>NC_044563.1:6741561-7041561 GCF_007565055.1 Rhinopithecus roxellana | reverse complement strand
ACGGGCGGATCATGAGGTCAGGAGATCGAGACCATCCTGGCTAACACGGTGAAACCCTGTCTCTACTAAAAATACAAAAACTAGCTGGACGAGGTGGCGGGCGCCTGTAGTCCCAGCTACTCGGGAGGCTGAGGCAGGAGAATGGCGTAAACCCGGGAGGCGGAGCTTGCAGTGAGCTGAGATCCGGCCACTGCACTCCAGTCCGGGCGACAGAGCAAGACTCCGCCTCAAAAAAAAAAAAAAAAACCAGAGTGTGACCAGCACCCCAGCATCCTTCTGTAGGCCCCTCTAGTCACCATCCCCATGGGGAGCAGAGTCCCATGCACCGAGTAGTTTTGCTTGTCTTTGAACCTCTTATAAATGGAACCATCAGCAGTGTTCTCTGTGTCCAGCTTCTTTAGCTCAGCAGTACATTTGTGAGATTCACCCACCTTTTTTTTTTAGACGGAGTCTCTGTCGCCCAGGCTGGAGTGCAGTGGCGTGATCTCGGCTCACTGTAATCTCCACCTCCTGGTTTCAAGCGATTCTCCTGCCTCAGCCTCCTGAGTAGCTGGGATTACAGGCGCATGCCCCCACGCCCAGCTACTTTTGTATTTTTCAGTAGAGACAACATTTCACCGCGTTGCCCAGGCTGGTCTCGAACTGAGCGCAGGCAATACACCCACCTCGGCCTCCCAAAGTACTACGATTACAGGCGTGAGCCCCTGCACCTGGTGGATTCATTCACCTTTCATCAGTGGTTGTAGTTTTGCTTCTCTTCTTAATGGCACAGTCTTCCATTGTGTCGCTATACCACAATGCATCCGTGCATTCGATTCATAAGGGGCATTTGTGGTCTCCTGTTTGGGGCTACTGTGAACATTCTAGCCCTGTCTTTTGGTGTACCCGTGTACACTTTTCTGATCACTGAAGGGTGTTCAACATGAAATTGACAAGATCTCATTTCAAGCTCACTCCCGCCCCTGCATCAGCTCCCCAGGGTGACACCAGAACTGGACCAACCTCAACTTTGCTTTTTTGTTTTTTGAGATGGAGTCTCGCTCTGTTGACCAGGCCAATCTCAGCTCATCGCAGCCTCCACCTCCCAGGTTCAAGCAATTATCTTCCCTCAGCCTCCAGAGTGGCTGGGACTACAGGTATTTTTAGTGGAGACAGGGTTTCACCATGTTGGCCAGGCTGGTCTTGAACTCCTGGCCTCAAGTGACCCGCCTATCTCAGCCTCGCAAAGTGCTGGGATTACAGGCTTGAGCCACTGTGCTGGCCTCAACTTTGTCTTTTGTTGCTCGGGTAGAATCCCCTGTTAGAGTCTGGCCCCTTTATGCCCTGATGATGTGTCTGACTCCCAACTCCCTTCCAAACCAGGAACTCGTCCATTCATTCCCCAGGCCTGGGTGTCCTGCGAAGAAAATGGACTCAAATGGACTCAATCGTACCAAAGCTGCAGCTGGCTGTGAAGTTTGAGTTAAATGGGAAATGGCAGTGAAAGCTCAGGGCCCATTACCCATGCCCCCTGCCCCATAATAATGCCCTTTCTCTTTGTTCTGTTCCAGGTCCAGGAAATGAAATGAAGACAAAAGCGCCCCCTGTGGGTGAGGGTAGGATGCAGCTCTCTTTCTTTTTTTCTTTTCTTTTTTTTTTTTTTATTTATTTTTTATTTTTTATTTTTTTTTTTTTTTTTTGAGACGGAGTCTCGCTCTGTCACCCAGGCTGGAGTGCGGTGGCCAGATCTCAGCTCACTGCAAGCTCCGCCTCCCGGGTTCACACCATTCTCCTGCCTCAGCCTCCCGAGTAGCTGGGACTACAGGCGCCGCCACCTCGCCCGGCTAGTTTTTTGTATTTTTAGTAGAGACGGGGTTTCACCGTGTTAGCCAGGATGGTTTCGATCTCCTGACCTCGTGATCCGCCCGTCTCGGCCTCCCAAAGTGCTGGGATTACAGGCTTGAGCCACCGCGCCCGGCCTCTTTTTTTCTTTTCTTTTCTTTTTTTTTTTTTTTTTTTTTTGAGATGGAGTCTGGCTCTGTTGCCCAGGCTGGAGTGCAGTGGCGCGATCTTGGCTCACTGCAAGCTCTGCCTCTCGGGTTCGCGCCATTCTCCTGCCTCAGCCTCCCGAGTAGCTGGGACTACAGGTGCCCGCCACCATGCCTGGCTAATTTTTTTGTATTTTTAGTAGAGACGGGGTTTCACCGTGTTAGCCAGATGCAGCTCTCTATCTAGGGCTCCCCAGCGTCCTGTTTTCTAGACCAAGGATGCCCGCACTGCACCAGGCCAGCATAGACCCAGCCTCCACTGAGAGGTCAGTGCCCACAGGCTGCCCTCAGCTGTAAAGGCCCAGAGTGTGGATGAGCCAGGAAGCACTGCTACCCTTGCACACTTGCTCCCCATCTGGGATCCTCACCCCACCCCAGACCATTGGAGAGGTCTCCCCAGGTGTCCACCCAGCCTGCTCCCCTGGTTACTGTGCCCACAACATGTGGCAGTTCCCCCGCACCCAGCCCCTCCCGATGCAAGCCGTGCCTCACTGCCAGACTGCGCGGGCAGGGAGGGACCTGTCCCCTGTTCCCGGAAGATGGGAGATCGCCCACACCTGGCACTGTGCCCAGCCCCTGCGGGGGCGTCATAAATATCTCCTGAATGATTCATTCATTCCTTTGGAAGAGAAAGCACGACCCCTTAGTGGTTAAAGGTATGGAGTTTAAAGTCACACAGACCTGGGTTCAATTCTGGCTCTGACCTTTGGCTCTGTGATCTTGGTCACATCTCTGAGCCTGTTTCTTCATGTAAAAAATGGAGTCACCACGACCAGATTAGGCCACAGTGAGGACTGAGATGATGTTGTAAGGCACCAGCACAGAGCTGACCTACAGTTACAGCTCAATCGTGGTGGGAGGGAGTAATTATCCATTCAGAAAAGGGGAAACTTTCCGCTGCGCCTCCTGTGGGTGTTTTCTTTGGCTCCCGGAGGTGCGCGGTATCGGGTCCGTTTTTAAGGTAAAGAAACTGAGGCCTAGAAAGGGAACAGGATAACCCAGAGCGCGAAGGCTGGGGCTGGAATCCAGGCCAGCTGGCTCGGAGTCCAGTGCTTGGCCTGCCTCTCAGAGGCCTGTGAGCACATCCCCACCCATCCCTGTTCCCAGGCCTGGGAGCGAGGGGTTGGGCTTGGCCTCAGGGCGTCCCTGGATCCCAGACGCGCTGGGGGATCTCCGGCTCGGACCCTGGGAGCAGAGACAGCGCTCGAGGTTGTCACTTTAAATTAAAGAGGGAGCGAGCGGACGAGCGGGCGAGTGCGAGGGAGCGCGCGGCGGGCTCCTGGGAGCGTGCCCGGACTGCGGCACAGCTCCGGTCCACCGCTCCGGCCCGGCCGAGCCCCCGGCCCGCGCCGCGTCCCTCGGAGGCGGGCACCCGGCGACACTGCAGGGGTGGCGTTGCCGCGGGCGGCCGGGCTAGGCGCAGGTGCGTGCGCGCTGCGGGAGGCGGGCCGGCAGCTGGAGCCCAGCCGGAGCGGCGGTCCCTCCGCGGAGCCCGGGTGAGTACGCACCCTGCCGACCCCGGTGCGCGGCCGGGATCACACCCTGATCGCGGACGCACGCAGCCCCCTCCTCGGGTCCCGGGCCCGGGACCCCAGAGCCCCGCGCACTCTGTGCGCCTGCACCTCCGCGCGGCGCTTGCACACGAACGAATGCCGGGCACCGCGCACGCTGGGCGCCCTTACCCGGCCCAGCCACTCCGCGCAGTGCGCATCGCACGCCCCGCGTGTGCACACACGCGGCTCACCCCACCGTTTACACGCCTCCCCGCGCCCACGCTGCACACACACCCCTCACTTTCGCATTCAGCAACCTGACTGTCCTCACTGTCCCTGCTCTGGCTTCACACCCACTCCCGACACTCCGGTCCCCATACACCCTGGGGGTTCCTGAGGCAGGAGCGCTAGGTCTGCGGGAGTCGTCCCAATCTGGAGGGGAACGTTGCACCCCAGCCCAAGGAGGCCCTGGCTGTGTGAAGAGCCAGATATGACCCTCAGCCTCCGGTGGCACCAGACTGAGTGGGGGGCTTTCCAGAGCTTAGGAGAGGGGTATGGCGGGGCAGGGGAGGAAGCTTGCCCAGACTCAGGGCCTCAAGGCTGTAGATTTGGGCTGAAGTACGGGGAGGGAGGTGGGGGGCCGGGAGCCTGGCCTATGGGTGGAAGGCTCTGAACTGGCCATCCTGGGAGCCCTCTTCCAGGGGCTACAGAGAGACTGTGTGCCGCCCTCCTCCATTCCCAAAAGCCTGGGAAAGCTGCACCATGGAATGTCAGCTCCTTCTCCCCATCAGGGGGTTACAGTTTTAGAGAACAGCAGCAATAGTGCTTCCTATTAGAAATGGGAAACTGAGGCTCAGAGAGGGCAGGACACCCACCCAAGTTACCATAGCAATGTGAAGAAGGGTTGGATCAAGTCCCCGATCCTCCAGCCTCCCTACTCTGAAGTCTGAAAGCTTTCCTAAGCAGCTCTGCAGAGTGGGGGCTCCCAGCCTGAGCTTCAAACCCGGACTCTGCCACTTGTCAGCTCTGGTGACTGACAAATAAGACACATCTGTAGGTTGGCAGTGCTGCCCACACTGCACCTCAGTTTCCTCTCCAGCGCAAGGAGCAGGGTAGCAGCCCCCTCAGAGGGCTGTGGTGCTGAGATGACACAGGGCAAGTCACACAGTAGGTGCCCAAGAAATGACAGCCAGTCTGTCCTGCGGTTTCTGTGGGCTGTTTGGGAGATGGCAACAGGATGTGGTTATCTCAGAAAGCGGAGGAGGGGGACTTGAAAAGGTTTCAACCTAAAGATCCTGAAGAGGCTCGCAGCTTGAAGGGTGAGGCTCTCCTGGGCCCACCTCCCAACCCTTCCCATTCCCTTGCTAACCAGAGAATGATGTGAGGACACTGGGCAAGGAGCTGGGGTGGAGCAGAGAGCAGAAAGCCCCTCTCCCCTGCCGAGGCACAGCGTTCTTGGAAAGCCAATTCTCTGACAAGCCCAGGAGGGGCCTCTGCCATGGTCTGATTCCAGCAAAGCCGGGGGAAGTGGGGGGCTCTTCCAACTCCCCACCCCAAAAGGCCTGCCTGGTCAGGAGTCAGCATGGTGGCCAAGAGCCCAGGCCCAGATCCATTGCACCCTGGCACCAATCCTGGTGTTGCTACTTGTATGCTAGGTGACCTCGGGCCCCAGCTTCCTCATCTGTAAAAGGGAGATCCATTAATCCATTGAATCATCATGTCCACATTGTGTACCTACTACAACCAGGCACAGTGCTAAGCACTTAGCACATATTATGTCCACATGCATGCAGCAGTAAGGAGATATTGCTAGGTAGGTATGATCAAGCTGGAATTTGAACCTAGAGCTGTTTTCAATGAGTAAGCTCTGTGTAGTTTAGGGTCTGGGGGTTTGGGACAGAACGAATTGGTCGGATGGGGAGGGGTGCTGCAGGGGGTGGGATGTGCAGTCTGGAAGCTCAGTGAGGGTCTGGAGCCACTCTGGTCCCCATGTTATGCTCTTTGCTATGTGTCTGGACACCGGGGACGCTCTGGTCACAGGCTGCCCTGGTCCTACTGTACCTTGTTGCTATCCTCTTCTAGCCAAAGCCACAGTCCCTCTGCCTGGCAGACCTCCAGGCTGCCAGCGGGAGCCCACTGAGGTCGTACCAGGTGAGACAGAGTCAGGGGGTCTCGGGGATAGTGAGCAAAGCCGTTGAGAAGGGTACTTGCTGTACAGCCAGCACTTGCGACTTGGTCTCAGCTTCCTGCTCACTGGTTGGGTGACCTTGGGCCAATTCACTGCCCTTCTCTGAGCCTCCCTCTCCTCCTCTGTGGAGGACAGTCTGTGGAGGGTGGGGTAGTAACAGGATTTGCCCCGTGGGTCTTACGGATGGGGAAGATGGCATGAGGGTTGTCACTGCTAATGAAAGAGGGGCTGGACTGGGCAGCAGGAATGGCTGCCAGGCCCAGCTCTACCACTGCTGGCTGTGTGGCTTTGGGCAAGTCACTTAACCTCTCTTAATCTCCCATAGCTTTGCTGGGCATGGTGAGATCGCGCCACTTCATTCCAGCCTGGATGAAAGAGCGAAACTCTGTCTCAAAAAAAAGAAAAACAAACAAAAGTAGCTCATTCAAAGTCCACTTTACCAGGCTTATGAACAGGGATGCGTCTAGGAGCCAACAGGTTCTAGCAGTGAATAGAAGGATGGGAGCAGCCAGGGAAGGGGCAGAGCTGACTTAGCTCCAACTCCTGTTGGAGTCGGGAGATGTAAACCCATTGTCCCCAGATCTTCTAACTTTTTTTTTTTTTTTTTTTTTTTTTTGAGACGGAGTTTTGCCCCTGTTGCCCAGGCTGAAGTGCAATGGTGCGATCTCGGCTCACTGCAACCTCCACCTCCCAGGTTCAAGCGATTTTCTGACTCAGCCTTTCCAAGTAGCTGGGATTATAGGCATGTGCCTCCAAGCCCGGCTAATTTTGTATTTTTAGTAGAGTTGGGGTCAGGCTGGTCTTGAACTCCCGACCTCAGGTGCTCCCGGCCTCCCAAAGTACTGGGATTACAGGCATGAGCCACCGCGCCTGGCCAGATCTTCTAACTTTCAAAGGGAAGCTGGAAATCCTTTTCAAATCAGTTTTTAATGGGAAAGTCCCCCCTCACCGCACACTGCTTTCTTTTGAGGCACAGTCTCACTATGTTGTCCAGACCGGTTTTGAACTCCTGGGCTCAGGAGATCTTCCCACATCAGCCTCCCCAGTAGCTGGGACTGCAGGCACAACCCACTGCACCGAGCTAAATTTTTCAATTTTAAAATGCTGGCAACTCACTTAAATGTAAGACAAATAAACACATCTGTAGGCTGACAGTGCTGCCCACACTGCCCAGACTAGGGATTAGGGGGCCTGTGTGGGCCATCACCAGGCTGCTAACCAAAGCAGCCAATACATACCAAGCCTGACTACACGTACCTTCTCATTCCACCCTCCTGGCAGCCTCACATCTGCTTTACAGTTGGGGAACTGAGGCTCTAAGAGACTAAGAAAATTGCCCAAGGCCACTGCAGCTAGCCAGGGGCAGATATGGGAGTCAGAGCTGGGTGCAGCTGACTACAAACCCTGTGCACAGGATGACCCCCTCTAGGAGCCTCGACCTCTCCCCCAGTTCTCTTCTCCCTCCATTCAGGCAGATGAGATTCTGCCTTCACAGGGCACCAGGCTGGAACTTCTGTCTGGAGGCCAGGGGCGGTGGCTCATGCCTGTAATCCTAGCACTTTGGGAGGCCAAGGCGGGAGGATCACTTGAGGTCAGGAGTTCCGAGACCAGCCTGGCCAACATGGAGAAACCCCATCTCTATTAAAAATACAAAAATTAGCTGGGCGTAGTGGCGCATGCCTCTAATCCCAGCTACTTGGGAGGTTGAGGCAGGAAAATTGCTTGAATTTGGGAGGCAGAGATTGCAGTGAGCTGAGATCGTGCCACTGCATTCAAGCCTGGGTGACAGAGTGAGGCTCTGTCTCAAAAAAAAAAAAAAAAGGAACTTCTGTGGGGTGTGCCTAGCAGTGATTCACACCCTCACTGAAATCTCAGCTCCCTGGGAAAGGATGTCGTGTTAAAGGGAGAGGAAAGAACAGACAGCGTGGGAGTCTGGGGTCTGAGCTGGACCAGCCGTGGAGGTGATGGGGCCCCCGACAGCCAGAGGCCGGATGCAGCTTGAGGCTTTGTCCCATACCATGCCTGTTGTGCTGTGGGATGTACTTTGCCTTGCATACCTTGCTCGTATGCTGCTGGCATTGGCTGTCCCAGCTTGGCTCCACTCTTGCAAAGTCAGCTTGTGCCAGGTAAGCAGAAAAAGCCGATAGCTTATCTGATGCCCGGCAAGACAGCAGCAGGCTGGGAGGTGCGTGTGTGCACGTTAGCATGTGTTTCAGCGTATCCAGGCCAGCTTCCGCCAGGAGCTAGGACCACCTTGGACAGGGACCCGGTGACCCATTTGACTGGCAGATTCTTAGGAAACTTTTTGGAAACCATATGCCCACCTGCAGTGAGACACAGTGGTTAGGAGCATGGAGCCAGACGGCCTGGGTTGAACAGTTTACTAGCTGTGTGGCCTGGGGCAAATTACGCCCTGGGACTCTCACCTGCAAACCAGAGATAATAATAGTACCTACCTCATGGGGCTGTTAGGAGGATTAAATGAGGTCAGATATAAGCAAAGTGCTTAGAACAGGGCTTGATGTATAAGAAGTGCTCGGCAAGGTTGCCTATTCCTATCATTATCTCCAGCCCAGGCCCAGGAATGAGTTTCCACTCTAGTCAGGATGGATGAGGCCCTTCCTGGCTTAGCACCGCCCTTCCATCTCCATGACAACGCACATCTCCTTGTGGGAGTGGGGGCAGCATCAGGAGAGCTGGGAGCCAGGAGCTGGCTGTGCAACTCACCTGACCTGCTTCTCGAGGCTCCTGGGCACCCCTGGACTTAAGGGGGTGGACTAGGACTTATGGCATCCCAAATGTGCTGGATGACCCCAACTGAAGCATGGCACCCCAGCTTCTTGACTCCAAAGCCATAGATTGGGGAGAACCCCGGGGTTCCTGAAAATGTTGAGGGCCTTAGCTTTACCCTCTGATTCGACCCCTGTCCCAAAGGGAACCTACAGGATGCTCCGAGGGGTCGGGAACTGGTGGGTCACGCTCCCCAAGGACTTTTTATACTGCACCTGAATGGTATTTGGATTTTTTGCAAATTGGTTGCTACCTGTAAAACTCAGGAAACTGCATGTAAAAAATTCAGGTATCTGGCTTTTCTTTAAAGTGCCAGAAGATCAAGCCACAGTGGGTGGCATTCCTGCTGGGGCAGAAAGGCGGCTGCCCTTGGGCCAGGCCATCACTCTGCAGTTCTCACGTCCCCTTCCCCTCACCCTACCACCCTGCACCGGGCCTGCAGGCTTACTGTGTGTAACCACCTCCCTGAACTACACGGGAATCCAGAAGTTGGGGCGGGCATTATCCTGGTCCTCTGCGCCCTTGACCTGAGATCAGCGCAGCCCATCCCAGTTTCCCTTTTCCAGGACTCCCCACACACACCCATCGAGAACACATCGTGAGCCTGATTTACTTCTTAGCACAATAATAAAACAATAAGCAGTCGCCTAGCTTCAGGTAATGGGTTGTAGGAGCTCCCAGACCTTTCCAGAACAACTTCAGTTGTTCCTAAAAGCTGGGGGTGGAGGGTGGGGTGGGGAAGAAACCACGCCAAGCAGTGAAAGGACTGGTAATAGAATATTGCAGAGACGCAGCCTTTCTTTCCCAATCGAAATGGAAGCATTTGAAGGTAGGCTCTGGCTCAAGCCAGGGGGGCCTTGCTCTTATCAGTCGCCTACTGCGTTGCCGCTGGTCAGCCTGATGTTGTTAGGATGGAAATGAGCTGGGGTTGCAAATTTGGCAAATACAAAAACAGGTCGCCCAGGAGCATTGACGTTTTGGATGAACAATGGAAAAGATTTTGGTGTAGGTATGTCCTATGGACTATTTGGGACACAAATATTAAAAGCTGATTTGAAATTTGCCCGGGCGCGGTGGCTCACACCTGTAATCTCAGCACTTTGGGAGACCGAGGCTGGTGGATCACATGAGGTCAGGAGTTTGAGACCAGCCTGGCCAACATGGTGAAATCCCATCTCTACTAAAAACACAAAAATTAGCCAGGTGTGGTGGCACATGCCTGTCATCCCAGCTACTTGGGAGGCTGAGCCGGGAGATCACTTGAACCCAGGAGGCAGAGGCTGTAGTGAGCCAAGATCGTGCCACTGCACTCTAGCCTGGGCAACAAAGAGAGACTCCATCTAAAAAAAAAAAAAAAGAAAAAAGAAAACAAAGCAAAATCTGAAATTCACATGCCACTGGACATCCTATGTCTTATCTGGCAATCCTGAAAAGAGTCTTAGAATGCTTGAAAAGAGCTTTAAACATCATTTCTTAAAATGCCAGGCCTTCCTTTAGTAGCACGCCCCTTATAGCGGAGTGTAAGCTCTGGATGACAGGCACGCGCGTGCCGGGAGGCCAGGACCTGGGGACGGGACGCTGACTCTCTGCAGCCCTACCCGCTCACTCTCTTTTCCCTTCCAGTCACAGTCACCACAGCAGGCACCATGGCAGTGGATGTGGCAGAATACCATCTGAGCGGTGAGTGCCCAGGGAAAGCCCCTCCTGGATCACGCCTACGAGACCCTTACCCCAGGCCTGGGTGGGAGGTGTCCGTGGGACATGAGTAATTTGTCCTTGCCATTATTGCCTTCACTGTCTAGGACAGTCAGTGACTTGCCCAAGGTCAGACAGCCCTGGGGACATCAAGCTTGGCCCAGTCTGCCGTCTCCTCATCTTGCCACTCAAGTGACTCCTTCCTGTTAAAGTGACTTTCTCTCTTTTACTTGAGAGGGTCCCCGGGGAGACCCTCATCCTGCTGCACCCTGGGGATGAGCCTGTGACTCGGAATCCACTCGCCGAGGCCTTTTGTGGAGGCTGTCAAGTAGCCAAGGGAAAATATATCCAGGAAGGTCAATGTTAGATTCATGAGGCATTAAACTCAGAGACCACCCAGTCCAGAGACAGAAGCTATAGTGAGCTGAGATCACACCACTGCACTCCAGCTTTCCAGCCTGGGCGACAGAGTGAGACTCCGTCTCATTAGAAAAAAATAAAAAATAGAGGCCACCCAGTCCAGGGCCATTGCTCCCACCCAGTCACCCTGTGCCCCAGCGGGGAGATGGGAGCTGGCTCGGAGATGCCTCGAGACTCCAGACATACTCCTGCAGCCCTACCCATGGACGGCAGATGGGGTCAGAGCTGAAACACACCAGCCATCTTTTCTCCCTTTGTTCTTCTCCCCATTCACAGATGGGAGAGGTGAGGCTCAGAGAGTAACCGGTCAGGACGTGCCCTCAGGTCTCCTGACTCCCAGCCCCAGGCTCCCCATCCCTCCAGCTCCTACCCTAACACAGCCCCTGGGAAGCCCAGGGCTGATCTGAAGGGTGTGCCCGGTTTTCCCATCACTTTTCACCTTCACCCTCGGGCTCACAGGTCTAGCCCCCTACACCCCACCCCCATCTGTATGGCCTTGGGCAAGTGGTGAAACCTGAGCTTCTACTTACTCATCTGTAAAATGCAAATGATGAGCCTTGCCTCAGGGCTGTTGGGAAGATTTAGAGAGCTGATGGATGTGCAGCGCCCAGCACAGTGCAAACGCCACTCTCCCAGCGCCAGGGCTTTGCACATGCTGTTCTCCTGGCCTGGAGTTCTTCCCTGCCTCTGCCTCTGCCTCTGCCTGCCTGAGTCCTGGGGCCTGGTGTCAGGGTTACAGGTGCGAATCTGAACCCAGTCTGTCTGGAGGCAGATCTTTCCTCTGTCCCTCAGCTTCCTCATCTGTAAAATGGGGAAAGCAATAGAACCAACCTCACAGGATTGCCTTGACTGGATGGGTTAATACATGTGACGTGCTTAGACAGGACCTGGCAAATCATAAATAGTAAGTGCTTCATAAGGGGAGTTATTCCTCCTCCTCCTCGTCCCCCTTGTTTCTGATCTTAGCCTAGACCCCACTTCCAATATCACCCCAAGACTGGTATTCCATAAAATCAATAAACAAATGAATGTGAATTGTCATTTCATGTCACCTTCCTGGGGCTTTTCCTTGTGTGCCCCCAGCCCTGCCCCCTTTTCTGCCACCCCGGGCATGGGCTTCATCCTTCAGCTCCCAAGAGCCTCAGGCGCAGGGGAGCCTGAACCTGCTTTGCCACCTGGCTGTACCCACAGCCTGCCCAGAGACCTTGGGCCTCTGGTCCTGCCCTCTGGCCAACCCCTGGCTACCACCCAGCCCTGCTGTGACCCTGTTCCCAGGACTCCCAGAACATGCCAAGCCTTGGCAGGGCGGGGCCCGGGAGCCTCTGTGGATCTCTTTGTGATGGGCGTATTTAGCCCACAGGTGACATTCTGTCAACAGGAGCAGGAGGAAGGAGGGTTTCTTCACGGCCCTTCCATTGTCATTACCCATTCCTTCTGTTTTACCCTGGTCTGCCCAGCCCGTGACTATGTGCTGCGTTACTTTTACACACATCACAATTGTGCGATTAGACCATGTTGGGGATTCATTTTTTTTTCCTCTCTTAACAATGCCAGAAATGTGTCTCTGCATTGCCACAGTGCCATCCTAATTACCTCAATTGTCATGCTCAAAGGCCAGTGACATTTCGTCCCAAGACAGTGCCACCAGCCCTCCCTGGCCCCCTCGGTGGGACCTTCAGGCTGTTTCCAGATTTCTGCTGTTATAAATACAGCCTCGATGACTCATCTCAGACATAAAACTTGTTGGGATTTTCCCTTTAGAATAAATTCATCAGAGTGGGACCGCTGGATGGGGGATGTTCTTGTCATCTGCATTTTCCAGAATCTGAAGCCCAGAGGTGCTGGGTGACTTGCCTGGAAGCCAAAGTACCTGTTCCCGGCTCTGCCGTTTCTCACCGATGGCCTTGAGTGGAGAAACAGATGTGCCCGTTACCCTTCCTTGGTCTGTTTTCCTCTTTTAGAAAGTAGGGCCATGGCCGGGTGCAGTGGCTCACGCCTGTAATCCCAGCACTTTGGGAGGCTGAGGTGGGTGGATCACCTGAGGTCACGAGTTCGAGACCAGCCTGGCCAACACGGTGAAACCCTGTCTCTACTAGAAATACAAAAATTAGCCGGGCGCAGTGATGGACGCCTGTAATTCCAGCTACTCGGGAGGCTGAGGCAGGAGAATTGCTTGAACCCAGAAGGCAGAGGTTGCAGTGAGCTGAGATCGTGCCACTGCACTCCAGCCTGGGCAACAAGAGCAAAACTCCATCTCAAAAAAAAAAAAAAACCACAGAAAAAAAAAGAAAAAGAAAAGAAAAGAAAGTAGAGCCTCACAGGGTGCTTAGCACTGGGAGGGCGTCAGGGCTGGAAGCCAGTGAGTCAGTGCTGTGGATCTGGGTAAAGGTGGCTCAGTAGAGAGCAGGGCAGCCTAAAGGGGCTGCCCCACTGTGTGCTCCACTCCAGTGCATCTGGGCTTCAGGGCAGCAGTGATGAGGAACTTCTCTAGCCCCAGGTCCCCTCCCTCCCTCCCCCAGGCACTCTGCCCACTCTGGGCTTTTTATACCCCTCTATTCTTCCTGCCCTTGACTTCCAGCTCCTGTTACTGTGGCCTGGCACACTTCTTGCCCCTCCTAATATCTCGGCTTACATGTCCCTCCTCCGGGAAGCCTTCCCGGGCTGCTCCCATTCCCAGAACCCTGATTCGTCTATTTATTTGCCTGCCCCACACCACCCCCTAGATTGCCAGCTACTTAAGGACAGGGACTTGGCCTGGGGCTGACTTAGCCCTGGCTACCTGTGCCCATAGGCTGCTGGCGCACCAGGGTTGGTGCTCAATGGATGTGCAGTGATCAATCTCCAGCCCTGAGATGCCCTTCACACGTCTCTCCACCTTGCTGCAAGGGAACTGTGCAGGGTCGAGGCCGGGTGGGGCAGTGGTTACTCCGCTTGCTTTGGGGTCAGGCTGCCAGAGTTGGAGTCCCAGCATCACCCCTTCTGGGCTCTGTGACCTTGAGCAAGTTCTTTAGTCTTTCTGTGCCTCAGTTTCCTCACTTGAATTGAGACAGACACAGTACTAAGAACAGTTTAGAGAGCCATATTTGCCAGCACTGTGACCTGCAGAATGAATCCCAGTGTCTCCTTGGCTTCCTGTGGGGAAGCAGAGCCAGGTTTCCTAGGAGAGGGAGGCAAAACCTTGGAACATGTGTGGTCCTGCCGCGTGCCAAGCACGGTGCTGGAGAGGACGTGCCTGCCACAGTTGAGGGGGTTGTTAATTTCCGTCTTCGGGGGCAGCAAGGCTCAGAGAGGGAAGGTTATTGACTCATCAGCAGAGCAAAAGCCTCTGAGCATCCGGATTTGTCTCTGAGCCCTGCACAGCCTGCAGCCACCTCACTTGTGGCTGAGTTGTTTGTTGTGGTAAGAGATTCACGGAGAGATAAGATTCACATACCGTGCAATTTACCCACTGAAAGTATACAATTCAGTGGTTTTTAATATATTGTGCGACCAGCCACACAATCCATTTTTAGAATATTTTCATCATCCCCCAAAGAAACCCTATTTCTCCCAACTTTCCAGCCCCTGACAGTCACTAATTTACTGTATAGACTGGTGTCAATTCTGTCTACGTAGATTTGCCTGTTCTGGATATTACATACACGGGCTGATCATCCTCAATCCAAAAATCCAAAATCGAAAATCTGAAATTTTTTGTGGGCTGACATGATGCTGAAAGGAAATGTCCACTGGAGCATTCTGGATTTCAGATATTTGGATTAGGAGTGCTCAACCTATAAGTGTAATGTAAATATCCCCAAATCAGAAAAAACCTGAAATCCAAAACACTTCTGGTCCCAAGCAACACAGGAAAGTGTATGTGTTGTTCGACATGGGATCTCCAGCACCTAGCACATAGTAGGCATTCAATAAATATCCATTCAATGAAGAAGTCGGTGCTGCTCCCCGGGTGGGGGTCTGTATCCACTAGGAAGCCCTAATGAGAGGCTGCCCTTGCCTTGCAGTCATCAAGAGCCCCCCTGGCTGGGAGGTGGGTGTCTATGCTGCAGGGGCCCTGGCCCTGCTGGGAATCGCAGCTGTGAGCCTGTGGAAGCTCTGGACGTCGGGGAGCTTCCCCAGCCCCTCTCCGTTCCCCAATTACGACTACAGGTACCTTCAGCAGAAGTACGGCGAGAGCTGCGCAGAGGCCAGGCAGAAGGTGAGGCTTCTGCTCCTACAGGTGCACAGCGAGTGCAACCCCATGCCCCCACCATCCACTCAGATCGGCCTTCAGCCCCTCTCCCTCCACCACCGCCCCCTCCTGGTTGATGTCCTCCTTTGAAGGGGAGTAGACCTCCCTCCTCCCCTTTCACATCTGCAACTTTTTTTTTTTTTTTTTTTTTTGAGATAGAGTTTCCCTCTTGTTGCACAGGCTGGAGTGCAATGGCATGATCTGGGCTCACTGCAACCTCTGCCTCCTGGGTTCAAGCGATTCTCCTGCCTCAGCCTCCCAAGTAGCTGGGATTATAGGCGTGCACCACCATGCCCAGTCAGTTTCATATTTTTAGTAGAGATGGAGTTTCACCATGTTGGTCAGACTGGTGTCAAACTCCTGACCTCAGGTGATCCATCTGCCTTGACCTCCCAAAGTGCTGGCATGAGTCACCACACCTGGCCTGCTTTTTTTGCTTTTTTTTTTTTTTTTTTTTTTTTTTTTTTTTGAGACGGTGTCTCACTCTGTTGCCCAGGCTGGAGTGCAGTGGCCAGATCTCAGCTCACTGCAAGCTCCGCCTCCAGGGTTCACGCCATTCTCCTGCCTCAGCCTCCCGAGTAGCTGGGACTACAGGCACCCGCCACCTCGCCCGGCTAGTTTTTTTGTATTTTTTAGTAGAGACGGGGTTTCACCTTGTCTGCCAGGATGGTCTCGATCTCCTGACCTCATGATCCGCCCGTCTCGGCCTCCCAAAGTGCTGGGATTACAGGCTTGAGCCACCGCGCCCGGCCCGGCCTGCTTTTTAACTACTAATGTCTTTCTTTCTTTCTTTCTTTCTTTCTTTCTTTCTTTCTTTCTTTCTTTCTTTCTTTCTTTCTTTCTTTCTTTCTTTCTTTCTTTCTTTCTTTCTTTCTTTTCTTTCTTTCTTTCTTTCTTTCTTTCTTTCTTTCTCCTTTCTTTCTTTCTTTCTTTCTTTTTCTTTCTTTCTTTCTTTTTCTTTCTTTCTTTCTTTCTTTCCTTTTTTTTCAAAATGCTCCTTGTGGAGGAGGGCTACCCCATAGGAATGTGTCCAGAGTAACCTGATATATTTATTTCTTCTTTTTTTTTTTTTTTTTTTTTTTTTGAGACACGGTCTCACTCTGTCACCCAGGCTGGAGTGCTCTGGCACAATCTCAGTTCACCGTGACCTTCACCTCCTGGGCTCAAGCAATCCTCCCACCTCAGCCTCATGAGTAGCTGGGACTACAGGCCCAAGCCATGATGCCTAGCTAATTTTTTTTGTTTTTTGTAGAGACAGGGTTTCACCATGTTGGCCAGGCTGGCCTCAAACTCCTGGGCTCAAGAGATCTGCCCGCCTCGGCCTCGAAAAGTGCTGGAATTACAGACGTGCACCACCGTGCCAGGTCCTTCTCTTTTCACCTCCCTTGTAGCTGAAGCATTTTGACATACTGTTGAACACACATCATAAGCATTATTTTAACGGCTGTAGGAGATTCCTTTTTGTGCATGTTCCATGATTGACTAAATGTCATGATAAATAATGCAGTGGATGTTCTGTATGTAAAACTTTGTCTTCATTTGGGATAGTGTACTTTGGATGGATGTCCACATGTGGAATTGTTGTACCGGGGGCACACACATTCTTAGGGCTCTCCCTATACCTTGCTGAATGTTTTATCATTTAACACATGGCAGAGAATTTTCCGAATGTCATATAGAGTTCCAGAAAGCACAGCCAGAATCTATTACCAGATTAGAGTCCCTCATGCTCACCCACTTAAGGTGTCTGGGGGGACTATCTCACATGCTGTTGGGGGAGTGTAAATTTGAAAAAAACTTTCCCAGGCCTGGCGTGGTGGCTGACGTCTGTAATACCAGCACTTTGGGAGGCTGAGGTGGGTGGATCACCTGAGGGCAGGAGCTCAAGACCAGACTGGCCAACATGGTGAAACCCTGTCTCTACTAAAAATACAAAAATTAGCTGGGTGTGGTGACACATGCCTGTAATACCAGCTACTCGGGAGGCTGAGCACGAGAATCACTTGAACCTGGGAGGCAGAGGTTGCAGTGAGCCAAGATCGTGCCACTGCACTCCAGTCTGGTTGACAGAGCGAGACTCTGTCTCAAAAAAACCTCGCTTTTCCAAAGAGCATTTCGGCAACGCTTGTCAAAAGCCTACAAAGGACTGACTGGGCACAGCGGCTCACGCCTGTAGTCCCAGCACTTTGAGAGGCTGAGACTGGTTGATCACCTGAGGTCAGGAGTTCGAGACCAGCCTGACCAACATGGAGAAACCCCATCTCTACTAAAAGTACAGAATTGGCCGGGCATGGTGGCACATGCCTGTAATCCCAGTTACTTGGGAGGCTGAGGCAGGAGAATCGCTTGAACCCGGGAGGTGGAGGTTGCGGTGAGCTGGGATCATCCCATTGCACTCCAGCCTGGGCAACGAGAGCAAAACTCCGTCTCAAACAAAACCAAACCAAACAAAAAAAATTAGCTGGGCATGGTGGCAGGCGCCTGTAATCCCAGCTACTCAGGAGGCTGAGACACGAGAATTGCTTGAACCCAGGAGCCGAGATCGCGGCAGTGCACTCCAGCCTGGGCAACAGAGTGAGACTCCATCAAAAACAAAAACAAAAAACCTTCAAGGGACTGTGTCCTCTGAGCCAGGATTTTAAGAAAGCTATTCAATACTGCAGCATTTGTATTTCTGAAAAAGTAGAAACAACGTAAGTGTCCAACAGTGGGAAAGAGTGATTAAATTATGATTATCTGCTCAATGGAAAATTGGGGAACCATGAAAATTATGGTAAGCAGCCAGGTGCAGTGTCTCATGTCTGTGATCCCAGCATTTTGGGTAGCCGAGGCCGAAGGATCTCTTGGGCCCAGGAGTTGGAGACCAGCCTGGGCAACAAAGCAAGATCTCATCTCTACCAATAAATAAATAAATAAATTAGCCTGGTGTGGCTGGGCGCGGTGGCTCATGCCTGTAATCTCAGCACCTTGGGAAGCCGAGGCGAGCAGATCACCTGAGGTTGGGAGTTCGAGACCAGCCTGACCAACATGGAGAAAGGCCGTCTCTACTGAAAATACAAAAAATTAGCTGCGCATGGTGGGGCACGCCTGCAGTTCCAGCTACTCAGGAGGCTGAGGCAGGAGAATCGCTTGAGCCCAGGAGGTGGAGTTTGCAGTGAGCTGAGATCATGCCACTGCACTCCAGCCTGGGTGACAGAGCGAGACTCCATCTAAAAAAAAAAAAAAAAAAGCCAGGTGTAGTAGCTCACGCCTGTGGTCGCAGACACTTGGGAGAGTGAGGTGGGAGGATTGCCTGGGCCCAGAAGATTGAGGCTGTGGAGAGCTGTGATCACATTCCACCCTGGGCAAGTGAGACCCTGTCTCAAAAAAAAAAAAAAAAAAAATTATGGTACTGAAGGCATGGAAGATGTTTGTGGTATAAAAGGTTCTTGTTTTCTCAAATCCCAAGGTCAATTTAGGGAAAATAAAAATATCTATTTATTTATTTTTTATTTTTTATTTTTTTGAGCCAGAGTCTCACCCTGTCGCCCAGGCTGGAGTGCAGTGGCGCAATCTTGGCTCGCTACAACCTCCACCTCCTGGGACAAGCAGTTCTCCTGCCTCAGCCTCCTGAGTAGCTGAGATTACAGGCGCATGCTGCCACACCCGGCTAATTTTTATAATTTTAGTAGAGACAGGGTTTCACCATGTTGGCCAGGCTGGTCTTGAACTCCTGACCTCAGGCGATCTGCCACCTCAGCCTCCCAAAGTGCTGGTATTACAGGCGTGAGCCACTATGCCTGGCCAAGGGGGAAAAAAATTAATATTTGGGTGTCACCCAACATGAACTTCCTGCGTTGTAAAGTTCCCTTATGGCTGCTCCATCACCTCTTCACCTCTTGAGTGGCTGGCTTACCCGTTCTTCTTCTGGGACACTTAGGGTGCTAGCTGTTTTTCCTTTTTCTAAACATCACTGCAATCGACAACTTGATGTATGGAATTCTGTCCCTACAAATAAACATGTTAAGAAAAAGTTGAGGGGCTGGGTGCGGTGGTTCACGACTGTAATCTCAGCACTTTGGGAGGGCGAGGCAGGTGGATCATGAGGTCAGGAATTCAAGACCAGCTTGGCCAACATAGTGAAACCCCGTCTCTACTAAAAATGCAAAAATTAGCTGGGTGTGGTGGCGGGCACCTGTAGTCCCAGCTACTTGGGAGGCTGAGGCAGGAGAATTGCTTGAACCCAGGAGGCAGAGGTTGCAGTGAGCCAAGATTGTGCCACTGCACTCCAGCCTGGGCAATGCAGCAAGACTTTGTCTCAAAATAAATAAATAAATAAATAAATAAATAAATAAATAAATAACTAACTAACTAGTTGGCCAGGCGCAGTGACTCACACCTGTAATCCCAGCACTTTGAGAGGCTGAGGCAGGCAGATTGCCTGAGGTCAAGAGTTTGAGACCAGCCTGGCCAACATGGAGAAACCCTGTCTCTACTAAAAATACAAAATTAGCTAGACGTAGTGGTGCGCACCTGTAATCCCAGGTCCTCAGGAGGCTGAGGCAGGAAAATTGCTTGAACCCGGGAGGTGGAGGTTGCAGTGAATTGAGATCATGCCACTGCACTCTAGCCTGACGACAGAGTGAGACTCTGGCTCAAAAAAAAAAAAAAAGTCTCATCCGCAGGCAGGGCGGTGGGGCCCGGCAGGATCCACCCTAGGCTGGGCACGGTGGCTCAGGCCTGTAATCCCAGCACTTTGGGAGGCTGAGGTAGATGGGTGGATCACCTGAGGTTGGGAGTTCGAGACCAGCCTGACCAACACAGAGAAACCCTGTCTCTACTAAAAATACAAAATTAGCCAGGCATGGTGGCACGTGCCTGTAATCCTAGCTACTCAGGAGGCTGAGGCAGGAGAATCACTTGAACCCTGGAGGCAGAGGTTGCAGTGAGTCAAGATCGCGCCATTGCACTCCAGCCTGGGCAACAAGAGTGAAACTCGGTCTCAAAAAAATAAATAAATAAATAAGTGACATGAAATAATATTAAACAAGGACCTTCTTAGCTAAGGGATGCAGGGCTTCTGTGAAAGGGGAACTTGGAGATTCGAGAATGAACAGGACTTACTCACCTCTTTGACGTCTCCCAGTGACCCTGCCTATGGCCCCCATGATGCTCCCACATCCCTCTTTCTCATCCCCAGAGAGTGCCTGCCTGGAATGCCCAGCGGGCCAGCACGCAGGGACCATCCAGCCGCAAAGGCAGTCTCAGCATTGAGGACACTTTTGAGAGCATCAGTGAGCTGGGGCCTCTGGAGCTAATGGGCCGGGAGTTGGACCTGGCCCACTGTGGGACCCTCCGGAAGTCCCAGTCGGCCGACTCCCTGAACTCCATCTCCTCCGTGAGCAACACCTTTGGACAGGACTTCACCCTGGGCCAGGTGGAGGTGGGCATGGAGTACGATGCTGCCTCCCACACCCTGCACGTGGCGGTGCTGCAGGGCAAGGACCTCCTGGAGCAGGAGGAGGCCAGCTTCGAGTCCTGCTTCATGCGCGTCAGCCTGCTGCCCGACGAGCAGATCGTGGGCATTTCCCGGGTAAGTGGGGCTTAGGGTGGGGCACAAGGGTGCTCTGGGCTCATTAGGCACCTCCCAGGCAGGCAGGGCGGTGGGGCCCGGCAGGATCCCAGGAAGGCACTAGAGCGCAAATATGGATCTGATCCCAGAGCTGAAGCTTCAGACTGTAGAGAAAGCTCCGTACAGAGCCAAGAGGTGGGGGGCTCCACCTGAAGGCTCCCATTGTGTGGAGTTCTTAGCTCTCCTGCTAGGTGAATACAGAGTGTGGCAACTGTCCCTGTCCACATCTGCCCTGTGTCAACATGGGGTCCCAGCAGAAAAGGGATGACATGTTCAAGAAGGCTAATTTGGGGAGAGCTTAATAACAGGACTGCCCAGGTACAGTGACTCATGCCTGTAATCCCAGCACTTTGGGAGGTCAAGGTGGGAGGATCACTTGAGCCTAACCAGGAGTTGAAGGCCAGCCTAAGCAACACGGCAAAACTCCTTCTCTGACAACAACAAAAACAAAAAATTTAGCTGGGTGTGGTAGTGCCAGCTAATGTATAGTCCCAGCTATTTGGGAGGCTGAGATGGGAGGATCACTTGAGTCCAGGAGGTTGAGGCTGCCATGAGCCACGATTGCACCACTGCACTCCAGCCTGGGTGACAGAATGAGACCCTATCTCAAAAAATAAAAATAGGAGTGGGTGTAGTGGCTCACACCTGTAATCCCAGCCCTTTGGAAGGCTGAGGCAGGTGGATCACCTGAGGTCAGGTGTTTGAAACTAGCCTGGTCAACATGCTGAAACCCCATCTCTCCTAAAACTACAAAAATTAGCCAGGCATGGTGGTGCACACCTGTAATCCCAGCTATTTGGGTGGCTGAGGCAGGAGAATTGCTTGAACTCAGGAGGTGGAGGTTGCAATGAGCCAAGATCATGCCACTGCACTCCGGCCTGGGCGACAGAGTGACCACACTTCAAAAATAATAAATAAATAAATAAATTTTAAAAATGAAAATAGGCCGGGCGCGGTGGCTCAAGCCTGTAATCCCAGCACTTTGGGAGGCCGAGACGGGCGGATCACGAGGTCAGGAGATCGAGACCATCCTGGCTAACACAGTGAAACCCTGTCTGTACTAAAAATACAAAAAATACAAAAAACTAGCCGGGCGAGGTGGCGGGCGCCTGTAGTCCCAGCTACTGGGGAGGCTGAGGCAGGAGAATGGCGTAAACCCGGGAGGCGGAGCTTGCAGTGAGCTGAGATCCGGCCACTGCACTCCAGCCTGGGCGACAGAGCGAGACTCCGTCTCAAAAAAATAAAAAATAAAAAAAAAATAAAATGAAAATAACGAGAACATTTAGAGTGGCACGGATGGGTTGTGAGGCAACCTCAGGGATGGCATGGTACCCTGGAGGGGTATAACAGGAGGGGCCGTCCCACTCTAGATCTGAAGGGGTGAGGGGAAGGTGAGGTTACTGGGCCCAAAAGGATAGAGGGCCACCTTGTGTGGAGAGGGCTACCTTGGTGGGAGCTGCGCCCTTTGGCCAAAGGACATGGTCGTCCCGCAGCAATACTGCAGAGAAGGACCTCCCTCCCCCTCCAGTTTCCTCCTGGTGACCTCTACTGGTTGACCTGACCAGAAGCCAAAGGCCAAGGGAATCTGTTGACACAGCCCATGGAGGTCAACTTTCAGGGCCAGAGCAGAGTGGGGAAGGGTGAAGAATAAAGCGTGAGGGACAGGGAAGGCACCCAGTCCCTTAGGCTACCCTCCACACATCCCTGTACCTCCTGTACCTCACAGAGCCAAGCCAACAGAGCCACATCTGGGCTGAAGGATGGGGATGGCCTGTGACCAGAGTGCGAGGAGGGCGTGTTTAGGCACCAAGTTGGGGTGGCCCAGCTTCTGAGAGGCAGTACAGCGGGCGATTAGGAGCAGGACCCTGGAGCCTGACTGCCTGGGTTCAAATCCTGGTTATACCTCTTCCTAGCAGTATGACCTTGGGTAAGTCAGTTTAGTACCCCATGACTCAATTTCCCCATCTGTCAAACAGGCATCATGGTTATTGAGAAAGAGATGGGTTAACGTATGTGGAGTTCTTAGCCCAGCCCAGGTCAGTGCCCCATAGGTTGGCTCTCAGAACCGTGCAGAGCTCCTGTCGTGCCCAGCCATGTTGCCTGTGGTCTGGGCTGCCTAGAGGGCTCTGGGTGGTTCAGGACGCACTCCTGGAGAAGGGTCATTGGCAGATAGCAGCCACCACAGCCTGATGTGTGCTGAGAACCTGGTTCACAGAGCCTAGCACATCCATGATTCTCTCATTAGCCCCTGAGGCCGACAGGACGGATTGTTAGGGCATCTTACAGATGAGGAAACTGAGGCTCGGAAAAGTGCTTTGCCCAAGACAACCCCAGTAAGGAAGCAGGATGTCCGGGACTCGAACCCAGGGTTCCATCCTCCTCCACCCATGTGCGCATAGAGCACACGCTCGGAGAATGGCTGGTTGGGGAGCCCAGGCCCCCATGAGCAGGGAACAGCTGAGAGGCTAATTTAGCCGAAGGAGGGAGAGGTGGAGCCAGATCATGAACAGCCTGAATGCCGAGGTCAGGAGGTCAGGAGGCCAGGTGGGCTTTATCCCTTGGAGGCAAGGAGCCCTTCAAAAGCAAGGGATTGTGTAGGGAACGTGAGCACTGTGAGAAGAGCCTTTCCATGCCCAGGCAGTGACAGAAGAGTGTGGTCATGGCGGCTGGTGGCCCTGGGGGATTTATTCTGGGGAAGGCAAGCTTCGCAGCATAATAGCCTGGGCAATCCCACCAGGGGGTGCTGCCCCAGGCTAGGCAGCCCCTCAGCCTCAGGCAGGGTCCAAGGATGAGAACGACTTTCTTTAAATATCGCCAGGCAGTGACTAAAGCATCCCCCCCCCCCATTCCCCAGAGACAGTGCCTGCAATGCACCTTCCCGGGGGCCCGCCCACAACTTCCTGGGAGGAGGCCAGTGGCGCCCACCAGGCAGGACTGGGCTTGGAGTTGGCCCAACCTTGCCTAGTTCTCCCTTCCATCCACCCATCCAGCCTACGGTGTTCAAACAGTCCTGGGCCAGGCTCTTCAGGAACCTGTGGCTCGTGACTCCACAGACAACTGTCCCACTCCACTGCTTGCCTAGCCTAGGGCTAGACTCGAGCAGATGCAAGAAATATGGAGACCCGCTCCTCCAGGGCATCTGGAGGGTTCTGGGGTGCCACGGGCACTGAGGACAGAAATTAGTTGGGATCAGATTGTGGGAGTTTCAAACGCCAGGCCGCTAGCTTGGCCACCACTGAGGAGAGGAGGCTTTTAAACCTTCAAGGCTGGCCAGGCGCGGTGGCTCAAGCCTGTAATCCCAGCACTTTGGGAGGCCGAGACAGGCGGATCACGAGGTCAGGAGATCGAGACCATCCTGGCTAACACAGTGAAACCCCGTCTCTACTAAAAAATACAAAAAACTAGCCGGGCGAGGTGGCGGGCGCCTGTAGTCCCAGCTACTCGGGAGGCTGAGGCAGGAGAATGGCGTAAACCCGGGAGGCGGAGCTTGCAGTGAGCTGAGATCCGGCCACTGCACTCCAGCCTGGGCGACAGAGCGAGACTCCGTCTCAAAAAAAATAAAAATAAACCTTCAAGGCTGAGCCACCAAAGGAAAGACTGGCATTGAAGGTGTCATGACACCAGAGCGAGGACTCTAGCCTGGGCCTCTGGACTCCCTGTCCAGTGCTCTCTCCCTGCTGCGGCCTCTCAGGCCCCTAGCGCCCTCCATGGCCCTTTCTCCTGCAGATCCAGAGGAATGCCTACTCCATCTTCTTTGATGAGAAGTTCTCCATCCCCCTGGATCCCACAGCCCTGGAGGAGAAGAGCCTGAGGTTTTCTGTATTTGGCATCGATGAGGATGAGCGCAACGTCAGCACAGGGGTGGTGGAGCTGAAGCTTTCTGTGCTTGACCTCCTGCTGCAGCCCTTCAGCGGCTGGCTCTATTTACAGGACCAGAACAAGGTGAGTGACCTGCCCTGGCCTACTCGTCCGCCTTGGAAGAGCGTGCACACGCATACACTTCCAGGAAGGGACTCCATCATCCTCTGCAATGGCCCGAACCCCAACATCATTAGGAGAGCAGAGAAGAAGACCAGAGCCACATCTGAGGAAACCGCTTACTGCAGGCAAATTTCAAACACATCCCGACCATTGTTGACAGCTCTTCTGCTGCTTTGCCACCAAAGCTTCAGAGGTTCTACCCCTACTGAGCTTCTGCTAGAGAAACATTCCTCTGGCCTTAGAGGGGATGATTTCCTCTGGCCTTAGAGGCCAAGCTGCACTTTAGTTTTGTAATTGTAGGAATGTTCACAGAACATCATTGCTGTTTAAGCAAAGAATCGAATTCCATTCCACTTGGATCGCGGTGTATTACTACCGCAGAGTGTTTTCCTTGGCTGGCAATGACGGAACAAAACTACATTTGATAGCTACATTTGACAGGCTGCCTCTGGCCTTTGGTCCCAGGCAGGGCCCACACCCAGTGGAAGGGAGGGGTGGGACATGCTCCATGCAGTGGCGGGGGGTGGGTGGCTGTCCCTTTCTCCAGGCTGTCCCTGCCAGCCTGGAGCCCTGTGGTGAGGGGCCCCCGGTGCAGCCACTTCTCTATGGAGAAAGGAGCCTCAGCCTTTCCCTGGCAGCCAAGGCCTTCCCCGGACCCCTCAAGTCGGGTGGAGAGAAGCCCTCTGAGCCACCCATCTGTCCCCCAGGCCGCCGATGCTGTGGGGGAGATCCTGCTCTCCCTCAGCTACCTCCCCACAGCTGAGCGCCTCACCGTGGTCGTGGTTAAGGCCAAGAACCTTATCTGGACCAACGACAAGACCACAGCGGGTAAGGCCCAGCAGGCAGCCCAGCTCCCCCATGTGGCTCAGTGGAAGCTGTGGCCCAGCTGCTGTGCTGTGGGCACCTGGAGGCATCAGCAAGTGTGGGACACAGTGCCAAGGTTCCCCTCAGCTTTGCTGAGCCCAGAAGTCGTGCAGATGGGTAGGGGGTGGCATGGGCACAATTAATCCAACTGGGGAAACAAGAGATCCCTGGAGGGTGGCAGGGGCCCCTGTGAGGGCAGAGTGAAGGGGGTCAGAGTGATGGGGGGTCTGAGGGCAGGAGGCAGCACTCAGGGCTGGGGGCACTGGGCAGGGAACCAAGGTGGGCATCTGTTTCCTGGAACTGGAATTCATGGTGGAGGCTCCATTCCCAGAGACAGGGCAGTACCCCAGACTCCAAAAAGGGACCAGGGCCACAGGGTTGAGGTGGGTGCCAGGCAGGACCTCATGCCTTAGGTCTGCAGGAGCCGCCATTCCCTCTCAAAGCAGTGACCGTGGAGGCAGGTGTATTCTAGAGAACTGAAGACAGGGCGCTGGGGGAGCCTGATCTATTGGGAGTTGCAAGCCTTGGGATGGCGCGGGGGAGCAGGGAAGGGGCCAGCTCCAGGCAGGTGCAGCAAGGACACTCCGTGGGCAATAGGTGATGGGCAGACGGCAACTTGTTATTTCAGAGCTGCACACAGTTGAGTCAGGCTCTGCTGTGCGGGCGCCCGGTGACTCAGGGCTGACGTCTGCACTCGGGCCATTTATAGAAGGAACGCGGCAGGGCTGCTGAGTTCCCCCAGCATCCTAGGAGGGGAGCGCGTGGGCTGTGAGGCAGCTGCCTGAGCACAAAGCCCAGCCCTCACCTGACATGCTGTGTGAGCCTCAGTTTTCTCATCTGTGAAATGGGAAAAAAAAATAAAGGACCAAGGGTGGGGCTGCAGGAGGTCACGGCAACAGCAAAGCATTGAGGAGTTTGGAGTCGGTGGGTGGAGCCAGACTGGGCAGGGCTGTGGTGAGTGAGTGTGACGCTGGCCCTCACCACTCCACATGCCCACAGACCCCTTCGTCAAGGTATACCTGCTGCAGGATGGGAGGAAGATGAGCAAAAAGAAGACAGCCGTGAAGAGGGATGACCCCAACCCGGTGTTCAACGAAGCCATGATCTTCTCGGTGCCAGCCATTGTGCTCCAGGTGAGGGGGCTGGGGGACCGGAAAGGGCCAGGTCACCCCAGGGCTCTGGAGCTGCCACATCTCTCTACCTTCACTTCTGAGGGCTCCTGCAGGGGTAGCAGTTTGCCTCCAGCCATCACTTTCTAGCAGTTATTGAGTGCCACTGGGGCCAGCCCTAGGGTGGGTGCTGGGGACACAGGCACGGCTTTCTTGGTGCTCACAAGGGACAGGCAGGAGAGTCCTTAATCCACTAAGAGTGTCCTAGACTCCCGCAGTCAGGTGAGGGGCCTTCCTGCAGGAGGGGATACCCAGCTCTGAGGGAGGACCATTCCCAGTGGAGGGAACTGCAGAGGGCTAGAGAGGAGCCGGGGTGAGCCAGGCACCCACAGTTCCTGCTGTGAATCTCCCAGGCTCTATTTCAGGGTTCTGCTGAACTCCTCAAGTTCCCGTGGTCTTCAAAAAGTGACATGCTCCAGGGAGACCTCTCCCAGCAGGGATATCAGAGACCACGGGTGGGAGCACTGCAGAGGATAGGGCTCGGGCCCTGCTTGCATGCCGCGGAGGATGGGGCTCACACCACCTTCCATCAGTATCTCTAGCCCTCCTCCGCACTCCTGACAATGAGAAAGTCCTTTGTGCCGTGAGCCAAAACCTGCCTCCATAGCCCCAGGGCTATACAGAACCCGCCTAATCTCCCCCAACCCAGGGACCCCGCCTGTATGTAAAGGCCCAGAACTCTGCCTCGCTCTGAGTGTTCCTAACCCAGGCACATCCCAGCATCTCTGGCCCATCCTGGGTGTCATAGCCTTCGCCTGCCACCCTCGTGGGGCAGGCTGCCCATGTGTCCTCTGCCTCCCCCTGGGTGTCATAGTGCCACTTCTCCACAGCCTCTAAAAGCAAGAGACTTCTTGGGACCATGTGGGAAGAGGGGGAGGAGAGAGATCGGGCTGGGTTTGAGTTTCAGCTCCCACTCTCATCTCAAGCACGGTCTCTCCTGTCCTCGGTTGTGAGTGCAACATGGTGATATTAGTAATAGCATGTTCTGTCTTTGCGCAGGTGCTGTTCTACACAGTTCACTCATTTTGTTTCCGAAACAGCCCTATGAGATAGAAACCAATTTTTTTTTTTTTTGAGACGGAGTCTCGCTCTGTTGCCCAAGCTGGAGTGCAATGGTGTGATCTCAGCTCACTGCAACCTCCGCCTCCTGGGTTCAAGCAATTTTCCTACCTCAGCTTCCCGAATAGCTGGGATTACAGGCACCTGCCACCACACCCGGCTAATTTTTGTATTTTTAGTAGAGTTGGGGTTTCACCATGCTGGTGGCCAGGCTGGTCTTGAACTCCCGACCTTAGGCGATCCGCCCACTTCAGCCTCCCAAAGTGCTGGGATTACAGGTGTAAGCCACTGCGCTGGGCCCTAGTTTTTTGTTTTTTGTTTTTTTTTTTTCCTTTGAGACAGAGTCTTGCTCTGTCACCCAGGCTGGAGTGCAGTGGCATGATCTCGGCTCACTGCAACCTCCACTTCCCAGTTTCAAGTGATTCTCCTGCCTCAGCCTCCCGAGTAGCTGGGATTACAGGCAAGCACCATGATGCCCGGCTAATTTTTGTGTTTTTGGTAGACACAGGGTTTTACCATGTTGGCCAGGCTGGCCTCGAACTCCTGACTTCAGGTGATCTGCCTGCCTTGGCCTCCCAAAGTGGTAGGATTACAGATGTGAGCCACTGCGCCCGACCAGAACAAATATTATCATCACCATTTCACAGATGGAGAAGCTGAGGTAGCAAGAGCCCAAGTCACTGCCCAAGGTCACACAGCAAGGAAGTGGAGGCCAGGCCCAGTGGCTCATGCCTGTAATCCCAGCACTTTGGGAGGCTGAGGTGGGTGGATCACCTGAGGTCAGGAGTTCAAGACCAGCCTGGCCAACATGGTGAAACCCCCATCTCTACTGAAAATACAAAAATTAGCCGGGCATGGTGGCAGGCGCCTGTAATCTCAGCTACTTGGGAGGCTGAGGCAGGAGAATCAGTTGAACCTGGGAGGCAGAGGTTGCAGTGAGCCAAGATCATGCCCCTGTACTCCAGCCTGAGCAACAAAGTGAGACTGTCTCAAAAAAAAAAAAAAAAAAAAAAAAAAAGGAGGAGGGGGAAGTGGGGAGGCCAGCATTTGAACCCTGGCAGGCAGGTGCTGCCACTGTGGAGGGAGGCAGCAAGAGAAGCCTGAGGGCCTAGTTCAGACTCTTGCCTGCCATTTATTTGCTGAGTGACCTGGGGCAAGTCTCCTCACCTCTTAGATCAGAAGTGAGGATTCAGGGAGCCCCCACTGGGGCCTGACATTTGTAGCCTTGAACCCAGGAGCCAAGAAGTACCTCTGACTGCTCCTGGTCCTCAGCACCCATGTTGCCTCTTCCTCAGGACCTGTCTCTCCGTGTGACGGTGGCTGAGAGCAGCAGCGACGGCCGTGGGGACAACGTGGGCCATGTCATCATTGGGCCGTCAGCCAGTGGCATGGGAACCACACATTGGAACCAGATGTTGGCCACGCTGCGCAGGCCTGTGTCCATGTGGCACGCTGTCCGGCGAAACTAGCAACCAGGGCGGGCCAGGTGGGCAATGGAGCTACTGGAGCCTGGTACCCACTCGGCTCTGTCTGATGCCCTCTCCATAGCCCAGCTGGAGCCGTGAACACTGGGGTCCCCTGGTAGAGTCCTCATAAGCCATCCTGGTCTCTGTCCAGACTGCAGCAGAGGAGTGGGCGTGGCTCTGTGTCCAGGGCCCCAGGGTCTTCTCCTGCTGAGGACCAGCTGTGGCTGGGCCAGGACAGAGGGAGGGTGCTGGGCACTGGACAGCTGTGCTCCATCTCAAGCTCCCTTAACCCTGCTCCTCCTGGGAGGCCAGCTGCCAAGCCAGGCTATGATCTGGAACCCAGCGAATCTTGGGGGCCAGGCACTGTGCTAGGCACCAGCAGGAGTAACACGAACAAACCTGGCCCTTAGGACATCAGAAAGACAAGCTCCCCTGCCCCTGAGGATCTGCTCAGTGCTGATGGCAGCCCAGCTGTGTGGACTCAGGGGCTCTGAGGGCTGGGGAAACAGGAAGTATCTCTTTGACAAGGTAGGAGCTGCACTTGGAGGGGCAGGGAAAGTGAGCATGTTGCAGGCAGCGGGCCCAGCCTGAGCTATGGCAGGATGTGAACTTCCCATCACAAATGCAGTCCTCAGCCCACTGCAGTGGATACAAGGAAGGGCCTCTCTCAGGGCCGGAGAAGAGATCAAGAGACCAGGCCCAGGCGGAAGACTGCTGGCCACGTGGAACACTGGCTCCGGAGTTATTCTCTGTGAAATCTACTCCCCGGACCTCAAACATGGCAAGAACCAGAGGTCCAAAGAGGCCCAGACACAGGTTGTTGTGCTCAGTCCTGCGCAAACCAGGCCCAGGCTCTGCAAGCATTTGATGCCCTTCCAGGCCCACTGGGAGAAAGACGCCTCAGGCAGGTCTTAGCCTGGGAGGTGGCAGGGGTGGGGCAGAGAGAATACTGGCTGCAGAGGTCTTGGTGGGCTGCAGGTGCCTGGGAAGATGTGGTGGACAAGGAGACTCTCAGGCTGGACCTTGGAGGGGTGGCAGCAGAAGGACAGCCCAGGTGGCTGAGGCCTGATGGGAGGCCAGGGTGGAAGGGCGGTTTGAGGGACGCCAGGATAAGACTGAATGCCAGGCTAGGAAGGATATGGCTCTCAATGACAGGGCAGGGGGTGCCCCCGACACTGGGTCTCCTAGCTTCTAGTTCCCTAGAAGCGAAATCTTCGAGGGGGATTCTTGGGCAAGTAGCTTCTTGCGGGTGAGTGCTCCAAGAGAAACTTACCAGAGCCAGAAAGGGAGCTGAGGCTGGAGGGAGGAAGACAAGCAAGTGTGGCTTCAAGATCATCGCCTTGGCCTGACTGCTGTGGGGGCAGGGGCCTGGACTGTGAGAGGCACCCTGGGGCTCCCACCCAGAAGCAGAGGGGCTGGACTGTTGCACCTCTACTGGCATCAGTCTTTGGTTACCCCCCAGCTCCAGTAGGAGGAGAGCGGGCAGACCTTATTGTCCCCAGCCTGGCATCCCACAGTCCCAGGAAGCCGCTTCTTGCCTTCATGGCTGAGTGCTGGGAAGGTCTGAGCTCACCCAGGCCAGCAGGTGGGGTATCATCTGCTCGGTGGGGTCACCCACAGGTGACAGCATGGACCCTCAGGCTGGCTGCCCCTGTTCCTTGGTCCGTAACTGGTGAGCTATGGCGACCCAGGCCAACCAGTTATCCCCAGTGATATGGGGGGAGGAGGGGCTGGAACAGGGGCCCAGGGGACTGGCGGCAGGATGGTGGCTGTCCCCACCTGACACAGCCACGGCCCAGGCCCAAGGCCAGGCTGTCTACCCTGTGGCCACAGCAGGAGGTCAGCCCAGTGCCAGGAAACACAAGGCTGGATAAGGCTTTGTAGCCTGGGAGACCCCAACTCTCTCTGACCCAGTGGCTGTGCAATGCAGGCCACTGACCCCCCTGCCCTCTCCCTACTCTCCCTCCCCCTGACTGCATGACATGTTAACTGTGTGCCCAGGATGGCCGTGGTGGGGACGGGGTATGCCGACTGGAATGATTCTAGAACCAAAATAAAGCTGGAGCGGGAAGAGGGGACTTCCAGGGAGCCCTGCTCGGCCCTGAATCACCTTCGTCTCTTCTCTAGGAATCAGGGACTCAGGCCTCCTGTGGGTTACTGTGCACCCTCCTTCCTGCTACCAGGTGCCCAGAGGGGAGTGAGGCTCATGTCTGCTGAGGAGACCATTACAGGGACCAATGCAGGCTGGGCATGGTGGCTCACACCTATAATTCCAGCACTTCAGGAGGCTAAGGTGGGTGGATCACTTGAAGTCAGGAGTTTGAGACCAGCCTGGCCAACATGGCGAAACCCCATCTCTACTAAAAATACAAAAATTAGCCAGGTGTGGTGGCGGGCACCTGTAATCCCAGCCACTCGGGAGGCTGAGGCAGGAGAATCGCTTGAACCTAGGAGGTGGGGGCTGCAGTGGGCTGAAATCGCACCACTGCACTCAAGCATGGGCAACAGAGCAAGACTCAAAAAAAAAGGTCTTAAAAAAAAAACAAGGAAGGACAAATGCATCAGACTCCTTGGGAAGCTCAGAGGAGCCACTGAGCCAGCTCTGGCAGGAGAGAGTAGGATGACAGGGAGTACTAAGGAAGGCTTCCTGGTGGTGACACCCAGCTGAGGCCTCAGGGCCAGAAGGAGGAGATCAGGTAGACATGGCAGGAGAAGCATTCCTGGCGGGGAACCGCATATTCAAAAGGGCACGAGGGAGCAAGAACTTGGCCAGTGTATCCATTTGGCCAGAACAAAGTAAGGGGGGTGGGAAGAAGGGAGCCAAGGGGGAGGCCTGAAGGGGAGAAGGGCCTTCCACATTCAGCAAATGCTGGTGTTCAGCCTGCAACACTTCAAAGTAGATGCTGCTGCCATCCCCTTTTTTGCAGATGTGGAAAAGAGCTCAGAGAGGTTAGGTAACTAGCCCAAGACCACACAGCCACAGAGCTGAGACTCAAGCTCAGCCTGTCTAGTTACAAAGCCAGTGCTCTGAATCACTCGGCAACAGCGCCCCCTCCCCCAGCTCCTCGAAGGTAGTGCTGAGGGCATAAGAGAAATCCCCCTGGGTCCCAGGCTGCTGGCTTCCCCTCCTCACCCCTGGAAGATTACAAGCGTGGGACATTCAGCATGGATAGGGATGAGCTGATGGAGAACTCCCAGCAGCTGCCGGGAGGCCTGTCCACGGGGACTGACTCTGAAGAGCTTCTGAGGCAACCAATGAGATAGGCTGTGGCAGGAGCCTATAAGGGGGCAGAGACCAGGGAGGGCTTCCTGGAGGAGGTAGAAGCATGAGAGCTGGCCTTGCAGCAGGGAGACTGTACACATGGAGGAGGGAGGGGGTCTCAAACTGCCTGAGCAAAGGTGTTACAGTGTCCGGGGAGACACAGCTGGGCTGAGGCTTGAGAGGCCAGGTGGGGTTGGGCTGTGGAGGCTGTGTGTCCAAGCTCAGGGAGAAGCTCCTTATCCTGCTGGCAGTGGGGAGCCATGGTGGAGTCTTGAGCAGGAGCAGGTCCAAAGGAGGGAGGGGTCACTCTAAGAAGCTTTGGAGGTGACACGGAGGGACATCAGTGAATGTTACCCTCACCAGTGAGTGGTAGGAGGGCAGGCAGGAGGCCCCTGAGCTGCCTTTAGGTTTGGGTTCACTCAGCAGGACTCAAACCAAGGTGCCTTCCTGGAGAGAAGCCAGGACAACCCAGGCTCTGAGAAGCTGTCTTGCCTTCTTCTTCTCTCTTGTAATCTTCCCAACCTGTTTCTCTCCTTTCTAGGGCCACCCCACCTCCAGGGTCACATCCCTCCCTGCCCCTTCATCTCCCCTCTTCCAGCCCCAGCCCTGGGCCCGTGGACATGCCTCCAGGGTCCCAGGCCCCCTCTGTCTGGGAGCCCTATCGAAGAGGACAGGTGTGGAGGTCTCTGACCTGCCCAGCAGCATTGCCTGGGCAGGCCTGCATGTGGGAGAAGCGGGGCAAGTCACTGCATCACGGTCAGCAGCAGCTAACTCCAAACTTCCCTTCCTCTCTCCCATCTGTCTGTGCCTGCAGACCCCCAAAGGGACAAATCAAAAGGCTAAACAAGCACCAAGATGGGGCCACCAGACTTCCTCTCTCTCCACCACTCCCACCCTATTATCAGCCCTCCCGTCCCACCCTGAAAGATCAATAATGGTTTGGCAGGGAGAGGAAGCCGGGGCAGAAGGGCACGTCCCCGTGGCCTGGAGCCCCAGTTAGATGGCAGCCAGGCTGGAGCTGTCTGGACAGGCTAGACAAAAGGAAACCTGGGAGCACAGGCCCTCTGAGTGCCACCTGGCATAGAGCTGAGTCTGTTGCTCACTTGCTGTGTAAATTCCTTCCCTTCTCAGGCCTCAGTTTCCCCATTTGAAGAATGGGGGTGTTGGATAAGATGGCCTCTAAAGAGCCCTGTACCTCTGACCTTTGGAGATTCTGTGTGTATGGACTCTGGAGCCCAAGGGCCTGGGCCCAAATCCCAGCTCCTCTGCTTACCATCTGTGGGACCTTGGGCAAATTATCTGACCTCTTTGGGCCTCAGTTTCCTCACTTGTCAAAGGAGGATAAGAATTGAACATACTTCATAGGATGGCATGAAATGACACTTGCCAAATGTCCGGCACATGTAGGTGCTCAGTAAATGTGAGGTCAAGGCTTTGGGTGGAGGAGTTCAGGCTGAGGGCAAGGGCTCTTGGGATCCGGTATTTCGGATGAAAGAAAGTGGGCCAGGGCTGGGCACAGTGGCTCCCACCTATAATCCCAGCACTTTGGGAGGCCAAGGCGAGCGGATCACCTGAGTTCAGGAGTTTGAGACCAGCCTGGCCAACGTAGTGAAACCCCGTCTCTCCTAAAAATACAAAAATTAACTGGGCGTGGTGGCAGGCACCTCTAATCCCAGCTACTCAGGAGGCTAAGACAGGAGAATCGCTTGAATCTGGGAGGCGGAGATTGCAGTGAGCTGAGATCGCACCACTGTACTCCATCCTGGGCAAGACTCCATATGGAAAAAAAAAAAAAAGGAAGAGAGCAGAGGACAGGGGATGCATGCAGAACTAAGGACTTTGGGAGCCACACACCAGGGCCCCGTGCACCCTGCCAAGCCACTCCAAGGGGAAAGACTGTATCTCTCCCCTTCATTCAGCCATCCACAAACATCCCATACGCCCAAGCCCGGAACCCCAAGCAGGGAGGCAGCCCCTGGTGATGACTGCGCAGGGAGCTGACAACCACATGAGGGCAGTGGAGACGTGATCAGGACCGCACAGGATTTGGCCTTAGGATGGGGGTGGGCTGTGAGAAAATGGGGACAGGGGTGAGGCCAGGGGGCCTTGGAGTAGGCAGAGGCTGGAGAGTGGTCACCTGTCCACACATTCCCCATTCATGTCACATGTGGTATTCGTCATCAATGCAAGCATTTGTTCCTTCATTCATTTCTTCACTGTTTCTTCTTGTAAGTCAGCCCCTCTTCCGTCCATCCTTCCTTCTTTCCTTCCTCTCTTCCTCACTCTGCTCTTTTCTTTCTTGTCCTTTTGGTTTGTCTGGCCAGGGGATCTACTGGACATACCGTCCTGAGCCACAGCTGGGTGCCAGCCCGAGAGAGGCACTCCTCTAGGGGGTACAAGTGAGCCTTGACTCCTGCCCTTGAAGGGTTCAGGGCAGCAGGCCACGGTGCTGGGCTCCCCACAGATCTGGGCCTGGGGTTCGTGGGGCCTAAAAGGGCCTAAGTCACCCACAGGTTGCAAGTCCTGAGAAGCCTCAGTAAACACTAAAACAGTAAACAGTACCCTGGCCAGGCAGACTGTGTGACCTGGGCCACCACTCTAAAAATAAATTCCAGGAAAACAGTACAGTCCCAGGCCCAACAATGTCTGAGATTCAGGGACATTCCCTGCAGACCAGAGCCGATTTCTGTGGCCTGGTGACTAAGCTCCCTCTTAGAAGAGCGTAAGCATGGCGGGGGGTGGGGGGCTCGGGGGTGGTGAGGCTGGGGCTTGACAGCAGCAGATCGAATCCTGGCTGTGTCCTGCTGGCCTAAGACACCCCTCTGCCTCTCTCTGAGGTTCAGTTCCCAAATCTGTAAAATGGGGGGAAGCAGGTCATCTGTTTGGTCCACGTCATGGTCTGAGAGCTGAACAAAATTGCACTTGCGCAGATGAGGTGTGATGGAGGGAGACAGCCTGGCTTTGGGGTCACACCTGGATCCAAATTCTAGTTCAGCCTCTTACTAGCTGTGGATCTTAGTCAACAACTTAGCCTCTCTGGGCCTCAGGCTCCTCATCTGTGAAACGGAGCTAAGAGTCCCTACCTCCTAGGGAACAGTGCCTACACGTGGCTTGCAATCCATTAATGGGTGCTGTTATTACTAGGGAATGTTCAGTGAAACTGTATAGCATGACAGGCATCAAGTGTGTCATTACAGAGATTATCCCTATAGCAACCAAGGCCAAACGCCTCTGCCTGACTCTCCGCTCCCTCCACCCCCAGTCTGGCCCCACCTGCCTTCCAGCCTTGCCACCCAAGGCCTGATGACAGCAGCAGTGGGGAGGATGACGCTGACAGCTGATCCGAGGGGGTGGGGCCCCTCTCACCACTCCTTGGGGCGGAGAGCCCTGCTCAGGAGCTACCTGCCCAGCCCGTGTCAAGTCACTGCCCAGCCCTATGGCAGTTTCGGGGAGGAAGAGGCACCTGGAAGGCAGAGCTGTCCTGGGGAGGCTCCTTCCCTCCAAGTGGGGCTCCATCCAGCCTGTGGACCACAGCCCGGAGCGGGAGCCGGGCAGAGGAGTCAAGGAGCTGGACTCTGCCTCTCCACGTAGTGACTCTTGCCCTGGCTGCCTCTTTAGACCACAGTGAGTTTAAAGGAGGTTGAAGGTGCTTTTTCGCCTGCCTGACTTGGAACTCCATAAGGGGTGATGTCATGACCAGTATAAATTGGGGGTAACCTAATGATGTCTGCCCCCTGTTCTTTTAAGCTTCAATGTAAACACTCAGTCCAAGATCTGGGAAGACCCTTGTGCCCATTTTTAAAAGATTTCAACTCTGGCCATTAGGAGAAGTGGAGGGATCAGGTGACAATGAGTTCCCAGTTCAATGCTGGATTTACTGCTGGCATCCAAAGTGCTCCACTGTGCAAGCACCAGCTCCTCTTGCTGCACCACTGTGCAAGGGAGACTCGCCCTCTGCGGGGGCGGGGCGGGGGGCAGCATTCCGCTAGGGCCTCCACAGCCTCGCCCCTGCCGCTCTCTCCTGTGGAACACCTTCTCCCTCCCCCATCTGACTGTGTCTCACTTTTCCTCAAGACTCTGAAGGGCTTCCTGACTCACTCAACCTGGGTGAGGAGCTCCTTTCCCCTACTCCTGTCCCGCTGCCTGTCCCTACCCACGTTGTAGTTCTGATCACACTGATGTCCTGCCTGTCTAGTATTCTAGGCTATGGGCTTCTCAAGGCAGGGCCTGGATTTTGTCTTGAACAGTTCAGGGTCCCCAGGCCCTTGGGCACCAGGAGGACGTCTCATGGTGCAATAATAAGAAACACTCACACTTTATAGAGGGAAAATTCCATCTCTTTCCCTAGATCGTGGCCAGCCAGGGTGTCTGGTGACTGCCCACCTTCAGCAGAACTTCCTGGTGCTGGCGGAGGGAGGCAAGCCAGGCCTGGTAGGGCCAGTGAAGGGGGTCATCCCCTTCCCACCTGGCATGAAACGCCTGTTTTGTGCTCCGTCCTAAGCCCCCTGGGGAAATGCACCATTCATTCACTCATTCAGTAAAGGTCACTGGCTCCTGCCTGGATCTGGGACCCAGTCCCTGAGCACACACACCCCCGCCCCCACTGTCATGGTCCCGCTGTTTGTCTTCTCCCTTCCGACCTCCCGTGGCCCCAGCGCGGCCCGCTCGCAGTAGGTACTCGGGCAGCGTTTCTTCAAGGACCTAGACGGCCTTGAGAGGAAGGGCCCCAGCCTAGCCACCCAGGCCTCTCACCTGGCTCTCGGGGCGCCCGGCTCGCACTTCCTCCCGCCGCCCCGCCCCTTCCACATTCCTGCCCCGCCGGGCCTGCCCCGCGCAGTCTGGGTCCCTGCGCTGCAGCCGCCCGCCCGCGGTCTCTGCTCCCGGCCCCGGGATGACGGCGGCCCAGGCCGCGGGCGAGGAGGCGCCACCAGGCGTGCGGTCGGTCAAGGTGGTCCTGGTGGGCGACGGCGGCTGCGGGAAGACGTCGCTGCTGATGGTCTTCGCCGATGGGGCCTTCCCCGAGGTGAGTGCCCAGCGTCTCCGCCTCGCCCGGTTCGGCTCGCGCGCCCGGGTGTGCAGGTCCCTGCCGGACGGCCCAGGCTGTGCGCCTGCCCCGGCCTCCGAGGGGTCTCCCAGCGGGGCCTGGGGTCCAGGGCAGAGTTCTTCTCCCCCAGCCATTGGGAATGAAGGCCTCAGTGATGTTATCTGTAAAGCGGGAGGAATGGCACCTACCGGGGAGGGGTGTCACAAGGACTGAGTGAGGCGACCTGGGTGCACACAACATCCTAAGACAGCACTTGGCCGCACAATTCCGCCAAGAGGGCCTGAGGGCTTGGGAGCCAGACTGCCTAGGTTAAAATTATGGCTTTGCCACTTACAGCTGTGTGCCCTTGCGCAAGTCCCCTAACTCCGCTGTGCCTGTGTCCCTAACTACATCACAGGTGAGTGACAGCGCCCACCGCACAGGGTCACTGTGACAGTGAGTTAATAGACGTCAAGCACTCAGTCCCGGCCTGCGCACAGGAAGGACTCACGGAGAGTTGGCACATGTCACTCTTGGGAAACATATTCTCCCCTCCAGCTCATGCCGCTGGAATGCATGGGCCATGGGCTCTGCCTTGGAGGGTCGGAGCACACCAGCTATAGCCTCAGCTGCTGGGCCCCCGTCTCTGCTCTCCTCTTATGAGCCCCGTGCCCTTTTGTAACCTGCTTAGCTTCTCTGAGCCTCAGTTTCCTCACAACAACCCCATGGGGTAGAGGGACTGTAGGGCGGTGGTGAGGTGGAGCCCAGGGAAGGCTGATAGGCAGCTCCAGTGCGGTACCTGGCACGTCCTTGGCGCTGTAGGCATGCCCACTGTTAATCCTTCCTGACATGCTGACTGCCCAGGCAGACTCCACAGGCACCAGGTGGCCCCTGCTCTGCCACCTCTCAGCTCTGTTGTCCTGGGAGTCCATGGAGTTGCTCCCAGCATCTCCTCTTTTTTTATTGTTTGAGACAGAGTCTCACTGTCACCCAGGCTGGAGTGATATTGGCACAATCTCAGCTCACTGCAACCTCCGCCTCTCGGGCTCAAGCGATTCTCTTGCCTCAGCCCCCTGAGAAGCTGGGATTATAGGCACCCAACACCACGCCTGGCTAACTTTTTTTATTATTTTATTTTTGAGACGGAGTCTCACTCTATCACCCAGGCTAGAGTGCAGTGGAGCAATCTTGGCTTACTGCAACCTTCGCCTCCCAGGTTCAAGTGATTCTCTCACCTCAGCCTCCCGAGTAGCTGGGACTACAGGTGCGTGCTACCGTGCCCAGCTAATTTTTGTATTTTTTTACTAGAGACAGCATTTCACCATGTTGGCCAGAATGGTCTCCATCTCTTGACCTCGTGATCCGCCCGCCTTGGCCTCCCAAAGTACTGGGATTACAGGTGTGAGCCACCTCGCCTGGCCAATTTTTTTTATTTTTAGTAGAGACGGGGTTTTGCCATGTTGGTCAGGCTGGTCTCGAACTCCTGGCCTCAAGCGATCTGCCCGCCTCAGCCTCCCAAAGTGCTGGGAATACCGGCTTGAGCCACTGCAACTGGCATTCTTCCTTCTTTTCTTCCCAGCATCCTCAAAGCCCCTGGGGTTGTACAGGTGCTGGGGCATCTGAGCACAAGCAGGACGGGTCGGGCCTACCCTGGTTCTTATCACACTGTAGTTCTTATCACGATGATGTCCTGCCTGTCTCCCACCCTTGGCTGTGACCCCTGGGGCTGTATTGGCCCCCACCATGGCTTTCTGCTGCAGTGGCATTGAGTCACTTTTGTTTAGTGGCTTGTGGAGCTGATGTCACCTTCTTTGATCAGTCATACTTTTTTTTAAGTTGGGGGAAACATGTTTCTGGATGCTGCCCATGGGAACCCAACAATGAGAGCACCCAGGGCAAAGCACCACACAGGGACAGGTGGCCCAGGCCCAGGGGAAGGCACCTGATGGGTGGGGACCTCACCACCAGCTCTGAAATGTCCTTGATGGTGAGACCATCCCAGCTTCAGAGCAGTTCTGACGTGGAAAAGGGGGTCTTGCAGTTGATAAGATGTGAATGCTTTGAGGGACATGCTGGGGCAGGCCGGAAATGGGGGGAGGGCATGCTTGTCACCAGGAAAATGGGCCGGATTTGTCCAGGCTCTTCCCCTGTCTGGGGGCCCTGGTTCCCTGGAGCAGGAGAGTTCTCTTCTTTTAAAGAGCCCACAATGGGCCGGGCGTGGTGGCTCACGCCTGTAATCCCAGCTCTCTGGGAGGCCAAGGCGGGTGGATCACCTGAGGTCAGGAGTTCAAGACCAGCCTGGCCAACATGGTGAAACCCCGTGTCTACCAAAAATACAAAAAAAAGTTCCTGGGCATATTAGCACACGCCTGTAATCCCAGCTACTCGGGAAGCTGAGGCAGGAGAATCGCTTGAATTCAGGAGGCGGAGGTTGCAGTGAACCAAGATCGCTCCACTGCACTCCAGCTCGGGGACAACAGAGCGAGACTCTGTCTCAAAAAAAAAAAAAAATATATATATATATATATATGTGTGTGTGTGTGTATGTATGTATGTATATATATATATATCCCATAATGTGCAAGAGCTGGAAAGGGTTCATTTTGCAGATGGGAAAACTGAGTCCAGAGCCCAGAGGCTTGCCTGGGGGCACATGGCTCAGCGGGGGCGGCACTGATCTAGAGCCCTGGTCTTCCCACTCCCTACCAGGGCCTTCTCCACAGCCGCCAGTGCTCTGCCTGCTGGACCCAGCCTCCTCCTGCCCCTGTCTCTAGCACCAGACTCTTCCTCCAGGCAGCCCTTGAAGCCCAAGGGGCCAGCAGCCAGGAGGCTGGAGTCCCATCTCCCAGACTTCCTGCACACAGCGAAGGGCCGAGAGCAGCCTGAGAATTTGGAGGGACCTCCGTGACCCTCATCCGGCTGTGGCCCAGCCCTGGGTTCAGGGCAGCAGGGGAGGGCAAGGTGGAGAGAGCTCCTGGAACAGGGGGGAGCCCCAGGCTGGGGTGCCAGCCTCTGCCCAGTCCTGGCTGGCATTTGGGGCTGCAACCATTCCCGCAGGTTCAAAGCCTAGCAGCCCCCACACCAGCATGGGGATAGGAGGCTGTGGGGAGTACCCGGCTCTGCTGGTTAGAGCCCCCGAGTCCTTCCTTGTTCGCACTTGGACTCCCATGGGTGTCCTAACCAGGGATACCCCAATACTCCCCTTTGCCCAGGTCCGCTGTCTTGGTAATGATCCATTTTCTGTCTGTGAGCCCCTGGAGGGCAGACCCAAACCTGAGTCATCTCTGTCCTGGTCCAGCACAGGCTCAACCCTTCTTTTCTGGCTGAGACGGCCAAACAGATAAGATTAGGTGCCATTGGTCCCATGGACAGAGGGTGACCCTGCCTGGGGGTCAAAGAACAACACAACAGAAGGTACAGACAGAGTCTCTAGGATGACCTCCCGAGTGGGGGAAAGGGCTGTGACAGTTACAAGCCAGAGGGGAAACCCAGCCCCTTTCTGCCTCCAGGAACTGGAGCTGGTAACCTCAGGAAAGGCAGGTGGCTGGGGACAGAGCCTGGCCTCTGCAGCCAGAAAGACCTGGCTCTGTCACTAGCCAGCTGTTCAGTGTATCACCTTGAACAAGTCATTTCCTCTCTCTGAGCATCATCAGAAAGTGAAGGTTGTACTGATGTTCCAAGCTTGCCAGGATCAGAGACGGCGCCAGTACTCAGCCACACACAGATCCTTAGAGAATGGTGGGTGACAGTATCATTACCATGGGCATTTGCAAAGCACTGAAACATGTTTCCCAAGAGATTCCCAGCAGGCTGCCCTGCAGCTCAGATCAAGAAGGTGACTTAGTGGGTGGTCAAGCTGGGAGCTCAGATGCAAGGGCACCAGTGCCCTTCACAATGAGAGGCCCCTACTCTAGGACAAAGGTCAGAAGCTGGGGAGGGGCTGGGGCTATTAGTCCATTTTCACACTGCTATAAAGAACTACCTGAGACTGGGTAATTTATAAAGAAAAGAGGTTGGCCAGGCGCGGTGGCTCACGCCTGTAATCCCAACACTTTGGGAGGCCGAGGCAAGCGGATCACCTGAGGTCAGGAGTTTGAGACCAGCCTGGCCAACATGGCGAAACCCCGTCTCTACTAAAAATACAAAAATTAGCCAGGCATGGTGGCAAGCACCTATAATCCCAGCTACTTGGGAGGCTGAGGCGAGAGAATCGCTTGAACCTGGAAGGTGGTGGTTGCAGTGAGCTGAGATAGTGCCACTGCACGCCAGCCTGGGTGACAGAGCGAGATGCCGTCTCAAAAAAAAAAAGACAGAAAAGAAAAGAGGTTTAATTGACTCACAGCTCTGCATGGCTGGGGAGGCCTCAGCAAACCTACAATCATGGTGGAAGGTGAAGTGGAACCAAGGCACTTCTTACGTGGCAGCAGGAGAGAGAAAGAGAGAAGGGGGAAGCAGCACACTTTTGAACCATCAGATCTTGTAAGAACGTCCTCACTGTTGGCCAAGCGTGGTGGCTCACACCTGTAATCCCTGCTCTTTGGGAGGCCAAGGTGGGCAGATCACTTGAGGTCAAGAGTTCGAGTCCAGCCTGGCCAACATTGTAAAACCCCATCTCTACTAAAAGTACAAAAATTAGGCTGGGCACAGTGGCTCACGCCTGTGATCCCAGCCCTTTGGGAGGCCAAGGCGGGTGGATCACCTGAGGTCGGAAGTTCGAGACCAGCCTGACCAACATGGAGAAACCCTGTCTCTACTAAAAATACAAAATTAGCCAGGCATGGTGGCACATGTATGTAATCTCAGCTACTCAGGAGGCTGAGGCAGAAGAATCGCTTGAACATGGGAGGCGGAGGTTGCGGTAAGCAGAGCGTGCTATTGCACTCCAGCCTGGGCAACAAGAACGATACTCCGTCTCAAAAAAAACAAAAAAAAAACAAAAATTAGCCAGGTGTAGTGACACACGTGTAATCTCAGCTACTCAGGAGGCTGAGGCAGGAGAATCACTTGAACCCAGGAGGCAGAGGCTACAGTGAGCAAGATAGCACTACTGCACTCCAGCCTGACTCCGTCCAAAAAAAAAAAAAAATCTCCCTCACTATCACAAGAACAGCATGGGGAAAACCACCTTCACGATTCAATCCCCTCCCACCAGATCCTTCCCTCGACACGTGGGCATTACAATTCGAGATGAGATTTGTGTGGGGACACACAGCCAATCCATATCACTGGAGAAGGTGTCACCACCTGGAAGGATGGATGGGGGCTCGTGTGGACACTGCTCCTGGCCACCAGCTTTCCCGGTGGTGAGCATTTATGCTGCGGCCTCATCTGCCAGTCCATCCTCCCTCCCACATCATGGCGTGACACTCTTCCCCTTTAACCAGTGAGGAGACTGTCCTAAGGACACGTAGCTGGTGAGTGCCGGAGCTGGGTCTTAAGCCAGGCACATCTAAACCTAAAGCTAGTGCTTCTAGCTACCAGGTCACACCGCCCCCACCAGGCAAAAGGCCTGAGGGAGGGCACTCTGAGCAGGCAAGGGGGGATGGAGAGGTAGGTGAGGCCCTTGTCTCTTCCTGTTGGTTCCTCTTGGTAGAGGGAGTGACAGCATGTCTAGAGTCTGGGGTGGGGCCAGCCCTTACCTCAAGGCTATCCCAACTTCTCCATCTTCCTCAGCTGCCCACTCTGGGACCCGCCTTTCTCCCCACCCCACTCCCTGCAGCTTCCCTGGAGGATGGTGCTGACCCACTGCTCAGGTGCTGCCCCTCCCAGCTGGTCAGGGCCTGACTCAGAGGGCCAGCGGGCAGGCAGGCAGGCGTGAAATTCTCCTGAGTCATGGGCAGGTGGGGGCCCCACCTGGCATGGGAAGGTAATAGGATAGGGGCCCCCCTGACTGTGGCCGTACCAACCAGCCCTGAGCAGGCAGTTGAGGGTTAGGGACCTAACAGCAGGCAGCCCAGCATGCCCCTTGGAGCAGAGGGCACAGGTTGTGGCAGAGTTTTGCAAACCCATCTTTCAAAAGCTCCCTCTTCATTCCTGCATTTTCATCTGTGTACAAAACCTGGCCTGTTGCCCGTTCATCTCACCTTCATGGAAAGGCAGTGAGTTTAGGCTGGGCAGGGCTGGAATAAGGGGCCTCTGTCCTGGGTGACCTCCTCCCAAGCCCAGGCAGGACAAAGAAGAAAGGCCCAAATATGGGACACTGGGCTGGGCGTGGTGGCTCACACCCATAATCCCAGCACTTTGGGAGGCCAAGGCAGGTGGATCGTGTGAGTCCAGGAGTTCAAGACCAGCCTGGGCAACATAGCAAGACCCCATCTCTACAAAAAATACAAAAAATTACTTTGGGAGGTCAAGGTGGGTGGATTGCTTGAGTTCAGGAGTTTGAGACCAGCCTGGGCAACATGGCAAAACCCTGTCTCTACGAAAAAAAGAAAAAGAAAAATTAGCCAGACATGGTGGCCCACACCTGTAATCCCAGCTACTCAGGAGGCTGAGGTAGGAGAATCACTTGAGCCTGGGAGACAGAGGTTGCAGTGAGTCAAGATCGCGCCACTGCACTGCCTGGGTGACAGAGTGAGACCCTATTTAAAAAAAAAAAAAAAGGCAGGGCGTGCTGGCTCATACCTGTAATCCCAGCACTTTGGGAGGCCGAGGGGGGTGGATCACTTGAGTCCAGGAGTTCAGGACCAGCCTGGCTAATATTGTGAAACCCCCATCTCTACTAAAAATACAAAAATTACCCCGGTGTGCTGGTGTGTGCTTGTAATCCCAGCTACTCTCAAGGCTGAGGCAGAAGAATCACTTGAACCCAGGAGGCAGAGGGTGCAGTGACCAAGAGATCACGCCATTGTACTCCAGTCTAGGCGACAGAGCAGGACTGTCTCTCAAAAAAAAAAAAAAAAAAAAAAAGCCCGGGTGCGGTGGCTCACACCTGTAATCCCAGCACTTTGGGAGGCCGAGGTGGGCGGATCATGAAGTCAGGAGTTCAAGACCAGCCTGACCAACATGGTGAAACCCCATCTCTACTGAAAATACAAAAATTAGCCAGGCATGGTGGCACGTGTCTGTAATCCCAGCTACTCGGGAGGCTGAGGCAGGAGAATCCCTTGAACCTGGGAGGCGGAGGTTGCAGTGAGCCAAGATCACACCATTGCACTGCAGCCTGGGTGACAGAGTGAGACTCTGTCTCTAAAAAAGAAAAGAAAAAAAAAAAGTGGAGGGCGCATTGGGGCCTTCTGGTAAGGGATCAGGAAAGGCATCCCAGGAAGGTGAAGGCAGCATTTAATAGGGGTCTTGTTTGGATTGTGAGAGGTTGAGAGTCAAAGAAGGAACCCCAAAAAGCTGCGAGTTCCCCAGGGCAGGGATTGAGTCTTTTGTTGCCTGCTTCCCAGTGTCCGGAATTGGGCCTAGAGAAGGTGCTAATGCTGCTGAATGAATAGATGAATGAACAAACGAACAAAGCAAGGAATGAATAAACATGTAGGTTAATGTTCTAGGAAGGGGGGACAACATGAATGAAGGCTCAGAAATGGGAGTCCCACCAGCATGTGCCTGTGGTCCCAGCTCTTGGGAGGCAGAGGCAGGAGGATTGCGTGAGCCCAGGAGTTTGGGGCTACGGTGAGCTATGGTGCCTGTGAATAGCTGCTGCACTCCAGCCTGGGAAACACAGGGAGACCCTGTCTGTGAAAAAAAGGAAAACTGGGAGTCCCCTGCCCCCATCCAGAGGGCAATGATAAAAATAACAGTAGCTGGCATGTAGATGTGCTTATTTTATGCCAGGCCCTGAGCTAAGGGCTCTGCATGGAATATCTCACTGAATCCTTATAGCGGCACTGTGGTAGGTTTTTTTTTTTTTTTTTTTTTTTTTTTTGAGACGGAGTCCCACTTTGTCACCCAGGCTGGAGTGCAATGGTGCAATCTCGGCTCACTGCAACATCCACCTCCTGGGTTCAAGCGATTCCCCTGCCTCAGCCTCCCAAGTAGCTGGGATTACAGGCGTGCGCCACCACGCCTGGCTAAGTTTTGTATTTTTAGTAGAGACAGGGTTTCACCATGTTGGCCAGGCTGGTCTCGAACTCCTGGTCTCAAGGCCCACCTCAGCCTCCCAAAGTGCTGGGATTACAGGGGTCAGCCATGGCTCCTGGCTGGTAGGGACTTTTAATATTCCCATTTCACGACTGAGAACAAAGCTCGGGAGGTTCAGGACTTTACATAAGCAGACAGGCTCTGGACCAGCACCCCAGGCAGGCCAAGGAGGAGGCTTCTCACAAACAACTACACTCCACTGACTCCCAAGGAGGGGGCAGCGCTGTGGACAGACCAAGTCCCCAACGCCTCTCAAAGCCTCCTCACAGCCTCCCCCTGCCCTGCTTCTCCTCAGAGCTACACCCCCACCGTGTTTGAGCGGTACATGGTCAACCTGCAAGTGAAAGGCAAACCTGTGCACCTCCACATCTGGGACACAGCAGGTGGGTGTGCAGGGCGGGGGCAGGGTGGGAGAGGCTTCTGTGGGCCCCCGATGCCTGGGACAGATTCCGCTCTGCTTCCTTCTGAACCAGGGAGGCCAGCCAGTCTCCCAGGGACAGGCGCAGGCCAGGAGTGGGCCCAGGAGTCTGAGCTCCCTTTGCCTCTGCAGCTGTGTCCACCTGCACCCCCAGGACCCCAGGGCTGCCCACTACGTCTTGGAGGCAAGCGGGAATCCAGCACTTTGCTTTCAGGACTGTTCCTGGCCTTCTGAGCACTCCATCCTGCTTTTAGCTTCTGTAGGATCTGCCTGTCCGTGGCTTCTGCCCTCCAGCCTCCTGACCTTGCCTATACCAGGGTGAGCTCTGAGCTAAACTCAGGGCATCCCAGCAGCCCTCTTAGTTGGACGGGTTAAGATGTCTTTGCCAGGTTCCCACCTACCCCTTATTTCTCACTCCTAAGCTCAGGGCAAAGCCGGCTTCTGAGCAGTTGGCCCCAGTTCCTCCAGGCGGTGCCAGGCCTGGCCTCTGCCTTGCCCGCCATCCCTTCTAGACACCCCACAGGCAGAAGTGAGCACTGCCCCAAGGGGGCACTCCCATGGAGTAGCCACCTCAGAGCCAAATTTGTGCCAGACTCTGAGGCAAAAAACTAGGCCTTGTCCCCAGAAGCTCCCCATCTGATGGGATGACCTCCTGACATTGGGGCGGTGCTGACAGGGGCCAGGAGCCCTGAAGGCAGTGACCACCCCCACTCTGCCCAGGGCAAGATGACTATGACCGCCTGCGGCCCCTGTTCTACCCTGACGCCAGCGTCCTGCTGCTCTGCTTTGATGTCACCAGCCCGAACAGCTTTGACAACGTCTTTAACCGGGTAGGTATTGGGGGACAGGGTGGCATAGCCCCCATAGCCAGGCCACTCCACTCTGCCACCCACCCTTGATCCAACTGACTGTCAGAGTTTGGAAGGCCCAAAATGATATTGATTCCAGAGCCTTTGGTGTATATATGGGGAAACTGAAGCCCAGAGTGGGACAGTGGCTTGCCCAGCGTCTCTGGCACAGGGATTTGGTGGCAGCATCTGCCTTTCTGACTCCCAGTACAGTGCTCCTTGCCTACCCTATGCTGCAGACTCTGAACACTGAACACTGTGGCTCTTCCCACTGCGGCTCTGCCTGAGGTTGCTGGGTGACCCAGAGGCTCCGGCACCTCCCCAGCCTGTGCCTGCCCGAGGTACACGAACCATCACGTCAGTGCAGCAGCTCTGCGTGGCTGCTGCTTCTCAGAGGCTAGTCATGGACATCAGGGATGTGGCCCCTTGAATTCCTCTGCTCCAGCTGCCTTTAGCCATGGCACAGTCCCTCACCCACTGCTGCCAGGGCCTCCGAGTTTCTGCAGGGTACAGCCCACGACAGTATTTGCAGCAACAGCAACAACAATGGCGACAATTTTAAGGACTGACCATGTGCCAGGCACTGTTCTGGGTACTTGCGTGTATTTACTCATTTACTCCCCTGGCCAGCCTTATGGAGTGTTATTATTCCCGGATCCAGTCACTCATCCAGAGATACACATCTATTAAAGTGGTAACACTGGGATTTGAACCCTGGCAGGCTGCCCCGCCCATTCCTTCAGAACAAATGATTGAGCACATTCGTTCTGGTGCTGTTTGGGCATTGGGGACCAGGAGAGATGGTGGTGGCTGGGACCAGGGTGCTAGCAGTGGGGGTGACAAGAAGCAGGTTCATTCTGAATCGGTCTAGAAGGCGGAGTTTGCTCATGATCGGGGTTTCCTGTTGGATTGGATGTGGGTGGGAGGGAGGAGTTTTTACCAGAGCAGCTGGCAGGTGGAGTTGCCCTTGGCCAGGATGAGAAGGAGCAAGCTGGGGACCGGAGTGGGACATCCTAGTGGAGGTGTCCGGCAGGCAGTGCCAGGCATGCGTCTGCAATTCCTCCTAGCAGGCAGTCCAGCTGGGCAGCCTCAATGCAGCCGCATATTTATAAGCTACAGGTGCAGTAAAGCCTGGGGGAGGCTGCCCGGCGAGGGAGAGCAGCTAGAGGAGAGGAAAGACCACAGGCTGAACCCCAGGGAGAGAAGGAGGCGGGCAAGGCCCCATAAGACCTAGGAGAGCCAGGAGAGTGGGGTCCTGGGGTGAACTGCAGGCTCGGTCAGGTAGGAGGGAGTGATGCCCAGGGTCAGGGCTATCGAGGGATTGGTAGGAGCAGGGCTGAGGATCCACTAGTGGTGGCCAGGCACGGTGGCTCATGCCTTGTAATCCCAGCACTTTGGGAGGCCGAGGAGGGCGGATCATTTGAGGTCAGGAGTTTGAGACCCGCCTGACCAACATGGTGAAACCCCATCGCTACTAAAACTACAAAAATTAGCCAGGCGTGGTGGCACATGCCTATAACCCCAGCTACTTGGGAGGCTGAGGCAGGAGAATTGCTTGAACCCGGGAGGTGGAGGTTGCAGTGAGCCGAGATTGCACCACTGCACTCCAGCCTGGGCAACAAGAGCTGGACTCTGTCTCAAAAAACAGAGGATTCACTGCTGGGTTCAGTGGGAGCCACCAAGGAAATCTTCCTCATGGGCAGTTTCGGTGGATGGGTAGGGTGTGGGGAATCTGCCAGGGACCCCACAAAGGCCCCATTTGCTTCCAGGAATGAGGTAGTTTGATGCCTATTTGTTTGTTTGTTTTGAGATGGAGTCTCACTCTGTCTCCCAGGCTGGAGTGCAGTGGTACAATCTGGGCTCACTGCAACCTCCACCTCCCGAGTTCAAGCGATTCTCCTGCCTCAGCCTCCGGAGTAGCTGGGACTACAGGCTTGAGCCACCAAGCCCGGCTGATGCCAATTTTTATCTGGCAAGTTTGACGCCTGAGCCGGCCGACTTAGTGCTCCTGGAGATAGAAAGCCCCCTCGGGATCCCCGGCGCCCCAGCTGTAGTCCAGGCTGAAAGAACTCGGCCCTGGTGGCCTCACATTCCGCAGAGTAGCCCTCCCTCCACCAGGCAAGCCGTTGAGGCAGACAGCTGCAACCATTTGAGCTGATTTATTTATTTATTTATTTTCGAGACAGATTCTCACTCTGTCGCCCAGGCTGGAGTGCAGTGGCTCCATCTCAGCTCACTGCAACCTCCGCCTCCCGGGTTCAAGCGATTCTCCTGCCTCGGCCTCCCGAGTAGCTGGGACCACAGGCACCACCACCACGCCCAGCTAATTTTTGTATTTTTAGTAGAGACGGGGTTTCCCGTTGTTGGCCAGGCTGGTCTCCAACTCCTGACCTCAGGTGATCTGCCTGCCTCAGCCTCCCAAAGTGCTGGGATTACAGGCGTGAGCCACCGAGCCCGGCCTGGATTGATTGATTTATTTTTATCTTATTTATTTATTTATTTATTTTATTTATTTATTTTTTGAGACGGAGTCTCGCTCTGCCGCCCAGGCTGGAGTGCAGTGGCCCGATCTCAGCTCACTGCAAGCTCCGCCTCCCGGGTTTACGCCATTCTCCTGCCTCAAGCCTCCAGAGTAGCTGGGACTACAAGCGCCCAGCACCTCGCCCGGCTAGTTTTTTGTATTTTTTAGTAGAGACGGGGTTTCACCGTGTTAGCCAGGATGGTCTCGATCTCCTGACCTCGTGATCCACCCGTCTCGGCCTCCCAAAGTGCTGGGATTACAGGCTTGAGCCACCACGCCCAGCCTCCGGATTTGTTTTTAAAGGATCCCTTATTTCCTTATATGTTTTGCTCAGTTTAGTGGGTGTCTGTGAGCGCCCTTACCCTGCAGAGAGGCAGGATTCTAGAAGGGCAGGAGCAGGGCTCTGAGCCCCACCCCCAGGCTCAAATCCTGCCATTTCCAGCCAAGGCCAAGTTACGTCGCCTCTCTGTGCCTCAGTTACCGCATCTGTACAGTGGGATTGGTTATCAACTTGCTGCCGGGCCTTGGGGAATTAATGGGTCCGTAGGTGTAAATTCTTAGATGAGAGTCTGGTACCAAATAGTTTCTCCCTAGATGCTGGCAGTACTGATTATCAATATCAGAGCTTGGGCTGGGGAGCAGGAGAGTGGCCTACTGAGAGGGCCAGAACTCTCAAGGGCTCATACGTGCCCCCTCGCCCCCTGCAGTGGTACCCGGAAGTGAATCATTTCTGCAAGAAGGTGCCCATCATCGTCGTGGGCTGCAAGACTGACCTGCGCAAGGACAAATCACTGGTGAACAAGCTCCGAAGAAACGGGTTGGAGCCTGTGACCTACCACAGGGTAGGAAACCCAGCCTGAGGTGGGAGTTGGGGAGGACTGGGTAAGGGGACCTCTGGATGCCTCTCAGTGGCACCAGGCATCCAGCACGCTCAGGGTGTAGGTCAGAGCTGGGGTCGTCTTAGAGGCTGTCGGTGTCAGGAACTTCCAGCACTTGGAAATGGTCCCTAGAATATGCTGGAAGCCTCCACTGGCAGAAGGGAGAACAAAGAAGTAGGCATATCAGAGTCAGTTCCACCACCAACCTGAGACCCAGAGAGGAGGCCCACATATTCAGACGGTGGGATCCTCTCTGCTACACGCCCAGGTTCATAGGAAGTTCATTTCTTGGTGCCTCGAGAGGCAAAGAGGCCCAGCCCAGAATGGAGGTAAGAAACACACCGAAGGCTGGCTGGGCACGGTGGCTCACGCCTGTAATCCCAGCACTTGGGAGGCCAAGGTGGGTGGATCACTTGAGGTCAGGAGTTCGAGACCAGCCAGGGCAAAATAGTGAGACCCTATCTCTACCAAAAATACAAAAAAATTAGCCAGGTGGTGTGGTGGCGGGTGCCTGTAGTCCCAGCTACTCTGAAGGCTGAGGCAGGAGAATCACTTGAACCCGGTTGGCAGAGTTGCAGTCAGCTGAGATTGCACCACTGCACTCCAGCCTGGATGACAGAGCAAGATTCCATCTCAGAAAAAAAGAAAAGAAAGAAAGAAAAAAGAAAAGAAAAGAAAAAGAAACACAATGAAGGCCAGGCACAATGGCTCATGCCTGTAACCCTAGCACTTTGGGAGGATGAGGCTGGAGAATCATTTGAGTCCAGGAGTTTGAGACCAGCCTGGACAACATAGGGAGACCCCATCTCTACAAAAAAGTAAAAAGAAAAAATAGCTGGGCTTGGTGGCCGCTCCCCTGGTCCCAGCTACTTGGGAGGGTGAGGCGGGAGGATCCCTTGATTCCAGAAGTTCGAGGTTACAGTGAGCCAAGATTGCACCACCGCACTCCAGCCTGGGCAACAGAGCAAGACCCTGTCTCAAAAAAAAAAAAAAATGCCAGGGGTGGTGGCTCATGCCTGTAATCGCAGCACTTGGGAGGCCAAGGTGGGTGGATCTCTTGATGTCAGGAGTTCGAGGCCAGCCAAGGCAAAATAGCGAGACCCTGTCTCTACCAAAATTACAAAAGATTAGCCAGGTGTGGTGGCGGGTTCCTGTAGTCCCAGCTACTCTGGAGGCTGAGGCAGGAGAATCACTTGAACCTGGTTGGCGGAGTCGCAGTGAGCTGAGATCGCACCACTGCACTGCACTCCAGCCTGGACAACAGAGCAAGACTCCGTCTCAAAAAAAAAAAAAAAAGAAAAGAAAAGAAAGAAAAGAAAAATAAATGTGCTAAAGTGCGTGAGGGCGCTTGGGCAAGCCAGGGTACGGGAGCCGTGGGTGCTCGGCAGACCCCACCTTCCACTCTTGTCCAGGGGAAGGAAGCGAGGACGTGAGGCCTGCCCATTGCCCCCTTCACAGCAGCCCCATCCACCTCTCCCTCTAGGGCCAGGAGATGGCGAGGTCCGTTGGCGCGGTGGCCTACCTCGAGTGCTCGGCTCGGCTCCATGACAATGTCCACGCCGTCTTCCAGGAGGCGGCCGAAGTGGCCCTCAGCAGCCGCGGTCGCAACTTCTGGCGGCGGATTACCCAGGGCTTTTGCGTGGTGACCTGAGCATCTCGGGGCGTCCCAGCAGCATGGGAAGGGGCAGGGTGCTGACCTACCGCTGAGCTGGCTGGGCTGGACCCGGTCCTTAGGCTGTGACCGTCAAACTGCACCACAACAGACGGGTGCCACCAAGGCCAAGCCCTGGGGCCTGGGAGTCTTGGACTGAGAAAGGGGGTTCCTGGGCCCACCTACCCTATGTAGGGCTAGTCCTGCCGTGCCTGAGAATCACTCACTGACCCCTACGCCCGGTCCCGGACCGACATCCTGGAGCCGCCTGTGCAGCCTGATGCCCCCTCGTGGCTGCTCCCAGAGCTGCACCTGCCAGGACCTAAAGTTCTTAGGTCCCTCCTGCCAGAACCCACACCCGGCCCTATCCCACCTGTCATACTGGCAACTGTAACAAGGAAAACGACATCACTTGTCATTTGTGTCATGCCTCTTGTTTCTTTTTTCTTTTCTTTTTTTCAGACAGAGTCTCGAGTCTCGCTCTGTCCCGCAGGCTGGAGTGCAGTGGCTCAATTTCAGCTCACTGCAAACTGTGCCTCCTGGGTTCAAGTGATTCTCCTGCCTCAGCCTCCTGGGTAGCTGGGGTTACAGGTGCGCGCCACCATGCCTGGCTAATTTTTGTGTTTTTTTTTAGTAGAGACGGGGTTTCACCACATCAGGCTGGGGTCTCGAACTCCTGACCTCGTGATCCACCCACCTCGGCCTCCCAAAGTGCTGGGATTACAGCTGTGAGCCACCATGCCCGGCCTATGCCTCTTGTGTCAAAGCGGCTTTACACACATGTTCCAAGGTAGGTAAAAGCCCACCCCATCTAGGCACTGGGATGGGACTGCTTGGATCCAATCCAGCTTTATTGCTTCCACGATCTTGGGCAAGTTCTTCTGGGCCTCAGCTTCCTCACCTGTGAAATGGATCACAGACTAAGCCATGGAGCTTTTGGATGAGTAAGAGGGTCATGAGGACCAACACATGCAAAGAGCTTAGTAGGTGCCTAGCATGCAGTAAGTGCTCACAAAAGGTTAGGCCAGGGCTGGACGCGGTGACTCACTCCTGTAATCCCGGCACTTTGGGAGGCTGACATGGCTGGATCATGAGGTCAAGAGTTCGAGACCAGCCTGACCAACATGGCGAAACCCCTGTCTGTACTAAAAATACAAAAATTAGCCAGGCGTGGTGGCACACACCTGTAATCCCAGCTACTCCAGAGGCTGAGGAAGGAGAATTGCTTGAACCCAGGAGGCGGAGGTTGCTGTGAGCCAAGATCACACCACTGCACTCCAGCCTGGGCAACGGAGCAAGACTCCTCAAAAAAAAAAAAAAAAAAAGGCCGGGCACAGTGGCTCACGCCTGTAATCCCAGCACTTTGGGAGGTCAAGGCGGGAAGATCATGAGGTCAGGAGATCGAGATCATCCTCGCTAACACAGTGAAACCCCATCTCTACTACAAAAATACAAAAAAATTAGCCGGGCATGGTGGCAGGCACCTGTAGTCCTAGCTACTTGGGAGGCTGAGGCAGGAGAATGGCGTGAATCTGGGAGGTGGAGCTTGCAGTGAGCTGAGGTCCGGCCACTGCACTCCAGCCTGGGTGACAGAGCGAGACTCCATCTCAAAAACAAAAAAAGGTTTAGCCAGGTGCTGTGGCACACCCGTCCCAGCCACAATTGCACCAGTGCACTCCAGCTTGGGCTACAAAGCAGAAAAAAAAAAAAAAAAAAAAAAGTGGTTGGGTGTGTTGGCTTACGCCTGTAATTCCAGCACTTTGGGAGACTGGAGCAGATGGATCACCTGAGGTCAGGAGTTCCAGACTAGCCTGGTGGTCACATGGTGAAACCCGGTCTCTACTAAAAATGTAAAAATTAGTCAGATGCGGTGGTGTGCCCCTGTAATCCCAGCTACTTGGGAGGCTAAGACTGGAGAATCACTTGAACCTGGGAGGTGGAAGTTGCAATGAGCCGAGATTATACCACTGCACTCCAGCCTGGGTGACAGAGTGAGACCGTCAAAAAAAAAAAAGGATCCTGACTTCTGACTTCAGAGCAGTTGAGGCTCGTGCAAGAAGATAAATCTGCAAGAAGTCTGGGTAAAAAGCGTGACAGCAAAAACACCATCAAGGGCTCCAGGAACACAGGGAAGTTACAGAGGAGAGCTGTCTGAGCTAGGTTAAGCTCACTGGGCTTGGGGAGAATGGGGAAGAATATGCTGAGTGCAGGGTACACTTAGGGGAAGAGCAATCAGGCTAGAAATGGAGGCTGGGAAAAGGTGTTTCCCATCCCTGAGCAGGTTAGATTAAAAACTCAGCGGGGCCGGGTGTGGTGGCTCACGCCCGTCATCCCAGCACTTTGGGAGGCCGAGGAAGGTAGATCACCTGAGGTCAGGAGTTCCAGACCAGCCTGGGCAACATGCTGAAACCTCATCTCTACTAAAAATACAAAAAATTAGCTGGGCATGGTGGTGGGCACCTGTAATCCCAGCTACTCGGGAGGCTGAGGAAGGAGAATCGCTTGAACCTGGGAGGCAGAAGCTGCAGTGAACTGAGATCACGCCACTGCACTCCAGCCTGGGCAACAAGAGCGAAACTCTGTCTCGAAAAATAAATAATAACAATAAATTAATAAATAATAGTAGTTTAAACAATAAAATATAATATAAATAATAAAAATTAAAAAACTCACAGTGGGGACTGGAATCCAGGTAGGGTTTTCCACGTTGGCCCCTAACACTATTTCACGTGCTGCAGCTCTGCCCTGTAATCTGAGCTGTAAGCCCCCACGTTGCTGAAGCAGTCCCCCACCTGGAACTGTTTCTGATGAAACTTCCGGGACAGGTGTCAGCAGCTGGTTCTCATTAAGGATCATGTGTATCAATGCAAAATAAATGGTCCCGTTTGGCTGGGTGCGGTGGCTCACGCCTGTAATCCCAGCACTTTGGGAGGCCAAAGCAGATGGATTGCTTGAGGCCAGGAGTTCATAGACCAGCCTGGCCAACATGGTGAAACCGCGTCTCTATAAAAAAATACAAAAATTAGCCCAGTGTGGTAGCACGCACCTGTAGTCCCCAGCTACTCAGGAGGCTGAGGCAGGAGAATTGTGTGGGACGAAGAGGTTGTGGTAAGCCGAGAATGCACCGCTACACTCTAGCCTGGATGATAGAGTGAGACCCCGTCTCAAAAAAAAAGAAAATATATGTTTGGTTTGGGAACTTCCCAAGAGCTTTAATTAGGCTCACAGTACGGTTGGAGAATATTTGGGTTTGAGTCCAGAGCACATGGGCATAGAGTAGATTAGTGCAGCTTTGGTGCTGGTTCATGGTTTGGTTCAGATCGAGCCTCTGAGCATAAGAAAGTTACTCATTCAGGCCAGAAATGAAGCTGTGGCAGGTGGGGTCATAAATGCCTTGCTCACCCTGTGGCTTGGCCAAATGGGTAGATAGGAGGGGTGCTCAAACTGCATCTGATTCAGGACACCCCAAGATATCTCTTAGGAAATTACCTCCCCTTGAAGCCCCAACAGGATTCTTTTTTTTTTCTCACAGAGTCTTGCTCTGTTGCCCAGGCTGGAGTGCAGTGGTGCAATCATAGCTTACTGCAGCCTCAACCTCCTGGGCTCAAGCAATCCTCCTACCTCAGCCTCCTGAGTATCTGGGACTACAGTTGCACACCACACCCAGCTAATCCCCCTGCAGGGTTCTAAGTGCTATAGAGGAGAGCAGACCATGGGGTGGGCTTGTTCACTGAATCAATTTTAATGAGTTCACATTGACTAAGACTGAGGCCGGGCGTGGTGGCTCACGCCTGTAATCCCAGAACTTTGGGAGGCCAAGGCAGGTAGATCACCTGAGGTCAGGAGTTCAAGACTAGCCTGACCCATATGGTGAAACCCCATCTCTACTAAAAATACAAAACTAAGCTGGGTGTGGTGGCGCGTGCCTGTAATCCCAGCTTCTAGGGAAGCTGAAGCATGAGAATTGCTTCAATCTGGGAGGTGGAGGTTGCAGTGAGCTGAGATCATGCCATTGCACTACTCCAGACTGGACAACAGAGCGAGACTCTGTCTCCAAAAAAAAAAAGAAAAAAGATAAAAGAAAGAAGGAAGGAAAGAAAGAGAGTCACTGTGTGCTTAGTGCTGTGTGCTGTGCTTAGTCATTTTCCATGAAAGTATCCCATTTAGTAGTCACAGGCCCCAGCAAGCTAGGACCAAGTACACATCCACCTCACAGATGAGGAGGCGGAAGCACAGAGGGCTTGGTCAAATGCTCATGACCTCAAGAAGTAGCAGGGCCAAGGTTTAAGCCCAGGACAGTCTGTCCAGAATCTCGGCTGTTAACCACTACGCTGGACCCCTGTCCTGAGTCACCTCTTCCCCGGACCCCCAGCCCTGGACCCCTGCTTTGTACCAGTATTTCCAGACCCAGACCCCAAGGAGCTAAGAGTTTACAGAGACAAAAAGGCTTAGAACTGTCTTTCAGGGATTGGGAGCAACATGGCGGGTGCAAGGCTGTGAAGACCACGTGGTTTCCCCAGACACCAGCAGAGCTACAGCTCACAGAAGGCCCGCTGAAGCAGGCTGAGCAGCACCTGAGGATCCCAGCAGAAGGAACAGGCGCTGGGATTTATTGGGTTCCCACCCCGTGCCAGACGCTTGATTGACAAGATGCCATTATTAGACCCATTTCAGAGAAGAAAATAAGGCTCAGGGCAGGAGAGTGGTCTGTGTAGGGTCATGTGGCCAGAGGTAGGGCTGAAGTTCAGCTCAGCCTCTCATGGCACTTCATTGAGGACGCATGCTGGGAGATCAAGGTCAGTGAGGAACCGAGCTCTGTGGGCAAAGAAGAAACAGGATGGGTCTGGAGAGCTGAAAGATCCAGTGGTGTGCACAAGTTGGGGAGAAGCATCTGGGGCCACCACATGAGAGGAGGGAAGTGGGCACCTGCCTGCTGTTCTGGGGAGGGAGTTCCTGGGAGAGAGACAGTGGGACTCAGGAGCACACACACTGGACTTTCCTTCCCTGCCAAGGGCTGCCCTCCTCGAGCTTCTTTGAGAGCTCATCACCACCTGAAATGGTCCTGTCTATCTCCCCATGGCCATGCCAGCTCTCTGAGAGCACAGGCTGGGCTTGTTGCAATCCTCCATGCCCGCCGGGAGCGGTGGCTCATGCCTGTAATCTCAGCACTTTGGGAGGCCGAGGCGGGCGGATCACGAGGTCAGATCAAGACCATCCTGGCTAACATGGAGAAACGCCGTATCTACTAAAAATAAAAAAAATTAGCCAGGCGTGGTCGTGGGCACATGTAGTCCCAGCTGCTCAGGAGGCTGAGGCAGGAGAATTGCTTGAACCCCAGAGGCAGAGGTTGCAGTGAGCTGAGATTGCGCCATTGCACTACAGCCTGGGTGACAAAGCAAGACTCCATCTCAAAAAAAAAAAAAAAAGAAATCCCCTGTGCCTCAAACAATGCCTAGCATATAGTAAACACCAAATACATAGGTGAGAAATGAGTGAATTAATGAATGGATTTCATCAATCAGTGCTCCATTCAGACCCTCATCTATTCCGGCTTGGACCAGCACATAAGTCTCCCAGCCTGCAGGCTCTCAGCCTCCTCCATCCTCCTCACTCTGGCAGAGCCATCCTCCAAAGCACAAGTGTGTCCCTGCACAGAAGACTTCGGCAGCCCCCTCTGCCCAGAGATGAAGTGCCAGAGTCCATGGCTGGGGCCTGGGGCTCTCCAGTATCTGGCCCCAGCCCACCTTGATCCGGGCCTTATCCCCAGGACACCTCCCCACACCCACTCGGGCCACACCCAGGGGCCACATCAAGGGAACACCAACCTCCTAGCCTTCACTCAGACTGCTTTCCCATCTCAGCAAGCCCTCCCTCCCAGTCACCGCCCATTCAAACCTCCCCTCCTCCCCCAAATCCTTCAGGGTCCAGCTGGGACACCACCCTCTCCAGATAGCTTGTGGGCCAGGCCTGCTGCCTTTCTCCCTCTTCACTGTACACCTGCCTGTGTGCACCAAAGCTGTCTTCGCAGGGCCCCTTGGCTAAGGAACTGGGCTTTTCTTCCCATGCTGTGGGAAGGACCAGGTTGAACTCCCTAAGATGACAGGTCTGGTCGTGGGACCAGGTGGGCTATCTGGGAGGGCGGAGGTGGGAGCCTGGAGACCAGCTGGGCAGCTGCAGATGTCCAGACACAAGAAACAAGCCACCACAAGTCAAGGCTTGGTGACTTCTGGGCTGGGAGCTGTAGCACCAAGGGTGGACTTTGGGAAGGGTGGGGATGTTGGGAGGGAGGTAAGAATGCAGGCCTCTCCCACCCAGGGTCGGGGGGAGGAATGTGGGGAGGGCGAGTACTTCTCCCAGACCCGGCACTGGGAGAGGCAGGGACCTGAGTTGGGTGACTGCTTTCTCACTCTGGCCTCTCTCCCTCTGCCCTGCCTGTGTTTCAGGCCCCATCCTGCCTAGCCCACCACATACAGCTCTCCAACTGTGTCCAAGGAGGGCACGGGGGTGGCGGGGGTGGGGGCGGGGCGCGGTCCTTGGAGACGCCTGTGAGGAGCCAGAGTTATTACTATTATTCTCCTTCTCCCCCCAACAATCCCCTCTTTCAGTTCCTCACTACCCAGCCTGGCAGGGCAGGCACTGCCAGACGAGTGGGAGCTAGGGAAGGCCCAGCCTGGAGGCCAGCCCAAGCCAAAAGCCACAAACCACAGTCTTCCTTACCCCACGCCACCTCCACCCAGCCTCGGGGTTGTCTGCTGGGAAGGTAGAGGGCAGGGGTGGGGACTTCAAGTCATCTCCTCCAGGACAGGCCACTCCCTAACACCCTCAGGGTGAGGAGGAGGGTGGGGCACACACTCTGTGAGTCACAGAGCTTCCCTCTCCCCTGTGCCGGGGCAGCGCTCTGGGCCCCATCCCATGTCTGGACACAGGGAGAGGATGGTGGCCAGCAGATCACCCTACTCCAGGCCACCCTCTGCTCTCCCACCTCGTTTTCCTCCTGGGGACCCGTCATTTGGAGGATAACCACTCACAGCCCCCAGGAAGTCATCGTTCAGCCGCTGGCTAGGAAACCAACAAAGCATATGGCCAGGCTGAGGGCAGTAAACGCGCGAAAGAGTGGAACGGCTGACAGCCCGCCCCTGCATTCAAGGGCTTAATCTCCACAGTAATGCTGCTGATTAATAGGTCAGATTGCTTGGACTCGGGAAGGGGAACATCACACACTGGGGCCTATCATGGGGAGGGGGGAGGGATTGCATTGGGAGTTATACATGATATAAATCATGAATTGATGGGTGCTGACTAGTTGATGGGTGCAACACACCAACATGGCACAAGTATACATATGTAGCAAACCTGCACGTTATGCACATGTACCCTAGAACTTAAAGTATAAAAATTAAAAAAAATAATAAAAAAAAAAAGGTCACATTACCAGGCGCGGTGGCTCAGGCCTGTAATCCCAGCACTTTGGAAGGCCAAGGTGGGCGGATCACCTGAGGTCAGGAGTTTGAGACCTGCCTGACCAACATGGTGAAACCCTATCTCTTCTAAAAATACAAAAAACTAGCCAGGCATGGTGGTGGACACCTGTAATCCCAGCTACTCAGGAGGCTGAGGCAGGAGAATCGCTTGAACCCACGAGGCAGAGATTGCAGTGAGTCAAGCACCACTGCACTTCAGCCTAGGCAGGACAGAGACTCCATCTCAAAAACAAACAAACAAACACAAAAAAAGGTCAGATTGTGACTAGAAGGGGACTTTCCTGCATTCAAATCCTGGCTCTGCAACTTACCAGCTGTGTGACCTTGAAGGAGACACTAGGGCTTTCTTATGTGTCAGTTTCCTTATTTGTCAAATGTGGGTATGAGTAGTTCTGACCTCCTACATTGGTTGGATTCAATAAGCAAATAGTGCTTATTCACTCCCTCAATGCTAACTCCTAACTAGAGCTATTAACTAAGAAATGAGGATAATTGTTTACTGTGCAGGGTTGTTGCAGGGCCTGCAAAGCAGAAACAAGCATGTATGTGTTTGATGCTGGCCCCCTCTTCCCAATCTGGGTCACCAAGCCTGGGAGGAGAAGAGAGGGAAGCTTCATCAAGGAGACGGAATGGAACATGAGGCCGACCGCTGTTTGCAGGCCTGCAGGAGGGGCTGGACCCTCAGCAGAGCCAGGGAGGATGGGGCTGGAATTTCCTCCAGGGCTCCTGTTCGCACGGGACACACCAAACTGAGCAGTGCTCAGCCCAGGGCTGACAATAGTAGTACGTCTGATTAGGAAATGAATAGTATCAGCTCCTACCAAAAAACACATTTTACTTTTATTTATTTATGGTTTTCTTTGTTTTTGGTTTTAGTTTTATTGAGACAGAGTTTCACTTTTGTCACCTAGGCTGCAATGGTGCGATCTCAGCTCACTGCAATCTCCACCTCCCGGGTTCAAGCAATTCTCCTGCTTCAGCCTCCCAAGTAGCTGGGATTACAGGCACCCACCACCACTCCCAGCTAATTTTTGTATTTTTACTAGAGATGGGATTTCACCACATTGGCCAGCCTGGTCTAGAACTCCTGACCTTAGGTGATCTGCCTGCCTTGGCCTCCCAAAGTGCTGGGATTACAGGCGTGAGCCACCGCACCCAGCCTTTATTTCTTTTTGAGCCAGGGTCTCACTCTGTCATCCAGGCTGGAGTGCAGTGGCATAGTCTCTGCTCACTGCAGCCTTGACCTCCTGGGCTCAAGTGATCCTCCCGCCTCTGCCTCCCAAGTAGCTGGGACCACACAGAACACTCCACCATAGGCCCTGCTCCAGGCACTGTGACTACTGAGCACCAAGTGCAGGGTGCAGGTGCAGAGGTGAGGTGAGCAGGATGTGGTCCTTGCCTTCCAAGCTTCCATCTTCCATCTTCCGTGGCAGCTCAGATATGGATACAACCAGCAGGGGAGGGGAGTGTACAACATTCACTCAGCAGCCCACAAGTGTGAGTGCCAGCTCCTGCCACTGAGACAAACAGGAGGAGTTTAGCTAAAACAGGGTTAGGCCAGGCACAGTGGCTCACGCCTGTAATCCCAGCACTGTGGGAGGCCAAGGTGGGAGGATTGCTTGAGCCCAGGAATTTGAGACCAGCCTGGGCAACATAGGGAGACTCTGTCTCTACAAAACAAAAAACAAAAAAAAAAAGTATTTTTCTTTTTGAGGTAAGGTCTCATTCTGTCATCCAGGCTGGGGTGCAGTGGCAGAGTCGCTGCTCACTGCAGCCTCAACCTCCTGGGCTCAAGCGATCCTCCCGCCTCAGCCACCTGAGTAGCTGGGATCACAGGCTCAGACTACCACAGCTGGCTTTTTTTTTTTTTTTTTTTTTTTTTTTTTTGAGATGGAGTCTCACTCTGTCACCCAGGCTAGAGTGGAGTGGCATGATCTCGGCAGCTCACTGCAAGCTCTGCCTCCCGGGTTCACGCCATTCTCCTGCCTGAGCCTCCCAAGTACCTGGGGCTGCAGGTGCCCGCCACCACGCCCGGTTAATTTTTTGTATTTTTAGTAGAGACAAGGTTTCACCGTGTTAACCAGGATGGTCTCGATCTCCTGACCTTGTGATCCGCCTGCCTTGGCCTCCCAAAGTGCTGGGATTACAGGCATGATCCACCGTGCCCGGCCTCTAGCTGACTAATTTTTAAATTTTTTTTGGAGCGATAGGGTCTCACTATGTTGCCAAGGCTGGTACATTTTTAAAAAATTAATGGAACAGGCTGGGTGCAGTGGCTCATGTCTGTAATCCTAGCATTTTGGGAGGCTGAGGCAGGCAGATCACAAGATCAGCAGTTCGAGACCAGCCTGACAAACAGGGTGAAACCCCATCTCTACTAAAAATACAAAAATTAGCTGGGTGTGGTGGCGCACACCTGTAATCCCAGATACTCAGGAGGCCGAGGCAGGAAAATCGCTTGAACCCCTGGGAGGTGGAAGTTGCAGTAAGCCAAGATCACGCCACTGCACTCCAGCCTGGGCGACAGAACGAGACTCTGTCTCAAAAAAAAAAAAAAAAAAAAAATAGTGGAACAGAAAAAAATAAGATAAAGGGCAGGATCAAAAGCAGTGGGTGGCAAAGTTGGGTGCTTGGACACAGGACCCCAATTCTCAGCCTCAGCTCCTGGCCTCCCTTGGGTGCTGTCCAGGTGCTGGACCTCGACCACCAGAGGGCAGCAGGGCCCAAGGAGAGGCGCCCTCCCCACTCCCCGCGCGGCCCGTGGGGCAGGTGTGGCGATCTGCCCCATTGCTCCTGCCTGGGATATGTTTAGCAACAAATAACTGCCACCAGCCCCACCCACTGAGCCCTGCCTGCCCCACCAACATTTTACAGAAATAAAACTGGGGCTCAGAGTGGCTGAGTAAGTTGACCATTCAGTTAGTCTAGGCAGACCCAAAAGAGAATCAGGTGGTCCTGAATCAGTTGTGGTTCTAAGGTCAGAGAGATGTGGGTTTGAATCGCCCCCTGCACCTACCAACTGGCAGGATTCTTGTCAAGCGTCAGGTGGGCCTGGATGGAGTGCGATCAAACATGGGAAACGCAGTAAGAGCACCAATGCTGTTCTCTCCTGATCCCACCCCAGAATTTGCAACGCAGTTCAGGGAGATGATCAAAATACTTAAGAGTGTTAAGGAACCTCGAGAGAGTGATCCCAGAAAGCAAGGTGCTGTGGGCAGGCACCAGGGGGCACGCCCCACTGCGTGTGGCCAGAACAATCCTGGAAGGTTGCCAGAGAAGGGGTGGAGCTGGAGGACCCTGCGGGACAGGCTGGATAGCTGGCGGGACTTTTCTACTGGAGAATAAACCCATGCAGAGACCCAGCCCGTATGTGGGGCGCTGGGAAAGGTTTTGGAGCTGTGTACTCCTCCTCCTCCTCCCAACAGCGAAGGGCTGCTGCCTCCACGGTGCCAAGAAGTGACACCTCTCGGGAGCTTCTGTCTGGCCCAGCCCAGCCACTTTAGACATCCTGAGCTCTCCAGCTCTTTTCACTTCCCCACCCCAACACCTCTGTTGAGAATCAAAAAAGAAATGGCCTCATAAATAATTTTTTATTTTTAGCGACAGAATCTCACTCTGTCACCCAGGGTGCAGTGCAGTGGCGCTATCCTAGCTCACTGTAACCTCAAACTCCCCAGGCTGCAGTGATCCTCCCACCTCAGTTTCCTGAGTAGCTGGGATCACAGGCATGTGCCAACATGCCTGGCTAATTTTTTTTTCTTTCTTTTTTTGAGACTGACTTTCGCTCTTGTTGCCCAGGCTGGAGTGCAGTGGCGTGACCTCAGCTCACTGCTACCTCCATCTCCCAGGTTCAAGCGATTCTCCTGCCTCAGCCTCCTGAGTAGCTGGGATTACAAGCAAGTGCCACCATGCCCTGTTAATTTTGTATTTTTAGTAGAGACGGAGTTTCTCTATGTTGGTCAGGCTGGTCTCAAACTCCTGACCTCAGGTGATCCTCCTGCCTTGGCCTCCCAAAGTGCTGAGATTACAGGTGTGTGCCACAGTACCCAGCCTATGCCTGGCTTCTTTATTTTTTATTTTTTGTAGAGATGGAGTCTCACTATGTTGCCCAACCAGGTCTCGAACTTCTAGGCTCAAATCTGCCTTGGCCTCCCAAAGGGCTGGGATTACAGGCGTGCACCTGGCCAAGAATTTTTCATTTTTTATTTATTATTATTATTATTATTATTAGAGATGGAGTTTTGCTCTTGTTGCCCAAGCTGGGGTGCAATGGCGCAATCTCAGCACACTGCAACCTCCACCTGCCGGGTTCAAGCAATTCTCCTGCCTCAGCCTCCCAAGTAGCTGGGATTATAGGCGCATGCCACCATGCCCAGCTAATTTTTGTATTTTTAGTAGAGACGGGGTTTCATCATGTTGTCCAGGCTGGTCTCGAACTCCTGACCTCAGGTGATCCACCCACCTCGGCCTCCCAAAGTGCTGTGATTACAGGCATGAACCACCGCGCTCGGTCAATAATTTTTGTTTCTTTTTTGAAACAGTCTTGATCTGTTGCCCAGGCTGGAGTGCAGTATTGAGATCTCGGCTCACTGCAACCTCCGTCTTCTGGGTTCAAGTGATTCTCCTGCCTCAGCCTCTGGAGTAGCTGGTATTACAGACGTGTGCCAGCACCCCCCGGCCTGCCAAGAATATTGTATACCATTGTCACTCATCACATCCCCTAGGACCAGCTCCCCGAAAGTTCCCAATCCCCTCACCTACATTCTCCCCTCCCTGCTGCCCTCAGGCCCATCATCCAGGAGGGAGTCATACCACCCTGATCACATCTTGGAGGGTCTCAGCAGAGTCCAGGTGCAGCCTTCCCCCTAGGGCATTAACAGCACTACCTCAGCTTCTCTTTCCCCACTTCCTTCTCCCCCTCCCTCTCTCACTCCTCCCACCCGGGATCTCCTCCTAAATGAACTATCCTTCCTTATCCACAATTTTGTTTACCCATGGTTAACCTTAACCCAAAACTATTAAATGGAAAATTCTAGAAATAAACAATTAGTAATTCTTTTTTTTTTTTTTTTTTGAGACACAGTCTCACTCTGTCACCCAGGCTGGAGTGCAGTGGCGTGATCTCCACCCACTACAACCTCCACCTCCCTAGTTCAAGCGATTCTCCTGCCTCAGCCTCCCAAGTAGCTGGGATTACAGGCATGTGCCACCACGGCCAGCTACTTTTTGTATTTTTAGTAGAGAAAGAGTTTTGCCATGTTGGCCAGGCTGATCTTAAACTCCTGACCTCGGGTGATTCCCCCACCTCAGCCTCCCAAAGTGCTGGGATTCCAGAAGTGAGCCACCAAGCCTGGCCATAAGTTTTCAATTGTGCACCATTCTAAGTAGCGTGATGACATCTCCCCAGTTCCCATTCTGTCCTTCCTGGTAGACACTACCTATTAGTTAGTGTTGAGTCATTACATCAGTTACTTAGTTGGGATCCACTATGGTATGGCAGTGCTAGTTTCAAGTGACCCTTACTGTATTTAACAATGGCCCCAGGGCACAAGAGTAGTGATGCTGGCAATTCTTATATGCCAAAGAGCAACTGTAGAGAGCTTCCTTTCACTGAAAAGGTTAAAGTTCTCAACCTAAGAAAAGAAAAAAAATCGAATGCTGAAGTTGCTAAGATTTGTCACAAAAATGAACCTCCTGCCAGGCACAGTGGCTCACGCCTGTAATCTCAGCACTTTGGGAGACTGAGGCGGGTGGATCACCTGAGGTCAGGAGTTCGAAACTAGCCTGGCCAAGATGGTAAAACCCCGTCTCTACTAAAAATGCAAAAAATTAACCGGGCATGGTGTTGTGTGCCTGTAATCCCAGCTACTCAGGAGGCCGAGGCAGGAGAATCCCTTGAACCTGGGAGGCGGAGGTTGCAGTGAACTGAGATCAAGCCACTGCACTCCAGCCTGGGCAACAAGAGTGAAAAAAAAAAAGTACATAGTGCTTACTACATGCCTGACACTTTTTTGAGACAGGATCTCACTCTGTTGCCCAGCATGGAGTGCCGTGGTTCAATCACAGCTCACTGAAGCCCCCACCTCCTGGGCTCAAGTGGTCCTCTCACCTCAGCATCCTGAGTAGCTTGGACTAGAGGAGCATATCACCATGGCTAATTTATTTATTTATTTATTTTTTTGAGAAACAGGGACTCACTATGTTGCCCAGGCTGGTCTCAAACTCCTGGACTCAAGTAATCCTCCTGCCTCAGCCTCCCAAAGTGTTGAGATTACAGGCATGAGTCCCCGTGCAATGCTTTTTTTTTTTTTCTTTTTTTAATATATGTTTTAGTCCAGGCGCAGTGGCTCATGCCTGTAATCCCAACACCTTGGGAGGCCGAGGCAGAAGGATCGCTTGAGGTCAGGAGTTCGATACCAGCCTGGCCAACATGGTGAAACCCTGTCTCTACTGAAAATACAAAAACCAGCTGGGCATGGTGGTGCATGCCTGTAATCCCCACTACTCGGGAAGTTGAGGCAGGAGAATCGCTTGAACCCGGGAGGCGGAGGTTGCAGTGAGACGAGATGGTGCCATTGTACTCCAGCCTGGGCGACAAAGCGAGACTCCATCTCAAAAAATAAAACAAAAGCCGGGCGTGGTGGTGCTCGCCTGTAATCCCAGCACTTCGGAGGCAGAGGCAGGCAGATCGCCTGAGGTCAGCCTGGCCAATATGGTGAAACCCTGTCTCTACTAAAAATACAAAAATTACCTGTGAGTGGTGGCATGTGCCTGTAATCCTAGCTACTCGGGAGGCTGAGGCAGGAGAATCGCTTGAACCCAGGAGGCAGAGGTTGCAGTGAACCAAGATTGCGCCACTGCACTCCAGCCTGGGCGACAGAGTGAGACTCTGTCTTAATAAATAAATGAATAAATAAATAAATAGGCCAGGTGTGGTGGCTCACACCTGTAATCCCATCACTTTCAGAGGCCGAGGCGTGGATTACTTGAGGTCAGGAGTTTGAAACCAGCCTGGTCCACATGGAAAAACCCCGTCTCTACTAAAAGTATAAAAATTAGCTGAGCATGGTGGCGCGTGACTGTAATCTCAGCTACCGGGGAAGCTGAGGCAGGAGAACTGCTTGAACCCGGGAGGTGGAGGTTGCAGTGAGCTGAGATCACACTATTACACTGCAGGCTGGGCAATAAGAGCAAAACTCTTGACTCAAAAAAAAAAAAATTATTTTTAACCCTCATTTCTTCTGCAACAACACTTCTAATACCAACTCATTAAACCTTCATTTCCACCCCGCAACGTGGGCACAGTTAGCAGCAGCCCCATTTTACAGATGAGAAAACTGAAGGGCAGAGGGGTTAAGAAATTTGTCCGAAATCACAAGCTGACAAGGGACATTCAGCATTTGAATCCAGGCTAGATGGTCCCAGACCGCACGGTGTGTCCAGGCGATGGGTGGAGACAGCAGGTCCACAGTGTCCAGTGGTCTGTAACCCAGGCTGTGGAGGCCTGCTACCAGCCCTGTCACTGATGCAGAGTGATCAGATAGCCTTCCCACAAGGCCCTTTTCTGCTGAAATTAACAAGCCCCTTTTGATGTCTGAAGCTTCTTAAGAGCTCTCACTGGTTCAGACCCAATATTAAAGAGAAATTGAGGACAGGCATGGTGGGGCATGGCCATAATCCCAGCCCTTTGGGAGGCCAAGGTAGGAGGATCGCTTGAGGCCAGGAATTGGAGACCAGCCTAGGCACACAGGGAAACCCCCATCTGTACAAAATATTTTTTAAAAAAACAGCCAGGCAGGGTGGCATGTGCCTGTAGAACCAGCTATTCAGGAGGCTGAGGTGAGAGGATCACTTGAGCCCAGGAATTCAAGGTTATAATGAACTACGATTGCACTACTATACTCCAGCCTGGGTGACAGACTAAGATCCTGTAACGTAAAAAACAAAAGAAAAAGTAAGAGAAAAACTGCAAAAACTGCAAAACATTTAAAAATAGTATGTGTATATATATATGGCAGAGTCTTGCTCTGTTGCCCATGCTGGAGTGCAGTGGTGCGATCTCGGCTCACTGCAACCTCTGCCTTCAACTGAGTTCAAGTGATTCTCCTGTCTCAGGCTCCTGAGTAGCTGGGATTACAGGCACCCACCACCACGCCCAGCTAATTTTTGTCTTTTTACTAGACAGGGGGTTTGGCCATTTTGGCCTTGAACTCCTGGCCTCAGGTGACTCACCCGCCTCAACCTCCCAAAATGCTGGGATTACAGGTGTGAGCCACCATGCCTGGAGAAAAATAGGATTTAAATTACTCTAAGTTTTATGGCCTTTGAAAACAACTTGATAATTTGCATATTTTATTTTCTTTTTTTCCCCATTAAAAAAACCCTTGCAAAGTTGTAATCACACTCTCATGCCTTTTTTGTTTGGTTTTGTTTTCAAAAGACAGGTCTTGCTGTGTCACTTAGGCAGGAGTGCAGTGGGGTAAACCTAGCTTACTGCTGTAACTTCGAACTCCTGAGCTAAGGGATCCTCCTGCTGAGGCCTCTTAAGTAGATGGGACTATGGTACGTGCCACCTCACCCAGCTAATTTTTTTTGTTTTTTAGATGGAGTCTGGGATTACAGGTGGGTGCCACCACGCTCAGCTAATTTTTGTATTTTTAGTAAAGATGAGGTTTCACCATGTTGGTCATGCTGGTCTCAAACTACCTACCTCAGGTTATCCACCGCCTCGGCCTCCCAAAGTGCTGAGATTATAGGCGTGAGCCACCGCGCCCGTCCACCCAGCTAATTAAAAAAAATTTTTTTTGTAGGCTGGGCGTGGTGGCTCACACCTGTAATCCTAGAACTTTGGAAGGCTGAGGCGGGCACATCCCCCTCGAGGCCAGGAGTTCCAGACCAGCCTGGCCAACATGCTGAAACCCCATCTTTACTAAAAATATAAAAATTAGCCAGTGTGGTGGCGTGTGCCTGTAATGCTAGCTATTTGGGTGGTTGAGGCACGAGAATCGCTTGACTCCAGGAGACTGAGGTTGCAGTGAGCCAAGATTAAGCACTGCAGCCTGAGTGACAGAGCAAGACTATGTCTAAAAAACAAAAAATTTGTAGAGATCATATTGCCCAGGCTGGTCTCAAACTGCTAGCCTCAAGCAATCCTCCCACCTCAGTCTCTCAAAGTGCTGGGATTATAGGCGTGATCCACTACATTTGGTCTCAGAATTGTTAAAGGGGATCCAAGACAAAGGTTTGTTTATTTATTTATTTCGTAGATGTTGTTGTTTTGAGAGGGAGTCTTGCTCCCTCAGGCTGGAGTACAGTGGTGCTATCTTGGCTCAGTGCAACCTCCGCCTCCCAGGTTCAAGCAATTCTCCCACCTCAGTCTCCCAAGTAGATGAGATTACAGGCACCCGCCACCACACCTGGCTAATTTATTTATATTTTTAGTAGAAACAGGGTTTCACCATGTTGGCCAGGCTGGTCTCGAACTCCTGCCTCAAGTGATATGCCCGACTCGGCCTCCCAAAATGCTGAGATTACAGGCATGAGCCACCACGCCCGGTTATTTTTATTGTTATTTAAAAATTTAAAAATATTCTTTTGTTTTTTGAGACAGGGTCTCTGTCGCCCAGGCTAGAGGGCAGTGTCACCATCTCAGCTCGCTGCAACCTCCACCCCCCCACCCCGAGTTCAAGTGATTTTCCACCTCAGACTCTAGAGTAGCTGAGACTACAGGCACACACCATCACACCTGGCTAATTTTTGTATTTTTGGTAGGGATGGGGCTCCACCAGGTTGGCTAGGCTAGTCTCAAATTCCCGCCCTCAAGTGACCTGCCTGCCTTGGCTTCCCAAAGTTCTGGGATTACAGGTGTGAGCCACCACGCCCGGACCAGGACAAAGGTTTTACAAAAAAAACCTTACTGATTTTTCCAATGATACTCTTGATTTTAGATACATTGATTCATTGTCTGATCAAGATCAGATAATTATGGCCAACCCATTGGCTGGAGCCTCAGTTTCCTCTTCTGTAGTGATGATATTATCTCCAGTGAGTAGGGGGAAAAGGTCATATGGGGAAGGACATAACAGAGGACTTGGCCCTTGTAGAAGACAGCCTCGTGGATATTTTAGGGAGGCTGCTTTGTCATCAGCGATGTCATAGTAGCCCATGGATTAAGCCCAGAGGGCAGTTGTGCTGCTCAGCTTCCAGCTTTGCTTCGGGCCTTTCAGGGTGTTGCTTTTCATCTCCTGCCAGTCTAGTCATCAAGGACTGTTTAGGGCTCACCTCAAGCACCTCCTTTGGCGGGGCCACGCTCTATCACTTTAACAACCCTAGGCCAGGCGTCATGGCTCACGGCTGTAATCCCAGCACTTTGGGAGACCGAGGCGGGTGGATCACCTGAGGTCAGGAGTTCGAGACCAGCCTGGTCAACATTCTCTAATAAGAAAAAAATATATAAAAAATTACCTGGGCAGCCGGGTGCGGTGGCTCAAGCCTGTAATCCCAACACTTTGGGAGGCCGAGACGGGCAGATCATGAGGTCAGGAGATCGAGACCATCCTGGCTAACACGGTGAAACCCCGTCTCTACTAAAAATACAAAAAATTAGCCGGGCGAGGTGGTGGGCGCCTGTAGTCCCAGCTACTTGGGAGGCTGAGGCAGGAGAATGGCGCGAACCCGGGAGGCGGAGCTTGCAGTGAGCTGAGATCCGGCCACTGCACTCCAGCCTGGGCGACAGCGAGACTCCGTCTCAGAAAAAAAAAAAAAAATTACCTGGGCATGGTGGTGGGCACTTTAATCCCAGCTGCTACTTGGGAGGCTGAGGTAGGAGAATCACTTGAACCTGGGAGGCGGAGGTTGCAGTGAGCTGACATCATGCCATTGCACTCCAGCCTGGGCAACAAGAGCGAAACTTCGTCTAAAAAAACAAACCCTAACAAGCTGGTTGTTTTTTGTTGTTGTTTTGTTTTTACCTTTTTTTCTTTTTTTTTTTTTTTGAGATAGAGTCTCACTCTGTCACCTAGGTTGGAGTGCAGTGGCGGGATCTCGGCTTACTGCAAGCTCCTCCTCCTGGCTTCACGCCATTCTCCTGCCTCAGCCTCCCGAGTAGCTGGGACTATCTTTACTAAAAATACAAAAAAGAAAAAATAGCTGGGCGTGGTGCCATGCACCAGTAGTCCCAGCTACTTGGGAGGCTGAGGCAGGAGAATCGCTTGAACCAGGGAGTCAGAGGTTGAGCTGAGATTGTGCTGTAGCACTCCAGCCTGACAATAGAGCAAGACTCTGTCTCAAAAAAAAAAGGAAGGAAAAAAGAAAGGGTGGGAAGGGAGGGAGAAAAGGAAGGAAGGGGGAGAGAGGGAAAAGGAGGAAAGGAAGGGAGAGAGAGAAATGAAGGAAGGAAGGTAGGAAGGAAGGAGAGGGAAAGAAAAAGAAGAAAGAAAGAAAGGAAAGAAGAAAGAAAGAAAGAAGAAAGAAAGAAGAAATAAAGAGAAACAAAGACAGACATACTCCAGAAATAACGACATAAGACCGAAGACTGAAGGACAGGAAGAAAGAAAGAGAAAGAAAGAAAGAAGAAAAGAAGAGAAAGAAAGGAAAAAGAAAGAAGCAATAAAGAAAGAAAGAAAGAAAGAAAGAAAGAAAGAAAGAAAGAAAGAAAGAAAGAAAGAAAGAGGCCGCTGATAGATTCAGGTTTGCTCATGCATTTTGCCTCCTGGTGCCTGTTCACTCAAGTTTCCTTTGCCCACCCGTCCTGGGTCTCTGGGCTGCAGGCAGAGCGGTTCCCAGGTTTCTCCAAACTCACTGGCCCCTCTTCCCACCTTCAAACCAGCTGCATCAGCAGAAGAGATTATGCCAGGTATTAAAAGCCTGCCAGGGGGCGGGGGTGGGGTGGGGTAGGGATTGCCAGGCCAGCATGCTGGAGGCCCAGGTACCTGCAGGGACACCAGGCACAGCTGTCCACCAGCCAGAAGGGCCACTGCTCCCCTCCATGTGCCTGAAACCTGACCTTCCCTGTGCCTCTGGCTGAGGTTTGCTCCAGTCCAGGCTCACCGGCAGTGATCTGTGGTCAGCTGTGCATGGGGCTAGGCAGGGATGCTAGGGTTGTGGTGGAAGTGAGGGAAGGATTTAGGGCTGAGCCAGGTGAGGTGACACTGGAGAATTTTTTTTTTTTTTTTTTTTTTTGAGACGGAGTCTTGCTCAGTCGCCCAGGCTGGAGTGCAGTGGCGCGATCTCTGCTCACTGCAAGCTCCACCTCCCGGGTTCATGCCATTCTCCTGCCTCAGCCTCCCAAGTAGCTGGGACTACAGGCGCTGGCCACCACGCCCGGCTAATTTTTTGCGTTTTTAGTAGAGACGGGGTTTCACCGTGTTAGCCAGGATGGTCTCGATCTCCTGACCTCGTGATCCGCCCGTCTCGGCCTCCCAAAGTGCTGGGATTACAGGCGTGAGCCACCGCGCCCGGCGACACTGGAGAATTTTCACAGCTGGGCTGATCGTGGAGCAGGAGTGAGAGCAGTGGTGGGATGTACAGGATGGGCTGGAGGGACTTGCAGACCTGTCTGGATGGATGATGCTCCAGCACCCGCTCAGGGTGAAGACAGCAGGGCTCAAGATGAAGACCTCTCACCTAAGCAGCAAGGGCCGACCCAGCCCCTCTCCCTGCCCCATCCCCCAAAGCTGCTAGTCAGCTGCAGCATGAGTACTGGGGCAGAAACTGTCTTCTCCGGAGAAGTGCTCACACTGCAGGGGACACTGCTGGGGGCTCAGGGGAGAATGGGACCCTCGCCCCCGTGAGTAACTAGGGATCAGTAACTAGGGAGCTGCCTTCCTGCAGCAGGCCACCCTCTGCCCCCTGCTTCTTAGCTGCAACCTCTGCAAGGCCCTGGCCCATATAGGTGTGACCTGTGAGGAGGTTAAAGGAAAGGTACCTTAGACCCTGCCTGGGGCTCTCTGTCTGAAGTGCACCTGTAGTCCCAGCTCCTTGAGGCTAAAGCAAGAGGATCTCCTGAGCCCAAAGGTTTGAAGTTACAGTGAGCTATGATCACGCCACTGTACTCCAGCCTGGGTGAAAAAATGAGACCCTTTCTCTTAAAAAAAAAAAAAAAAAAAAAAAAAAAAAAAAAAAGGAAGGCCGGGCATGGTGGCTCATGCCTGTAATCCTGGCACTTTGGGAAGCCAAGGCGGGTGGATCACCTAAGGTCGGGAGTTCGAGACCAGCCTAACCAACATGGTGAAACTCCGCTTCTACTAAAAATACAAAATTAGCTGGGCCTGGTGGCACATGCCTGTGGTCCTAGCTACTCCGGAGGCTGAGGCAGGAGAATCGCTTGAACCCAGGAGGCAAATGTTGCAGTGAGCCAAGATCACGCCATTGCACTCCAGCTTGTGCAACAAGAGTGAAAGTCCGTCTCAAAAAAAAAAGAAAGAAAGAAAGAAAAAGAAAAGGAAAGGGCACATTGGCCGGGCGTGGTGGCTCATGCCTATAATCCTGGCACTTTGGGAAGCCGAGGCGAGCAGATCAGCTGAGGTCAGGAGTTCAAGACCAGCCTGGCCAACATGACAAAACCCTGTCTCTACTAAAAATACAAAAATTAGCCAGGGGTTGTGGCAGGCACTTATAATCCCAGCTACTCGGGGGACTGAGGCAGGAGAATCACTTGAACACAGGAGGCTGAGATTGCAGTGAGCGGAGATTGCACCACTGCACTCCAGCCTGGGTGACAGAGCAAGACTCTGTCCCAAATAATAATAATAATAATAATAATAATAATAATAATAATAATAATAATAATAAATGAAGGGCATCTCTGGCTTTGGGTGGAGACCAGGCTGGTGGCTGTGGGGGCCACATGGGAGCAGGAAGGCCAGGAGACACTGTGACTGGGGGCCTCCACTCACCTGCCTCCTTCCCTCCCAACTTTGCCTTAGAGCCCAGCAGGCTGCCTCCCAGCAGCCTGGGGCTTGCAGTGGGATGTGGCAAAGGAGGTTTTCTTTCCAGCTGGCTTTCCTTCCCACATCTGCAAGTTCAAACTCAATGCCCATGATCCCTAGAAAGCCTTGGTAAAGGATGCCACTAAGTCTGACAGTCTCTCAAACTGACCTTTTTTTTTTTCTGGTGCCCACCAAACCCTACCCTAGTTCTCTGAGTATCCAAGGAACTCTCCAGAACTCTCCACTGCCCTCTGTAGCTCTGGATGTGGTGCCTACCACAGGTCGTTGGCAGTCCCTATTCTGTGTCTCTGGCCAGGGGTTGTTCAGGAGCTGACTCTGCACACACATGGGGCAATAAGTGTGCCAGGGAGCTGACAGCCTCTGGAAGCAGACCACAACCAATGGCAGGTGGCAGCGGGTGGATAAGGAAAACGTGGAGCCCCTTTCTACACTGTCTCCCAGAGGCGTCCAGCCAGGCAGCACCAGCAGCCACTGCAGTGGCTTGCTCAACAATGCACCCTTTGTTGGCTCTCTTCCCTCCCTTGTCTTACTTTCCACTCCTCTGTATTCCCTAGGACCATTTCCCAAGTAAACTTTCTGCACTTGAATCCTTGCCTCAAGGTTTGCTTCTGGGTGAATTCAAAGTAAGGCACAGTGGCTCACACCTGTAATCCTAGCACTTTGGGAGGCTGAGGAGGGTGGATCACCTGAGGTCAGGAGTTCGAGACCAGCATGGCCAACATGGCAAAACCCCATCTCTACTAAAAATACAAACATTAGCCGGGCATGGTGGTGGTCACCTGTAATCCCATGTACTCGGGAGGCGGAGACAGGGAGAATTGCTTGAACCCGGGAGGCAGAGGTTGCAGTGAGCAGAGATCACACCACTGCACTCCAGCCTGGGTAACAGAGTGAGACTGTCTCAAAAAAACAAAAACAAAACAAACAAACAAAAAACTACAAAAAAACAAGACACACTCACTTGCTTACATTAAGAACAGGGTCTGTTGGCTGGGCGCGGTGGCTCAAGCCTGTAATCTCAGCACTTTGGGAGGCCGAGACGGGCGGATCACGAGGTCAGGAGATCGAGACTATCCTGGCGAACATGGTGAAACCCCGTCTCTACTAAAAACTACAAAAAACTAGCCGGGCGAGGTGGCGGCGCCTGTAGTCCCAGCTACCCGGGAGGCTGAGGCAGGAGAATGGCGTGAACCCGGGAGGCGGAGCTTGCAGTGAGCCGAGATCCGGCCACAGCACTCCAGCCTGGGTGACAGAGCGAGACTCTGTCTCAAAAAAAAAAAAAAAGAACAGGGTCTGGGCAGTGTGCAGTGGCTCATGCCTGTAATCCCAGCATTTTGGGGTGTGTGTCTATGTATATATCTGTTGGGGTGAAGGTGGCTCTCAGAATTGATTGGGGGCAGCTGGGCGTGGTGGCTCATGCCTGTAATCTCAGCACTTTGGGATGCCAAAGTGGGTGGATCACCTGAGGTCAGGAGTTCGAGACCAGCGTGGGGGACATGGTGAAACCCCGTCTCTACTAAAAATACAAAAAATTAGCCCGGTGTGGTGGCAGATGCCTGTAATCCCAGCTACCTGGGAGGCTGAGGCAGGAGAATCGCTTGAACTGAGGAGGCAGAAATTGCAGTGAGCTGAGGTTGCGCCACTGCACTCCAGCCTAGGCAACAAAAGCAAAACGCTGAAGAAGAAGAAAAAAGAAAAAAGAAAAAAGAAAGAAGAAAGAAGAAAAAGAAGATGAATTGATTGGGGGCGGGAGGACCAGGTTTGGGATGGGCAGGAAGGCAGGTGGGAATGATGTCCATCTTTCCCCACTTCCTCAGGCCACCGGCTTGGGACTCAGCATCCTAAAAAAGGAGGTCTGCTGGGTCAAACCGAATTTGACCTGGCTGCACCCGGTCAGGAGAAGGAAGATGTCTCTATTGTCCCTAGGACCACCCAGGGGCATCTCCAAGGGAGACTGGGTACCTGTAGGAACAACCTCATTGAATGGAGTTGGAAGGGAACCACCAAGAAATGCAAATGTACCTTGGCCTTTATTATTCTTCTCCCAACCATAAGGCAAAGCTTAGACTACGAGTTTGCCACCATCCTCCACACCCCACGTCCTCTGCCACACTTGGCACTGCTCCTTCTCTGACCCACTTGGATGCCTCTTCCCATTCTTCTGTCACTGCCTCACTCTAGTTGCTATCATCACTGCCCATTACCACCTCCTCCCTCTGGTTATTTGGCCTCCAGCAACTGCCTCCCATGTGCCCAGTGCTGGCTGCCAAGCTGCTTCTCCCATCTTTAGTGGTTGTCAAGTGACCAACCTATTCTCATCCTGGGCTCTAAACTTGCCACCAGCTCTTTCTTCCCAGGGTATCCTCTACCTTTTCTTCCTCCAACTCCACCCCTACTGGCTGGGCCTTCCTGGCAGTGACTCAATGTCCTCCTCCGATAATTTCATTCCCATTTGAGTCTTTGCTCAGATGCAAATACTCTAAGTGCCTGCAATGTACTCCTCCAATAGTTACTTTTACAAATTCCACCTCTTTCCTGGCAAACCCTCTTGTCTGTCTCCCCGCCCCCAACATCGGCCGCTACACCATGGGCCCCTCTCATGTTACCCTTCGCAAGCATTTAGTGAATGAGGAAAACTATTTTCGGGGCCTGATTCCAGACATAGTGGAGGAAACAGGCACACAGCAAGCCCATTCTGTAGGAAGTTTCCTCCACTGGAGAGAGAACCAGGCACACTCATTAGACATTTTAAAACAGAAGTGAGGCCAGGCATGGTGGCTCACGCCTATAATCCCAGCACTTTGGGAGGCCGAGGTGGGTGGATCACCTGAGGTCAGGAGATCGAGACCAGCCCGACCAACATGGTGAAACCCCATCTCTACTACACATACAAAATTAGCCGGGTGTGCTGGCACAGGCCTGTAATCCCAGCTACTCGGGAGGCTGAGGCAAGAGAATTGCTTGAACCCAGGAGGCAAAGGTTGCAGTGAGCCGAGATCATGCCATTGCACTCTAGCCTGGGCGGCACAGCGAGACTCTGTCTCAGAAAACAAACAAACACAAGGGAGCATATAGTAACTGCCAAGCTGGGTGAATGGATTTTCAGGGCTGTGGGAATTCACAGGGTGCAGCAGGGAAGGCCTGTGCATGTGTTTGGAGGCAGAGGAGGGAGCCGGGAGGGGAGAGTGTATCCAGTGCCTGTTTGAAGGGGAGGACAGCGTAGACCTCATTTCACACAGAAGGGTGCAGGGGAATCTCCAACAAAGAAGTCGCTGACCAGGTGATGGGGAAAGTTCAGGGCCATAGCAGCCACAGGAGACAAACCCACAGAGAAGACATCTGAAGTTCTGAGAATAAATGAAGGTCTCAAGGGAGAGAAGAGCAGAGGCTTGAGGACTAGGCCTTGCAGGAAGCCCAAGGGCAGGGGTAGGAGAGAGGGGCAGAGGGTGAACCTGCGCGAGGGAAAAACTCCTGTTTGTTAGCCTGGGCCATTGTGGCCTGTTTGGAACTCTACGCTCTCCTTCCTGTGTAGGGCACCTGTGCACAGTGCCTGGACCTGCCTTGTTTCTCACTGAACCTCTGGCATAACTGGTGGTCACAGGAAGTTGGTTTCCTGTGAGCTTTCATGATGCTTCCCGAATCCACCCACTTCTCTCTCCACTTCTGTGGGGTAGAAGACTGTAGACAGAAAGTAGGAAGTTTAAAAAAGGAAAGAAAAAAAGAAAGAAAGAAGGCCAGGCATGCTGGTTCATGCCTGTACTTTGTTTTGTTTTGAGACGGAGTCTCAGTCTGTCACCCAGCTGGAGTGCAGTTGCCCGATCTCAGCTCACTGCAACCTCCATCTCCCTGGTTCAACCTATTCTCCTGCCTCAGCCTCCAGAGTAGCTGGGACTACAGGTATGCACCACCACTGTTGGCTAATCTTTTGCATTTTTAGTAGAGACCAGGTTTTGCCATGTTGGCCAGGCTGGTCTTGAACTCCTGACCTCAGGTGATCCGCCCACCTCAGCCTCCCAAAGTGTTGGGATTATAGGCATGAGCCACCATGCCCGGTCATGCCTGCAATCCCAGCACTTTGGGAGGCTGAGGTGGGAGAATCACTTGAGCCCAGGAGTTTGAGGCTGCAATGAGCCATAATCACACCGCTGCACTTCAGCCTGGTCAAGAGCAAGACCCTATCTCAAAAAAAAAAAAAAAAAAAAAAAATATATATATATATATATATCATAGTAAGATGTGGCTTCTTTCAGAGAGAAAGGGGTCACCTTATCCACCCATCTCAGTCCCTTTGTGCTGCTATAACAAAATAGCTGAGACTAGATTATTTATTTATTTATTCATTTATTTATTTATTTGAGAGGGAGTCTCACTGTCGCCCAGGCTGGAGTGCAGTGGTGCAATCTCGGCTCACTGCAAGCTCTGCCCCCTGGATTCATGCCATTCTCCTGCCTCAGCCTCCCAAGTAGCTAGGACTATAGGCATCTGCCACCACGCTCGGCTAATTTTTTTTTTTTTTTTTTTTTTTTATTTTATTTTTTGAGACAGAGTCTCACTCAGTCGCCAGTCACCCAGGCTGGAGTGCAGCGGTGCGATCTCGGCTCACTGCAAGCTCCGCCTCCCGGGTTCACACCATTCTCCTGCCTCAGCCTCCCAAGTAGCTGGGACTACAGGCGCCCGCCGCCACGCCCGGCTAATTTTTTGCATTTTTAATAGAGATGGGGTTTCACTGTGTTAGCCAGGATGGTCTCAATCTCCTGACTTCGTGATCCGCCCACCTCGGCCTCCCAAAGTGCTGGAATTACAGGCGTGAGCCACCTTGCCCAGCAAGACTAGATAATTTATAAAGAATAGAAATTTGGCGGGGCGTGGTGGCTCACGCCTGTAATCTCGGCACTTTGGGAGGCTGAGGCGGGCAGATCATGAGGTCAGGAGATCGAGACCATCCTGGCTAACACAGTGAAACCCTGTCTCTACTAAAACTACAAAAAGTTAGCCAGGCCTGTTGGCAGGCGCCTGTAGTCCCAGCTGCTCGGGAGGCTGAGGCAGGAGAATGGCGTGAACCCGGGAGGGGGAGCTTGCAGTGAGCGGAGATCGCGCCACTGCACTCCAGCCTGGGTGACAGAGCGAGACTCTGTCTCAAAAAAAAAAGAAGAAAAAAGAATAGAAATTTATAGCCAGGAACAGTGGCATGTGCCTGTAGTCCCAGCTACTCAGGAGGCTGAGGTGGGAAGATCCCTTGAGCCTAGGAGTTCGAGACTAGTCTGGCTAACATAGTGAACTCTCACAGTTCTGGAGGCTAAGAAGTCCAAGATCAAGGCACTGGCATCTGGTAAGAGCCTTCATACTGCATTGTCACATGGCAGAAGAGCAGAAGATAGTGAACCCGCTCTCTCTCTCTTTTTTTTTTTTTTTTTTTTTGAGACGGAGTCTCGCTCTGTCGCTCGGGCTGGAGTACAGTGGCCGGATCTCAGCTCACTGCAAGCTCCGCCTCCCGGGTTTACGCCATTCTCCTGCCTCAGCCTCCGGAGTAGCTGGGACTACAGGCGCCCGCCACCTCGCCCGGCTAGTTTTTTGTATTTTTTTTTTAGTAGAGACGGGGTTTCACAGTGTTAGCCAGGATGGTCTCGATCTCCTGACCTCGTGATCCGCCCATCTCGGCCTCCCAAAGTGCTGGGATTACAGGCTTGAGCCACCGCGCCCGGCCTTTTTTTTTTTTTTTAAAGACGGAATTTCATTCCGTCACCCAGGCTGGAGTGCAGTGGTGCGATCTCAGCTCACTGCAACCTCCCCCTCCTGGGTTCAAGGGATTCTCCTGCCTCAGCCTCCCAAGTAGCTGGGATTACAGGCAACCCCCACCACGCCCGCCTAATTTTTGTAGTTTTTAGTAGAGACGGGATTTCTCCATGTTGGCCAGGCTGATCTTGAACTCCTGACCTCAGGTGATCTACCCATCTCAGCTTCCCGAAGTGCTAGGATTATAGGCATGAACCACCACACCCAGACCCCACTCTCTTTTACAGCAACATTAATCCACTCCTGAGGGCCCAAACCCTCATGACCTAAACACCTCTCATTAGGCCCCACCTCCAAAACTGTCGCACTGAGGATTGTTTCCAACATATAAACTGTGAGGAACACATTAGACCATAGCAACTCCCAAGAATATTCCACAGGTTTTCAAGCCTAAAATCTCTCAATCTCCTGCACCCATATCCTCAAAATGATCAACCTGCACACGGCCCTGGCAACCTCTCCCCAGGTTCAGAAGAAGACGTGTCCTCACCTCGCGGAAGTTACCTCCGGCCAGCTGGTTCCTCTGGCTGCTGCAGCACCAAGCACCTCTTGCTCTATCCCTTCTCTCTCATTTCCAGTTTCTAGTCCCACTCTCCCCCACCCCCATCTCTACTGACAACTTCTTGCAGGCCACACACAAACTCTTTATGTTTCCACTACAACCTCCCATCCTGTCTTTCCTCTGCTAGAACTTCTCTTCACAGCCAGCTCTTGAAAAAAGGATGCATGGCCGGGCGTGGTGGCTCATGACTGTAATCCCAGCACAATGGCAGGTCAAGGCGGGTGGATCATGAGGTAAGGAGATCGAGACCATCCTGGCTAACATGGTGAAACACCGTCTCTACTAAAATACAAAAAACTAGCAGGGTGTGGTGGTGCGCGCCTGTAGTCCCAGCTACTCAGGAAGCTGAGGCAGGGGAATCGCTTGACCCAGCAGACGGAGGTTGCAGTGAGCCAAGATCGCGCCACCCTACTCCTGTCTAAAAAAAAGAAAGGGCCAGGCGCGGTGGCTCGTCTGTAATCCCAGCACTTTGGGAGGCCGAGACGGGTGGATCACGAGGTCAGGAGATCGAGACCATCCTGGCTAACCCGGTGAAACCCCATCTCTACTAAAAAACACAAAAAACTAGCTGGGCGACGTGGTGAGCGCCTGTAGTCCCAGCTACTCGGGAGGCTGAGGCAGGAGAATGGCGTAAACCTGGCAGGCGGAGCTTGCAGTGAGCTGAGATCCGGCCACTACACTCTAGGCTGGGCGACAGAGTGAGACTCTGTCTCAAAAAAAAAAAAAAAAAGAAAGAAAGAAAGAAAGAAAGAAAGAAAGATGCACACTTGCCTTCAGTTCTCCTCATGCCGACTCCCCCACCCCCAACTTCACTGACACAGCTGTCAAAGGTCACTGGTGATGTCATAATGGTTGCATCCAAGGGGGGTCTTCCAGCTTCATCTTCCTCTCTGACTCCTCTCCTCTGCACTCTCCTCTCTGCCACCTCCACTCTTCCTCTCTCTTACCCATCTGGTCTTTCCTTCTCAGCTGCTTTCACAGGCTCTGCTTTCTCTCCTGGCTACTTCACATATCCATTCATTTTTCAAGCAGTTACTGGGCACCTACAATGGGGCTGGGCACAGTTCTCCCTGATGCCCAGTCCCTGGGATTCTGGTTTCCTTCCATACCCTTTCTCTCTCTCCTTTTTTTTTTTTTTTGAGATGGAGTCTCGCTCTGTCGCCCAGGCTGGAGTGCAGTGGTGTCCTGCGATCTTGGCTCACTGTAAGCTCCACCTCCCGGGTTCACGCCATTCTCCTGCCTCAGCCTCCCGAGTAGCTGGGATTACAAGCACCCGCCACCACACCCAGCTAATTTTTTTCTATTTTTAGTAGAGACGGGGTTTCACTGTGTTAACCAGGAGGGTTGCGATCTCCTGACCTCGTGATCCGCCCGCTTCAGCCTCCCAAAGTGCTGGGATTACAGGCGTGAGCCACTGCACCCGGCCCCCTTTCTCTTTTTTTTTGAGACAGAATCTTGCTTTGTCGCCCAGGCTGGAGTGCAGTGGCTCAGTCTCAGCTCACTGCAACCTCCCCTTTCCCGGTTCAAGTGATTCTTCTGCCTTAGCCTCCTGAGTAGCTAGGTATACAGGAGCACCACGACGCCAGCTAATTTTTGTATTTTTAGTAGAGACGGGGTTTTGCCATGTTAGCCAGTGTGGTCTCGAACTCCTAACCTCAAGTGATCCGCCCGTCTCAGCCTCCCAAAGTGCTGGGATTACAGGCATGAGCCACCATGCCCGGCCTTCCATGCCCTTTCCATGGGCCACCTTATTCCTCCCACAACCTGGATCTGGCACTGTGGATGCCCAGACCTCTGACTCCAGCGTGCACCACTCCCCTCCATCCCAGGCCTCATAAAGCCAGCAGCAGGGGTCTTAGAGCTTCTCAGACTCAGCCTGTGCAAATGTGACCCTGTCTCTCTTGGCCCGACCCATTGCTTCTCCTGTATTTCCCATTTGAGGGGATGGCACGGCGGATCAATCAAGACACACATACAGCAGACATCCACGACCCTCCTCCCACACATCCAACATGTGCCCACATCCTGTCGAATGCTCCTCCTCCTATACCTCTCAGCTCTCCTTTCCATACTGCCTGAGGCCATGTCCTTCTCACATGGGGAAGATAAAACACCTGAATTATCTCAAAAGCATCTGCTTTTTTATCAGAGTTCGTTCTGAAACATCAACTTGACCTTGTCATTTCCCTACTTGTATGATCACCATGGGCTGCTCCTGCCTTGAGAGTACACTCCTGGCTTGCCACAAGCCTTGTGTGACTCGGCCAGCCACTCTGTGACTTCATCTCACACCATTTTCCACCTTGGCCACTTTGCCCCAGACGCTCCAGCCACTGCTGTTTGAGTACACCAACACTCGTTCCTGTTCCCATGGAAGGTCTTTGCTCAAGCTGTTCCCTCTATCTGGGAGGTTCTTTTTTGCTGTACAATCTCAATTCCAGTATCACCTCCTCAGAAGGGATGTCCCAATTTCCCATTTTTTTTTTTTTGAGATGGAGTCTCACTCTGTTGCCCAGGCTAGAGTGCAGTGGCACAATCTCACTACAGCTTCCACCTCCCGGGTTCAAGCAATTCTCATGCCTCAGCCTCCTGAGTAGGTGGGACTACAGGTGCCCACCACCATGCCCGGCTAATTTTTGTATTTTTAGTAGAGTTTGCCATGTTGGCCAGGCTGTTCTCGAACTCCTGGCCTCAAGTGATCCACCCTCCTCAGCCTCCCAAAGTGCTGGCATTACAGGCATGAGCCACTGCACCTGGCCTGTAACCAATAATTTGTTTTTCTTTTTTTTTTTTTTTGAGACAGAGTCTTGCTCTATTACCCAGGCTGTAGTGCAACGGTACAATCTCAGCTCACTGCAACCCCCGCCTCCTGGGTTCCAGCAATTTTCCTGCCTCAGCCTCCTGAGTAGCTGGGATTACAGGCGTGTGCCACCACGCCCAGCTAATTTTTGTATTTTTAGTAGAGACAGGGTTTCACCATGTTGGCCAGCCTGGTCTCAAATTCCTGACCTCAGGTGAGCCACCCGTCTCGGCCTCCAAAAGTGCTGGGATTACAGGCATGAGCCACTGCGTCCAGCCCATAACCAGTAATTTCTAAATCAGTTCAAATGCTGCTTCCTCCATGAAGCTCTCCCCAAGTTGATTCTCCTCCCCACAGCAGAAGTGGCCCCTCCCACCTTTGTGCCCTCACAGATTCCTGTAGAGACTGTGTTTTGTTTTTGTTTTTGTTTTTTTTTGAAAGAGTCTTGCTCTTCTTGTAGGTTGACCAGGCTGGAGTGCAATGGCACGATCTCAGCTCACTGCAACCTCTGCCGCCCGGGTTCAAGCAATTCTCCTGCTTCAGCCTCCCAAGTAGCTGGGATTATAGTCATCTGCCACCACACTCAGCTAGTTTTTTGTATTTTTAGTAGAAATAGGGTTTAATCATGTTGGCCAGGCTGGTCTCGAACTCCTGACCTCCGGTGATCCACTCGCATCGGCCTCCCAAAGTGCTGGGATTACAGGCATGAACCACTGTGCCCTGCCATTTTTTTTTTTTAAACAGGGTCTCGCTCTGTCACTCAGGCTGGAGTGCAGTGGCACAATCATAGTTCACTACAGTCTTCAACTCCTGGGCTGAGGGAATCTGCCCTCCTCAGCCTTCTGAGTAGCTAATTGTTTTGGTTTTTCATTGTAAAGATGGGGTTTCACTATGTTGCCCTGAATGGGAGACTTGTCTATATCCTGTACAGACCTGATGTCCATCATGGCACTCAGTGCTGGTTTACACCTGAGATGCACATATAGCTATTAGCCCCTTTCATTTTCTGAAAGTGTCTCAGTGTAGAGACTAATTTCTTTGCTCACCCGACTTGTCCCCTGACAATGTGGCCTCATGTCACTCACCTTGCAATCCCAGTGCCCTGCACAAGCAGGTGCTCTTTCTTTTTTTTTTTTTTTTTTTTTTTTTTTTTTTTTTTTTTTTGAGACGGAGTCTCGCTCTGTCTCCCGGGCTGAGTGCAGTGGCCGGATCTCAGCTCACTGCAAGCTCCGCCTCCCGGGTTTACGCCATTCTCCTGCCTCAGCCTCCCGAGTAGCTGGGACTACAGGCGCCCGCCACCTCGCCCGGCTAGTTTTTTGTATTTTTTAGTAGAGACGGGGTTTCACCGGGTTAGCCAGGATGGTCTTGATCTCCTGACCTCGTGATCCGCCCGTCTCGGCCTCCCAAAGTGCTGGGATTACAGGCTTGAGCCACCGCGCCCGGCCTAGCAGGTGCTCTTTTTTTTTTTTTTTTTTTTTTTTTGAGACGGAGTCTCGCTCTGACGCCCGGGCTGGAGTGCAGTGGCCAGCTCTCAGCTCACTGCAAGCTCTGCCTCCCGGGTTCACGCCATTCTCCTGTCTCAGCCTCCCCAGTAGCTGGGACTACAGGCGCCCGCCTCGTCGCCCGGCTAGTTTTTTGTATTTTTTAGTAGAGACGGGGTTTCACCGTGTTAGCCAGGATGGTCTCGATCTCCTGACCTCGTGATCCGCCCGTCTCGGCCTCCCAAAGTGCTGGGATTACAGGCTTGAGCCACCGCGCCCGGCGCAGGTGCTCTTTCTAGGGAAGGAAGGAATAAATGAACATTTGATCTGATGGTTAGAAAATGCCATTGCCGGGCGCGGTGGCTCAAGCCTGTAATCTCAGCACTTTGGGAGGCCAAGACGGGTGGATCACGAGGTCAGGAGATCGAGACCATCCTGGCTAACACGGTGAAACCCCATCTCTACTAAAAAATACAAAAAACTAGCCAGGCGAGGTGGCGGGCGCCTGTAGTCCCAGCTACTCGGGAGGCTGAGGCAGGAGAATGGCGTGAACCTGGGAGGCGGAGCTTGCAGTGAGCTGAGATCCAGCCACTGCACTCCAGCCTGGGCGACAGAGTGAGACTCCGTCTCAAAAAAAAAAAAAAAAAAAAAAAAAAAAGAAAATGCCATCAATTTGGGGAATAGCAGAAAGTACACTGGACTAGCTATCAGAAGACATGGTTTATAGTTCTAATTTCATCACTAAACTAGCTGCATGACCTTGGCCAAGCTGCTTAACATCTTTGGGCCTCAGACTGCCAGTTTTTAATTGAGCAAGTAGGATTAAATGACCTCTGCCCCCCATGCTACCTCTAAGATTCTGTGATTCAGAGTTATCCCCTTAATAGACGAGAACCTCGAAGACCCTAAATGGAAGAAGTTAGTATAGCACTGAGTACACACACTGGGAAGCCCTGGAAGATTGACAGTGTTGCTGCTGCTCTTGAAGCTGTGCAGGAACCATCTTCACTTTTCCCTCTGCCAGCTCTGTCATGCTGCTGTCTCTTTGGTTAATATGCACGGTGCTGTTTTTTATTTATTTATTTATTTTTGTTTTTTGTTTCTCTCTCCAATTAAACTGTAAGCTTCTTGAGGATAGGCTCCAAGTCTTATGTTTTAAATCTTGAGGCCCTTTAAGTTAGGTTAGAACCTGGCATGTGTTTTGTGGTTGACAATAATGGTCATATGGAGATCCAATCAAATCAATGTTAGACAGTGGGTGGCAGGTTTAATCAGAAACACACCAGAAAAGGCCAGGTACAGTGGCTCATGCCTGTAATCCCAGCACTTTGGGAGGCTGAGGAGGGCAGATCATTTGAGGTCAGGAGTTTGAGACTCACCTGGCCAACACAGTGAAACCGCATCTCTACTAAAAATACGAAAATTACCCGGGTGTGGTGGGGGGAGCCTGCAATCCCAGCTACTTGGGAAGCTGAGGCAGGAGAATCACTTAAACCTGGGAGGTGGAGGTTGCAGTGAGCCGAGATCGTGCCACTGCACTCCAGCCTGGGTGACAAAACGAGACTCCATCTCAAAAAAAAGAAACAGAGGCCAGGTGCAGTGACTGTAATCTCAGCACTTTGGGAGGCCAAGGTGGGTGGATTACCTGAGATCAGGAGTTCAAAACCAGCCTGGCTAACATGGTGAAACCCCATCTCTACTAAAAATACAAAATTAGCCAGGCATGGTAGTGTGTGCCTGTAATTCCAGCTACTCAGGAGGCTGAAGCAGGAGAATCGTTTGAATCCAGGAGGCAGAGGTTGCAGTGAGCCAAGATCGCGCCACTGTACTCCGCCTTGGGTAACAAGAGCGAAACTCTGTCACACGCACACACACAAAAAAAAAAGAAAGAAAAAAAGAAGATAAAAGAAAAGAAATACACCAGAGAACAAAGAGAAAGCAGTGAAAATTATGGGCATTGTCTTATCAAGAGCATTAAAATTATATGCCTACGCCTGTGTATTAAGGAGCAACTTAAATACACATGGAGGCCGGGTGCAGTGGCTCACGCCTATAATCCTAGCACTTTGGGAAGTTGAGGTGGGTGGATCACCTAAGGTCAAGAGTTTGAGACCAGTCTGGCCAAAAGACATGGTAAAACCCCGTCTTTACTAAAAATATAAAAATTAGCTGGGCGTGATGGCACGTGCTTGTAATCCCAGCTACTCTGGAGGCTAAGGCAGGAGAATTGCTTGAACCCAGGAGGTGGAGGTTGCAGTGAGTTGATATTGCGCCACTGCACTCCAGCCTGGGCGACAGAGTCAGTAAGACTCTGTCTCAAAAAAAAAAAAAAAAAAAGAAAGAAATATGGTCCCATCAAGAGGCACAATGTGGTTTCAGGAAAAGGAAGCCACTGAGGATTCCATACTATGTTCTGGCAAGTCAGAACTGCATATTCCGGCCGGGCGCGGTGGCTCAAGCCTGTAATCCCAGCACTTTGGGAGGCCGAGACGGGCGGATCACGAGGTCAGGAGATCAAGACCATCCTGGCTAACATGGTGAAACCCCGTCTCTACTAAAAATACAAAAAACTAGCCGGGCGACCTGGCGGGCGCCTGTAGTCCCAGCTACTCGGGAGGCTGAGGCAGGAGAATGGCGTGAACCCGGGAGGCGGAGCTTGCAGTGAGCTGAGATCTGGCCACTGCACTCCAGCCTGGGCGACAGAGCAAGACTCCGTCTCAAAAAAAAAAAAAAAGAACTGCATATTCCATTTGTCCACTTTTCTGAATTCATTGACAAGAAAAATGCATAAAATACATTATAGGATATATTACATAACTAGTAAATAGTAAAATGAAATAGAAAATACTGCCAGTCGTAGGCATGGCAGTTCATGCCTGTAATCCCAACACTTTGTGAGTTTGAGACCAGCCTGAGCAACATAGTGACACCACATCTCTACATAAAATACAAAATTGGCTGGGTGTGGTGGCTCATGCCTGTAATCCCAGCACTTTGGGAGGCTGAGGCAGGCGGATCACTTGAGGTCAGGAGTTCGAAACCAGCCTGTGCAACATGGTGAAACCCCGTCTCTACTAAAAATACAAAGAAAATTAGCCAGGTGTGGTGGTGCATGCCTGTAACCCCAGCTACTTGAGAGGGTGAGGCAGGACAATTGCTTGAACCCAGGAGGCGGAGGTTGCAGTGAGCAGAGATTGTGCCATTGCACTCCAGCCTGAGTGACAGAGCAAGACTCCATCTCAAAAAAAAAAAAAAAAAAAATTTGCTGTGCATGGTGGTGTGTACCTGTAGTCCCAGCTACTGGGAAGGCTGAGGTGGCAGGATGGCTTAAGCCCAGGAGGCAGAGGTTTCGGTGAGTTGAGATTGTGCCACCGCACTCCAGCCTGGGCGACAGAGTGACACTCTGTCTCCAAAACAAAACAAAAAAAAGAAAAGAAAATACTGAATACAGCTGGGCATGGTGGCTCACCCCTGAAGTCTCAGCACTTTGGGAGGATGAGGTGTGGAGGTCAGGTGGCCTCACTTGAGGCCAGGGGTTTTGAGATCGGCTTGGGGCAACGCAGGGAGAATACATCTCTGCAAAAATTTTAAAAATATTTTAAAAATCAGGCATGTGGTGGCACATGCCTGTAGTCCCAGCTACTGGGGAGGTTGAGGTGGGAGGATCACTTGCACCCAGGAGGTCAAGGCTGCAGTGAGCTGTGATCGTGCCAGTGCATTCCAGCCTGCCTGGGTGACAGAAGGAGAGACCTTATCTAAAAAAAAAAAAAAAGAAAGAAATGTAAAATACTAAGACATATTATAGAAACTACCAGCATTTACGCAAAGCATAAACCTTCACCCATGGAAACATATACACTAAAAACATATCAGGCCAGGCATGGTGGCTCATTCCTGTAAACCCAAGCCAGCCTTTGGAAGGCTGAGGCAGGAGGATCCCATGAGGTCCCAGTCTGGGCAACACAGTGAGACCCCCATCTCTACAAAAACTTTAAAAATTGGCTAGGGGGCCGGGCGCAGTGGCTCACGCCTGTAGTCCCAGCACTTTGGGTGGCCAAGGCGGGGGGATCACTTGAGGTGAGGAGATTGAGACCATCCTGGCCAACATGGTAAAATCCCATCTCTAATGAAAATACAAAAATTAGCCAGGTGTGGTGGTGCTCGCCTATAATCCCAGCTACTTGGGAGGCCGAGGCAGGAGAACCTTGTGAATCCAGGAAGCAGAGGTTGCAGTGAGCTGAGATTGCACTTCCACACTCCAGCCTGGGCGACAGAGTGAGACTCCGTCTCAAAAAATAATAGTAATAAAAATAAAAAATAAAAAAACAAAAATGAAATAGACAGATGGGTATATCCTGTCATCAGCTCTAGTAATAAAGGAGTAAGGTGTAGATGTAGGGTCTCCCACATTTCTTCTACCAATAACATTATGCAGGAATAGAAAGTTAACAATATGGAGCTCACCAATAGGAAGATAATTTGATCAGCAGTAGAAGTAGATCTAGAAATTAGGACCAAATCAAAACATGAACTCTAAACTATGGCAAATCAAGCATAATTGCAAAAAAATATATAACATGAAAATCTTACCTTTTTTTTTTTTTTTTTTTTGAGAGGGAGTCTCGCTCTGTCGCCCAGGCTGGAGTGCAGTGGCCGGATCTCAGCTCAACGCAAGCTCCGCCTCCTGGGTTTACGCCATTCTCCTGCCTCAGCCTCCCCAGTAGCTGGGACTACAGGCGCCTGCCACCTCACCTGGCTAATTTTTTTGCATTTTTTTTTAGCAGAGACGGGGTTTCACCGTGTTAGCCAGGATGGTCTTGATCTCCTGACCTCGTGATCCGCCCGTTTCGGCCTCCCAAAGTGCTGGGATTACAGGCTTGAGCCACCGCGCCCGACGAAAATCTTACCTTCAACTCAGTCAAGCCAATATTTTCTTGCAGTCCCCTAGAGAGTGTGAAAATAGATTTAGCCAGAAAGAAGGTAAAGACTAAATACACTTGAGCGTTTAAATATTTAGCAAGCATTTTTTGGGGGAAAAAACAATATTGTCATTTTAAACTTACACTCTTTAAATATAATGTACATTATAATTAAAGAGACATTGTGAAAAATAATTGGAGATCTTAAGCTTATAATATCACATCAAAAGCTGCACTCCTGTCTGGGCGCGGTGGCTCACGCCTGTAATCCAAGCACTTTGAGAGGCCAAGGTGGGCAGAACACTTGAGGTCAGGAGTTTGAGATCAGCCTGGCCAACAAGGTGAAACCCTGTTTCTACTAAAAATACAAAAATTAGCCGGGTGTGGTGGCGGGCACCTGTAATCCCTGCTACTTGGGAGGTTGAGGCAGGAGAATCGCTTGGACCCAGGAGGCAGAGGTTGCAGTGAGCCAAGATTGCTCCACTGCACTCCAACCTGGGCAACAGAGCAAGACCTTGTCTCAAAAACATACAAACAAACAAAAACCCAAAAAACAGCCAGGTGCAGTGGCTCACCCCTGTAATCCCAGCACTTTGGAAGGCTGAGGCGGGCGGATCATCTGAGGTCAGGAGTTCAGTACCAGCCTGGCCAACATGGTGAAACCCTGTCTCTACTGAAATTACAAAAATGAGCCGGGCATGGTGTTGGGTGCCTGTAGTCCCAGCTACTCGGGAGGCTGAGGCAGGAGAATTGCTTGAACCTGGGAGGCAGAGATTGCAGTGAGCTGGATCACGCCACTGCACTCCAGCCTGGGCAACAGAGCAAGACTCCATCTCAAAAAAAAAAAAAAAAAAAAAAAGGGCCGGTCGTGGTGGCTCATGCCTGTAATCCCAGGATTTTGGCAGGCTGAGGTGGGTGGATCACCTGAGGTCAGGAGTTCAAGACCAGCCTGACCAACATGGAGAAACCCTGTCTCTATTAAAAATACAAAAAATTAGCTGGGCGTGGTGCAGGCACCTGTAATCCCAGCTACTCGGGAGGCTGAGGCAGGACAATCGCTTGAACCCGGGACGCGGAGGTTGTAGTGAGCCGAGATCACGCCAATGCACTCCAGACCGAGTAACAGAACGAGACTGTCTCAAAATAAATAAAAAATAAAATAAAATAAAATAAAATAAAGATAACCTCCTGGCCAGGTGCAGAGCCTCGTGCCTGTAATCCTAACACATTGGTAGGCAGGCCCATTGCTTGAGACCAGGATTTGGAGACCAGCCAGGGCAACAGGGCAACGACCCATCTCTACTAAAAATCCAAATATAAAAATTAGTCAGGTGTGGTGGCGTGTGCCTGTGGTCCCAGCTATTCAGGAGGCTGAGGTGGGAAGACTGATCATCTGAGCCTAGGAGGTGGAGAGTGCAGTGAGCTGAGAGTGCACCACTGCACTCCATCCTGGGTGCCAGAGCGAGACCTTGTCTAAAAACAAAACAAACAAAAAAAAAGTTGCACTCTAACATGGACTCTAAAGTCGACATCCTGAACTGGAGACAATAGAGGTAAGCGGAGCTCAAAGACAAAATCACAAGAGGAGCTGGAATAAAAAGAGAGTGAAGAACTTGGCCTAAGATTCACATACCTCCTGGCTTGGTTTGCAGTAGTACAGGATTTGGTTTCTATCACTTCTATTCCAGCTGCAATGACAGCTGCAGGAACAGTTTCTCTGGAACAATTACTATTGCATCAACCTTCTCTGCTCCAGAACATGTGCCTCTCTTACTTTCACAAATCCAAGCTTCTCTGCAAGGACTCAATGCTCTCCAGCCTTCATACTCCTTCCCTCAAAAGCAACACTGCACTACTTTATTGGCCAATTCAATAAATATGAAGGAATGAGTGCCAACTATGCCTGGCACTGTTCTAGGCATTGGGGAATCCAGCAATGAACAAAACTTCCTGCCCCACGGGGCTTATATCCAATTGCAATTTGAAGACCAGTTCTTATGGTCTAAATTATCCTTCAGCAATTCACAGGAATGATGATTGTTCTCTGAGTATGTCACATCTTTATGGTGTCCTTTCTTCAATATGAAGTCTTCGAAGGTAAAAGCCAAGGCTTCTAATTTTTCAAACCTCCTTTCTGTATCCAAGCACTTAATTTAGCATTGGGCACAGAGTATTCAGTAAGTACTCAAATCCTACATGTAGGAGAAAAAGAAACTGCAGAATGTATTGTACACTTAAAACTTTGTTAAAACAGTAAATCTCACATCAAGTGTTCTTACCACAATAAAATAAAAATAAATTTAAAAATAGGAGAACTGGCTGGGTGCAGCGGCTCATGCCTATAATCCCAGGCACTTTGGGAAGTCAAAGCAGGAGTATCACATGAGGCCAGGAGTTCGAGACCAGCCGGGCAACATAGTGAGACCCTGTTTCTATGAAAAAAATTTAACAAGTAAAAATATTAAAATAAATAGGAAAATCAGAAATCTTTTTTTTTTTCCTTTTTTTTTTTTTTTTTTTGAGATGGAAGTTTCACTCTTGTTGTCCAGGCTGGAATGCAATAGTGCAATCTTGGGTCACTGCAACCTCTGCCTCCCGGGTTCAAGAGATTCTCCTGCCTCAGCCTCCCAAGTAGCTGGGATTACAGGCATGAGCCACCATGCCCAGCTAATTTTGTATTTTTAGTAGAGACGGGGTTTATCCATTTTGATCAGGCTGGTCTTGAACTCCTGACTTCAGATGATCTGCCCACCTTGGTCTCCCAAAGTGCTGGGATTACAGGCATGAGCCGCTGCGCAAGGCCTCAGAAATCCTTTCTAAAATAAGTTGTCTTCTAGTTTCCAAAGGGTATTCATATCTATTAGTCCACTTCACTCCACAACAATCCTAGGAGGAAACAGGGCAGGAGTCACTACTTCTGTTTTATTTGTATATATGTTTTAAATATGTATGTTTTATATATTATATATATTTAAATGCACATATATACATAGACTTTTTTTTTGAGACAGAGTCTTGCTCTGTTGCCCAGGCTAGAGTGCAGTTGCATGATCTTGGCTCACTGCAACTTCCACCCACCTCCCAGGCTCAAGCGATTCTCCTGCCACAGCCTCCCGAGTAGCTGGGAATACAGGCATGTGCCACCGCGCCCAGCTAATTTTTGTATTTTTAGTAGAGATGGAGTTTCACAATGTTGCCCAGGCTGGTCTTGAACTCCTGACCTCAGGTGATCCGCCTGCCTTGGTCTCCCAAAGTGCTAGGATTACAGGTGTAAACCACTGCGCCCAGCCTACTCTGTTTTATTAAAGAGAACTGAAGTTCTGACGGGCTCAGAACCTCTCACAAAGTGGCAGAAGGAACACCAGCTTTAGCAGAAACTGATGAAAGGTAGTGAATGCCCTTGAAGGAGATAAACAAAGATCAGTCTCACTGGGAGGGGCTAAACAGGCCTAAGTGCTTAAGCACTTGGTCCTTTAGGGAAATGGCTGGAGCCCCGCATGACTGTCACCACCAACCCAAGCTGGGAAGCTAGCGCAAGGTCACAAACAGACCCTGAAACCCCAGGGTGCCAGAAACTGCCCCCAGCAAGCAGGCATAGCTGAGACACAGGCTGTGCATCTTTGAGCTCCACTCCCAGGCACAGCAGGAAGTCCCACCCTTTTAGAAGTGAGAAGTGAGGGTGGCCTGGCTCCAAAGCGAAGCTAAGGTTGCTGAAGAACAGGTGGGTCCCAGACACTGCTGCAGTTGCCCCAACAGCCAAAGTTCACCCCAGCACTCAGGAGCAGTGGGTCTGCACAGCGGAAGGTCACATACCTGCAAAAGATGGCAGCAAGGCAGCACGGGGCCAGGGAGGGTGGTGGTCCCATGGTCCCAAGGAAAGGGTCAGCCACATTCCATGCAAGAACCTCATGCGACACTCATGTCTGATGATCCAAGAATCTGCAGGGCATTTCTGCCTTCCATTTTTCTTCCCTGATCAATTCAGATTCAACTTCCAAACTTAAAAGAAAACTTTTGGCCAGGCGTGACGGCTCATGCTTGTAATCCCAGCACTTTGGGAGGCCAAGGCGGGTGGATCACGAAGTCAGGAGATCGAGGAGACCATCCTGGCTAACATGGTGAAACCCCATCTCTACTAAAAATACAAAAAAATTAGCCAGGCACGGTGGCAGGCGCCTGTAGTCCCAGTTACTCAGGAGGCTGAGGCAGGAGAATGGCGTGAACCCGGGAGGCGGAGCTTGCAGTGAGCTGAGATCCGGCCACTGCACTCCAGCCTGGGATCGAGACTCCGTCTCAAAAAAAAAAAAAGAAAAAAGAAAGAAAGAAAACTTTCTATCACCACCCCCCAACACCATTTAACCCTAGGAGTTTTTTTTCTTTTTTTTTTTTTCCCCGGGGTTGGGGGCGGGTGGAGAGAGATGTTCAGGAAATGGTTAAGTAACACAATCAGAGAGCATGGGATTGAGGTGATTAAGGGCACCGAATGGATTCTAAAGGAAAGTGGGCAAGCCATTCAGTCAGATGATACTGGGCCAGGAGAGAGAGAATGAACATGGAGGAGGGGGTGGGCCAAATGACGGAAAGAAGGCTGGAGAGAAAGAGACTTCAGGAGGTAGGTGATGATGAGAAAGAGGCGGCTGGAGTCACGGAAGAGGATAAAATAAAAAGTGGAGACACCAGGGTTGGGGGTTGGGGAGAGAAACCAGGAGTTAGGATAGGGAAGAGGGCTGGGTGCGGTGGCTCATGCCTGTAATCCCAGCACTTCGGGAGGCTGAGGGGCACAGATCACCTGAGATAGGGAGGTTGAGACCAGCCTGGCCAACATGGTGAAACCCTGTCTCTACTATAAACACAAAAATTAGCCAGGCGTGGTGGTGGGTGCTTGTAATCCCAACTTCTCAGGAAGGTGAGGCAGGAGAATTGCTTGAACCCGGGAGGTGGATGTTGCAGCAAGCCAAGATCATGCCATTGCACTCCAGGCTGGGTGACACAGTGAGACTGTCTAAAAATAAAAAATAAAAAAAATTTTTAAAAAAAGGGAAGGGGAAAAGAATCGAGGAATAAGTCATCACACTTAAGGTCTATGCAAACTCTTGACTCACATGAAAACTTCAAGTTTCTTAAATATTGAATCATCTTTACTTAAAACCTTCCCTTCTTTTTTTTTCAGAGACAGGGTCTCACTGTCACTCAGGTTGAAGTGCAGTGGCATAGTCATAGTTCATTGTAACCTCCAACTCCTGGACTCTAGCAATCCTCCACCTCAGCCTCTTTTTTTTTTTTTTTTTTGAAACAGAGTCTCCCCCTGTTGCCCAGGCTAGAGTGCAATGGTGTGATCTCGGCTCCCTGCAACCTCGGCCTCCCGGGTTCAAACGGTTCTTCCTGCCTCAGCCTCCCGTGTAGCTGGGATTACAGGCATGTACCACCACATCCAGCTATTTTTTGTATTTGTAGTAGAGATGGGGTTTCACCACGTTGGCCAGGCTGGTCTCAAACTCTTGACCTCATGATCCGCTTGCCTCGGCCTCCTAAAGTGTTGGGATTACAGGCGTGAGCCACGGCACCCGGCCAAAGCTTTTTAACCACTGATAACGTTATGCTACCTCCTGGGGAATCTTCACAACCAACTTCTCTGTTTTAGTTTAGACCTACACTGTTTGGGACATCTTTACTTCCTCCTTAACATTTAAGGAGAAATTGGAAATAGTTTAGCTTAACCAGACTAAAGAGTTCTCTTTTTGCACCGTAAAGTCTCCCAAAAGAAATGGGTGAGCCGGGCATGGTGGTGGACACCTGTAATCCCAGCTACTTGGAGGGTGAGGTGGGAGAATTGCTTGAACCCAGGAGGTGAAGGTTGCAGTGAGCCGAGATTGAGCCACTGCACTCCAGCCTGGGCAACAAGAGCAAAACTCCATCCCCCAAAAAAAAGAAAAGAAAAGAAAAGAAGAGAAAAGAAAAGGGTGACTGGATTTTGACTCTCAGCATTTGTTGGGTCTTAGCTTTGCTCAAAAAGGCAGGGATTTATTAATATCTTATTAAGGTACCAATTTATTCCAGCCAGGGACCCTGTTTTCAATGCCTCTAGAATGCATTTTTATTTCCTTTTTCCCATATATCATTGTCAGGGTTGAAGTCATAGAGTTCATAGTTCCGGTGGCCTTCTTGGGGAATCCCCCAAGCTCTATTCTCCCTGCAAATGGCTGTTTTAGACCAATGCAGTGAGCCTCACAGATCTATCTTTGCCAATCAAAGCCACTGTGATGGTGGGAGGAATCACTAGCCATCTGTCTATCTCTTATCTCACCCTGCATATCTGCTCTGGAATATTAACAAAGCCTGCCTGTGGAGAAACCATTGTGTATATCTGTTTAAATGTCCTATTCCCCCAATGCAGACTAGTTAACAAATGGTTTTCTACTGGAAAAGAGCTGGCTGCAATCTGACAAATCTTGCTCTACTTGCAGTCCCATTCAAAATAAGTACTACTATTATTGTTCTAGAGCCTTTTTTTTGAGGGGGGGCGAGGGGGTGGAGTCTCCCTCTGTAGCCCAAGCTGGGTGCATTGGCGCCATCTGGGCTCACTGCAACCTCCACCTCCTGCATTCAAGTGATTCTCCTGCCTCAGCCTCCCCAGTAACTGGGATTATAGGCATGCACCACCATGCCCGGCTACTTTTGTATTTTTTTTTTTTTTTTTTTAGTAGAGACGGGGTTTTGCCATGTTGGCCAGGCTGGTCTTGAACGCCTGACCTTAGGTGATCCACCTGCCTTGGCTTCCCAAAGTGCTGGGATTACAGGTGTAAGCCACTGCGCCCGGCCTGGTCTAAAGCCTTTCTAGGTTTCCTTCCAGCATGCCCACATGAATTAAACTTGGAGGTATCTGTTCGCCAAGGGTGTGCAACTCACCTGAGGGTTAATTACTTAAGGGGGTCTGAATGTTAAGAAAAAGGGCAAGACCAAGTTGAGCTACTCCTAGAGACTTTCTCTTTTCCGCCAAGTATTCCCTGGGTTATAAGGGTGAGTAGGAAGGAAATAAAGCTGTTTCTTTTGCAAATAGCAACAAGGCCCAACACTTAATCTGACAATGGCAAAAGCTTTCTCTCGTGGTTAAAAAACAAACGAAACAAGCTGCTAACTTTTCCTATACCTACAGAGAGCCAGATGCCTATGGGACCGTATCTGGTAGCACCAGTGTGAGGGACTGCTACTTTTAAAATATATTTTACCATAGTCAGAAAGATTTAAAGACACTTTAGATCTGATACAGTTTCTGTGATTATCTATTTTGTATCAGTGCTCTGAAAATCTAAGAAGTCTGAACAAAATTGGTATCAAAATAAAGAACATTTCCCAGTGACTAGAATGCAAGAGGATGATATCTTATTAACAAACCTTTTTAGCTGTTTGTGAGATGTTTCAGTCGGCTGTCGGAGTAATTATGCAAGCTCTTTAACCTTTCTATACTTCAGTTGTCTATCTTTAAAATGGATATAGCGCTAACAGGCACTTCAGCTTGTCTCCTAAGGATGTTGTGAAACAAAGCAGAGAATGTCTGTACAAACTCCCCAAGTTCTGCATGCAGAAAAACCTTCTGTGGTAATAAATAATAATACCTTGCACTGACGTAGCGCTTTTACCTTGGAGTTCAAGCCTTGATAGAATTAGAAGGTATCATTATTTTAATTGTCTCGCTAACGTCCTCCTGAAAGGGTTGATGGCTGTTTATGCAGGTTATATGATTCACTCCATGCCCTACCTCTCTGCTCCATTCCCTGCTTCCAGGAGTCAGAACCTGAAGAGTGGGAAACCAAGGCAGGGAGAAAAAGATTTGTGTGACACCGCTCAACAAGGGCATAGTGGAGCCAATAGTGCCAACCCCGATGTGTAACGCCCTAGCCACCGTCCTTTGTGGGATTTAGAATTTAAACGGACCCCAGAGCAAGAGATTGGCTGGGGAAATGCCCGGATCGCGGCTGGGCTGCTCGCATGGCATTGCTCGGGTACCTCCGGCCGGGCTCCGTCGACGTTCGGAGCCTGCTGGCCCGTCGGGCAGCTGTCGGGCTGCGGGAGCCGGTCCGTGGGCAGGGCCGGCGCAGCTCGGGCGGCCGCTGCCCCGTCGCTGACCCCCGTGCGAAGCTGCGCGCACCAAGAGGAGACATCTTCCCGGTCGGGCCTCCCGCGCCCGCCACGGCCCGGGGCGGCAGGGTCGGGCCGGGGGCCGGGGGCGGCCCGCGCACCCCTCCGTGGGGGGCGCCCCGACTCGCCGGGGGCGGGGTCACGTCCCACCCGGGCCGCCGGGGGCACCGGCGCGGCGGAAAGCTGAGCGTGGCCGAGGAGCGGGGGCTTCCTGGGCCACCTCGCCAGGCGCCTCCGTCCGGCGGTGGGCGCGCCGGCCGCCGCCGCCCCCGGGCCGTCGCGGAGACCGTTCCTGCGCCTGGTACCTGTGGACGCCCTTGTTAAGCGCCTGCAGCTCCCCCGGGGAGCCGAGCCCAGGACAGACATGCTACTCCTGTTTCCTGCCCCTTCGGAGCGACGAGCAGTGGGTGAGGCGGGGCCAGGCCGCTGCACCGAGGAGCCCCCGGGCCCAGGGCGGACGAGCCCCGTGGCGGCGGCGCCGGGGCCTGCCTAGGGATGGCGGGCAGGCCGGCCTCGGCCCACCGGCCGGCACGCGAAGGGAAGGCAGCCGGCGGCCATGCACCCCTTCCCTGCGCCCTCTCGCCCTAGGCAGGCCTGAGCCGGGAGCCCAGGTCGCGCAGGCCTAGCCCGTCGGCCTGACCCCGGGAGACCCTGCTTTGAGGCGGGCATCGGTTGCCCTGGCCCAGGCCTCCTGGCCCTCAGGTTGTGTGACTGTGACGGGCCGCCTGGGGCCGAAGGCGGTTGAAGGGGAAGGGGGCGCATGTCTCTCACTGCTTGGGGGGGGTGCTATGCTTTGTGGGGGGTCGGGGGGGGTCACCACCCTCCCAAGGGGGGTGGGGGAGGGCGGCCGGCGCAGCTGGCCGCGAGGGGCGGGGTCACAGAGGCGAAGTGTGTGTGAGGGTGCGTGGGGGGAGGGCGCGCGGAGGAGGATCGGTGCCCTTCGCGCAGGCGCGAGCAGCCGGCCGGGCCCGAGCCCTGGAAGAACGCCGACGGGGAGCGGGGGCGGCGGGCCGGCGGGAGGGCGGGCGGGAGGCCTGACGCGAGGGGGCGCAGGGAGCCGCGTCGGCGTCGCGGGGCGCGGGCGATTCGAGGCCGACGCATCCGCGCGTGCGCGCGCCGGCGGTGTGTCCGCGTTAGAGGGGAGTGACGCGTGCGCGTTCACGCGCGCCCGGGCGAGCGGTAAGAAGCGCAGGGAGGCCTGAAGGGGGTGGGGGGTGGAGAGGCGAGCTGGAGGAGGGGTGGGGAGGTGGCGCCTGCGCAGTGCGCCTCGGAGGAGCTGTGTGTATGTGAGAGTCTGACGGGTTCAAAATGGCGGCGGCTGCTTCAGCGGCTCCTCCTGTGTGAGGGAAACAACACCCCTCCCCGGCAGCGGCGGCGGCGGCTCGCGGAGCACCTTCCCAGCGGCTAGGCCTGTCGCCGCCCTGTCTTTCCTGGCCAGGGGGCGCTCCGGGAGGAGGGGCAACGCCAGGGGGCCCATCCCCCGGAATCCCTCCTCTGCGACTGGGGAGTAGCCGGGGGGCTCGTCCCGCAGCGCGGAGCCGGAGCTGAGGGGGGAGACGCGAGGGGAGCCAGGGCCCCCATCCCGGCGCGCCGCGCCGCTCCCGCCCTGTCCGCCCCCCGGGGCCGGGGCCCGCGTTCCGGGGGGCCGGGGCGGCGCGGGGAGCCTCGGGCCGGCCGGTCTCAGCTGATCGGCCGCTGCTCCCGGAGGCGACCAGCCCCTGCTGGCCGAGGGCACGGCGAGGAGGGCGCTCCCTGCGGCCGGGGCCGGCCCGGGGCTCGGGCCCGGGCTGCTGACCACTGGCCCGGGGGAGGCGGGGGCGCCCCGGGCTCGGCGCCGAGGGGTCGCGCTCCCCTCTCCTGACGCCTCCGACTCCCGGTCTCCAAAGCCAGAAGAGGAGGTTTGATTCAGCAACTGTTTGCTCCCTTTTCCTGGTCGCTCTGATCCTCTCTGGATACTGGGTTGATCCACCGAAAAACCGAAGACGACGTTTGGGATTTAATTATTCCTCTCAGCTTTGGAATCTTACTTCTCACTTGGACAAGAACTCAAGAGCAGAATCTCCGGTGAGTTTCCCCCTCCCCCCCTCATTTGGAAGTTTGGTTGACTGTGTTATCCAAAGACTGAATGCAAAGTTTCTTTTTCCGATGGGTGAACCATTGAAACGCTTTTTCCTGGGGGAGCCCAGCGAGATTCGCCCTTTTTCCTCTCCGGCCCTGGCTGCTCCAAGCCCGGGTGGTCGTCGCCCAGGGGGTGCAAGCACCGTTTCCCTCCGGACTTCGGGCCAGGGCTTCCTCCGGGAGGGCTCTGCCACCAACTGCTCTCGCAAACTGTGTCATCGGGTCCTCTGGTCTCGTAGCAGTTTTGAAAGGATGCTGTTAACGTGGCTGTAATGTAGTGACAAAAACGGGGGGAACCTGCGTTCTCAATGGAAGCCATTATCCACGAGAATATTTAGAAAAAAGGAAACCGTTTCTTGGTATTGCCGATTGACCGTCGCCCCGGCCGGTCTTTTATTGCGTTTTTGGACAAGATGTATTTTCCTCGTATCCATAGATGCGATCGTTTATTTTATTACTTTATCCAAAAAGATCAGGTGGAATTTTGGTCCTTGATTTGCGCCTCTGAAATTTGTTTCAGAGTTGTGCACATCTTGTGTTGGGGTGGAGGGTAGATTTGGGAATGAAAAGACCCGGGGAGTCTAGAAAGGAAGGCGACGATTGTGCACGGCTTTACAGGAGGGGTATGGGAAATTGTTTTGGGGTCATTTAAATCCTAATTTCTTGTCCTCTTTTTACATAGTCTACCCTTCTTTCCTTTAGTTTCTGATTACTGGTGAGAGAGAACTAATTTGGTTAGGATCGGAATTAGTTCAGTGGTGTTTCACCTGGTCAGCTCTCTAGAGATAAAAGTCCTGAGCTTTTTTTTTCTTGCTGATGCTGTCACGAAGGGGATCCTTGCTAGTGGTAATCCCGTGGGGAGAAACTAGTGGTGTGGCCCATCCACAAGGAACTGAAACCAACATCTCGTTTCGTCTAGGCCTCCGACAGTTGTAATGTGATTAATGTTGAACATGACATGGAACCACTTGCCCAAGAGCAGAAAGGTCCCAAACTCATGAAGAGGAACCTGATTTTTCAGAGAACCTTTAACAGTTACCTTATATACTCCTTTCCGTGAACAGAAAGCACAAGTTTGAGAATGAGTTCTCATTTCTGCTTGTATCATTATTCTTTAGTGTTGCAATCTGGTTCCTAAGGAGGAAGAGGAAGGCAGCCCTGGAGTGGTTTCTTTACAGTAATTTCAACAGAAGAGTGAGAGATGGAACCCGAAGAAGAAAGGATTCGTTACAGCCAGAGATTGGTTAGTATTTTCTCCCCCCACCACACCCTCCAGTTTTGAAGTAGGATAACTGTTTTGTTTCCATTTGTGAATATACTGTGAATCTGTGATTAAAACTTTTCAGGTGACTTTTCTGTGCACCAGAGGAGGGGGAAAGGTGTATTAATATCGAATTTGGCTTTTGGCCAAAAATATTTTATGTTTTATATATTTATCCTGTTTGGAAATGGAGTTATATGTAGCCTTTAGCTTTTATAGAAACCATGGTATACCCAGGGATTTTGTGGATTACAATGTGACAAAGATTCCTAATTTTACAATACTGACATTGTAATACATCTGATTGAGTTAGATTAGAATATAAATTTTGGGGGTAGAGCTGTTTGAGGAAGGATAGTTGAATACATTTTTTTTAAGATTTGATTTGTGACTTTGAGCTGGGGAGTAGAACTATGAATTATTCTCTTTTGTTTTATAAATTAACACTTTGGTAGCTTTGAAGGGTTGTTGGGATTGATTGAAGACAAGTAGGTAGAATACTGGATGCTGATAAAGTTCTGTGTTTTGGGAGGAATGTATGAGATGTTGTTGAAAGAAATTTTAGACATGATTTGAAAGGATTAGCTTATATCTGTATACGAACACTTGGATCCTTTAAGCCATGTTTTCCTCTTAAGGTTTCCCTATTGGAGTTTAAGAATTCAATTTTTGTTTTTCTTAGCCAAAGATAGCTTTATTAATAGTCTCCAGTATTAATAAAAATTTGAATTTGTGTTTGAAGAGTGGGCAATGAGGAAAGCCACAGAATTGTATGTAGTATGTGAAATTTGCTGAACTGAAGAAAGGCCTAGAAGATTACTAAAGGAATTTATGGTGGTTTTATTTGGCTCTGCATTTTAGACTGAATTTAGGAGAAAACGAATGGTTCTCTAATACATTTTCTAATGATCCTTACTCTTTTTGAGAAAAGACTTATTATTTATTTTTATTGAGATCGAATCTTACTCTATCGCCCAGGCTTAGAGTGCAGCAGCGTGGTCTGAGCTCACCGCAACCTCCGCCTCCCGAGTTCAAGTGATCCTCCTGCCTCAGCCTCCGAAGTAGCTGGGACTGTAGTTACAGGCCACCACGCCCAGCTAATTTTTGTATTTTTAGTAGAGAACTTAGTTTTACCATGTTGGTCAGGATGATCTTGATCTCCTGACCTCATGATCCACCCGCCTTGGCCTCCCAAAGTGCTGGGATTACAGACGTGAGCCACCGTACCTGGCCATGGCTTGTTTTTTATTTTTATTTGTTTTTATTTTTATATTTATTTATTTATTTATTTTTGAGGCAGGGTCTGGCTCTGTTGCCCAGGCTGGAGTATAGTGGCGCGATCTCTGCTCACTGCAAGCTCTGCCTCCCAGGTTCACGCCATTCTCCTGCCTCAGCCTCCTGAGTAGCCAGAACTATTGCGCCCGGCTAATTTTTTGTACTTTTAGTGGAGACAGGGTTTCACCATGTTAGGCAGGATGGTCTCGATCTCCTGACCTTGTGATCTGCCCGCCTCGGCCTCCTGAAGTGCTGGGATTACAGGCGTGAGCCACCGTGCCTGGCCTTTTATTTTTATTTTCATAGACAAGATCTTGCTCTGCCCAGAGTGAAGTTCAGTGGCGTGATTATAACTCACTGTAGCCTCAAATTCTTGGGCTCAAGCAATCTTTCATTCCAGCCTCCTGAGTAGCTGGGACTACAGTCATGTGCCACCATGCCAGGCTAATTTTCAGATTTTTTTTTTTTTTTCTTAGAGACGAGGTCTTGCTATGTTGCCCATGCTAGTCTTGAACTCCTGGCCTCAAGCAGTCCTCCCACCTTGGCATCACAAAGTGCTGGGATTATAAGCGTGAGCCACAGTACCTGGCTTATTTATTTATTTATTTGTTTTGTGACTGCTAGAAAGGTTTGGTGTGTATTGGGAAGTATATATTCAGCATGCATATATTCCGGTGAGCCTGATTTCAGAGATTTGTCTCGTTCCCAATTCATGTGTTGAGATGATAATTCTTCATCTCTAATTTTGTGGAAATTAAGCATATCCGTAGTGGAATATTGTATCATTGGGATTTTTTTTTTTTACATTTCTTGAATTTTCTTTGGGAAGAGAAAAAGAGACGATGCCATAAAACTCCTTTCCCAGGTAGTTATTGCTATATGGAATTCACTTTTATCATGTCAAGTTGTTAGGTAGATATCTAAGGGATTTTGCAGTCCAGACTTTAAAAGAAGAGCCTTTCTAGCAAGCAAAACTTTTCACTTTTTTTTTTGAGACGGAGTTTCACTCTTGTTACCCAGGCTGGTGTCCAGTGGCATTCTCTCTGCTTACTACAACCTCTTCCTCCTGGGTTCAAGTGATTCTCCTGTCTCAGCCTCCAGAGTAGCTGAGATTACAGGTGCCTACCACCACACCTGGCTGATTTTTGTATTTTTAGTAAAGACGGGGTTTCACCTTGTTTGGTCTCGAACTCCTGACCTCTGGTGATCCGCCTGACTCAGCCTCGCGAAGTGCTGGGATTACAGGCATGAGCCACTGCGCCCAGACTTTTGGGTTTTGTTGTTTGTTTGTTTGTTTTGAGAACGAGTCTTACTCTGTTGCCCAGGCTGGAGTGCAGTGGCACTATCAGGGCTCACTTACAACCTCTGACTCCCGGGTTCAGGTGATTCTCCTGCCTCAGCATCCCGAGTAGCTGGGACTACAGGTGCCTGCCACCACACCCAGATAATTTTTGTATTTTTAGTAAAGATGGAATTTCACCATGTTGGCCAGGCTGGTCTCGAACTCCTGACCTCAAATGATCCACCCACATTGGCCTCCCAAATTGCTGGGATTACAGGTGTGAGCCACTGTGCCCAGCTTCACTTCTTTTATTTTATTTTATTTTATTTTTTTGAGACAGAGTCTCACTCTCGCCCAGAGTGCAGTGGCGCGATCTTGGCTCACTGCAACCTCTGCCTCCCGGGTTCAAACGATTCTCATGCCTCAGCTTCCCAAGTAGCTGCGATTACAGGCGCCTGCCACCATGCCTGGCTAATTTTTTTGTATTTTTAGTTGAGACGGGGTTTTGCTATATTGGCCAGGCTGGTGTCGAACTCCTGACCTCAGGTGATCTACCCACTTCAGCCTCCCAAAGTGCTGGGATTACAAGTGCGAGCCACTGCACCTGGCCCACTTTTTTTTTTTTTTTTTTTTTTTTAAAAAAAAAAACAAGGTAGGGAGGTGTAGTGGGAAGGAGAGACAAGTACTCTTGACTTTTGTCTTGGCAAGATTTTTGTTTTTTCTTTTTTCTTTAAGTTATAAGGTGATTGCTACCTGTTGCATACATTAACCCTTAACTGGCATATGTTTTCTTTTGTTTAATGTGCTATCTTAGCAGTGTTTGTGTAAGAGGGCACATTATATATTTGGACGGAACTTTCTTTTTCTTTTTTTTTTTTTTGAGACCGAGTTTTGCTCTGTGGCCCAGGCTGGAGTGCAGTGGCGTGATCTTGGCTTGCTGCAAGCTCCACCTCCCGGGTTCACGCCATTCTCCTGCCTCAGCCTCCCGAGTAGCTAGGACTGCAGGCACCCGCTGCCATGCCTGGCTAGTTTTTTGTTTTTTATGTTTTTTAGCAGAGGCGGGGTTTCACCATGTTAGCCAGGATGGTCTCAATCTCCTGACCTCGTGATCCGCCTGCCTCGGCCTCCCAAAGTGCTGGGATTACAGGCGTGAGCCACCGCGCCTGGCCTGGAGGGAACTTTCTTACTTGTTTTTTTTTTGAGATAGGGTCTGTCTTTGTCGCCCAGTCTAGAGTGCAGAGTGGCATGACCACAGGTCATAGAAGCCTCGACATCCTGGTCTCAAGTGATCTTCCCACGTCAGCTTCCCAGGTAGCTAGGACTACAACCCTGTGCCACCATGCCTGGCTAATTTTTGTATTTTTTGTAGAGGTGGGGTTTTGCCATGTTCCGAAGGCTAGTCTTGAACTCCTGGGCTCAAACGATCTGTCCGCCTTGGCCTCCCAACAAGTCATTTTTGGAAAAAAAAATCAGCAATAACTAGCTAAGGACTGGGTGTGGTAACTCACGCCTGTAATCCCATCACTTTGGGAGGTCTAGGCAGGAGGATCACCTGAGGTCAAGAGTTTGAAACCAGCCTGGCCAACATGGTGAAACCCCATCTCTACTAAAAATACAAAAATTAGCTGGGCGCTGGGGTTGGTGGTGCGTGCCTATAATCCTAGCTACTGGGGAGGCTGAGGCAGGAGAATTGCTTGAACCTGGGAGGTGGAGGTTGCACTGAGCTGAGATTGCGCCACTGCACTCCAGCCTGGGTGACAGAGTGAGACTCCATCTCAAAAAAAAAAAAAAAAAATTAGCCGGGCGTGGTGTAGGGTGCCTGTAATCCCAGCTACTCAGGAGGCTGAGTCAGGAGAATCACTTGAACCTGAGAGGCAGAGGTTGCAGTTAACCGAGATCACACCATTGCACTCCGGCCTGGGTGACTGAGCGAGACTCCGCCTCAAAAAAAAAAAAAAAAAAAAAAGTGCCGGGCGCGGTGGCTCAAACCTGTAATCCCAGCACTTTGGGAGGCTGAGACGGGCGGATCACGAGATCAGGAGATCGAGACCATCCTGGCTAACACGGTGAAACCCCGTCTCTACTAAAAAATGCACAAAAACTAGCCGGGCGTCGTGGCGGGAGCCTATAGTCCCACCTTGCAGTGAGCTGAGATCCGGCCACTGCACTCCAGCCTGGGCGACAGAGCGAGACTCCGTCTCAAAAAAAAAAAAAAAAAAAAAAAGACCGAGGGCGGTGTCTTATGCCTGTAATCCCAGAACTTTGGGAGGCCGAGGGGGGCCCATCACCTGAGGTTGGGAGATCGAGACCAGCCTGACACAACATGGAGAAACCTCATCTCTACTGAAAATACAAAATTAACAGAGTGTGGTGGCGCATGCCTGTCTGTAGTCCCAGCTACTGAGGAGGCTGAGGCAGGAGAATCACTTGAACCCACGAGACAGGTTGCGCTGAGCCGAGATCATGCTGTTGCACTCCAGCCTGGGGAACCAGAGCAAAACTCCATCTAAAAAAAAAAAAAAAAAAAAGGAATAACTAGTTTTAAAAAACTGTCTTTTGCCAGTTATGGTGACTCACACCTATACTCCCAGCACTTTGGGAGGCCAGGAAGGGAGGATCACTTGAGTGCAGGAGTTCGAGACCAGTCTGGGCAACATAGACCCCCATTTCTCACACAAAGATTGTTTTTTGGCTGGGTGCGGTTGCTCAGGCCTGTAATCCCAGCAGTTTGGGAGGCCGAGGTGGGTGGATCACCTGAGGTCAGGAGTTTGAGACCAGCCTGACCAACAAGGTGAAACCCTGTCTCTGCTAAAAATACAAAAATTAGCCAGGCGTGGTGGCAGACGCCCGTAGTCGTAGCTACTCAGGAGGCTGAGACAGGAGAATTGCTTGAACCCAGGAGGTGGAGTTTGCAGTGAACTGAGATCGCACTACTGCACTCCAAGCTGGGTGACAGAGCAAGACTCTGCCTCAAAAGTAAATAAATAAATAAATAAATAAATAAATAAATAAATAAATAAAGGGGTGTTTTTCCAAGCTTCGTTATTTACCTATTACATGTGGAAAGGAAATGCGCCTTTGAAGATAGTGTATATGTGTAGATTTGGAACATAAGCTACACTTTCTGGAACTAGAATATTTAGCATTGTTGGAGTTGAACAGCTAGGTATTGATTGATAAAGGGTGGATAAACAGTGTTTGGCTTCTCTTAAGCAAGACTTAATTTTTTTTTTAGGTAATGAAAATATTAGGACTTTTGTATATAGATTGCCAGAACAAAGCCAGATCTCTGAGGCGAGTTTGTATACCTGAGGAGGTACTCAAGTGGGAGGGATAGAAGCTTCCTTTTGATGCTGGGGTGGGTTGTTCTGAGGTAACAATGATTTATTTCTGTATTTCTTTCTTTTTTTTTTTTTGGAGACAGGGTGTTACTCTGTTGCACAGGCTAGAGTGCAGTGGCGTGATCATAGCTCATTGTAGCTTCAACCGCCTGGCTCAAGTGGTCCTCCCATCTCAGCATGGAACTGTAGCTGGGACTACAGGCATGTGCCACCATACCTGGCTAATTTTTAATTTTTTCTGTAAAGGCAGGCTCTCCCTGCTCAGGCTGTTCAGGCTGGTCTGGTTTTTTTTGCTCAGTCTGGTCTTGAACTCCCAGACTCAGGTGATCCACCTTGGCTTCCCAAAGTGCTGGGATTACAGGTGTGAGCCACTATGCCTGGTGTGCTTGTCAATCTTGATGAAATTGAGAGCTTTTAGCACTTTCGCCTAGCAAAAAAAAGTGAAATAAAAAACAAATGGAGAGCTTTTCTGAAAGATGTTATCGTATTATCACATATTCAATCCTGTTAACTTGTCTTACATATAATTCTCTATGAAATAGCTAAATCATTTATCTGTTGCAAGGAACTGGGGCCACTGAAACTCTGGTAATAGTCCCACCTTTTCTTGGGTTACCCTTGAAAGTGTCTCCCCCAATTCAGCAGTGATTACCAGATTATCTTTTTTTAAATTTAATTTTTTTTTTTTTTTTTGAGATGGAGTTTTGCTCTTGTTGCCCAGGCTGTAGTGCAATGGTGCAGTTTGGGCTCACCGCAACCTCCCCCTCCCGGATTCAAGTGATTCTCCTGCTTCAGCCTCCAAGTAGCTGGGATTACAGGCGTGCATCACCATGCCCGGCTAATTTTGTATTTTAAGTAGAGATGGGGTTTCACCACGTTAGCCAGGCTGGTTTCAAACTCCCGACCTCAGGCGATCTGTCCTCCTGGGCCTCCCAAAGTGCTGGGATTACAGGCGTGAGTTACCATGCCTGGCCGTTTTTTTTTTTTTTTTTCTATACGGGGTCTTACTCTGTTGCCCAGGCTAGAGTGCAATGGCACTACCACTGCAGCATCAGCCTCCCCAGGTGATCCTCTTACCTCAGTCTCCTGAGTGGCTTGGACCACAGATACATGCCACAACACCTGGCTTATTTTTAAAATCTTTCTAGAGACAAGTTTTCACGTGTTGCCCAGGCTGGTCTCAAACTCCTGGGCTTAGGTGATCCTCTCTCCTGCCTGGAGGCCTCTCCAGCCTCCTCAGGTCTTGGGATTATAAGTGTGAGCCACTGCACCTGGTCCCCCTTCCCACCCTGAGGTCTTTTTGACTGGGAATGGACTAGGTAAAATAGAATATTTATTTTAAGCCTTTTTTTTTTTCTAGTATGAAAGTATAATTTTTTTTTTTTTTTTGAGACGGAGTCTTGCTCTGTCGCCCAGGCTGGAGTGCAGTGGCCGGATCTCAGCTCACTGCAAGCTCCACCTCCCGGGTTTAGGCCATTCTCCTGCCTCAGCCTCCGGAGTAGCGGGGACTACAGGCGCCCGCCACCTCGCCCGGCTAGTTTTTTGTATTTTTAGTAGAGACGGGGTTTCACCGTGTTATGCAGGATGGTCTCGATCTCCTGACCTCGTGATCCACCCGTCTCGGCCTCCCAAAGTGCTGGGATTACAGGCTTGAGCCACCGCGCCCGGCCGAAAGTATAATGTCAACTAGAAAAAATTATATGTGGTCTACATTGTTGAATTAGTTTATTTCTAATTATTTTATGAGATTTAGTCTTTAGTCTGTGTTGGTAGAGAGCACACTGGTCTCATTGTTGCAGCCTCCCTCCTAATAAATGTAGGAAAAACTTGACCATTTTTGAGTGATTCAAAAATGCAGATAATGATGGAGCTAATTTTTTACTCTTATATGTCAGTCTTCCACAGTAAGCTATATTTTGGGCCCGTAGAATGAGGATTATATTTAAGCCCTATCATTTTCTGTTTTATTTTGCTGAGCACTAATCACTACTGTACTTTGTGTATAGCTTCCCACTAGAGTATAAGCTCCTTGAAAGTTGAGACTTTGTTTTTGTTGATGCTATGTGCTAGATGCTTCAAATAGGGCCTAACACATAGCAAGTGCTGAATAAGTATTTGTCGATATTGTTGAAAGCCCTAATATATGCTCTTCTTTGCTACCAGTTTTCTTGAATGCTAGTAGTAAGCCACTAGAGTGGAGGAAGCTCTGAATGCAGTGGCTCACACCTGTGGTCCCAGCTACTCAGGAAGTGGAGGCAGAAGTATCACTTGAGCCCAGGGGCTTAAGGCTGTGGTGAGCTATGACTGTGCCAGTGCACTCCAGCTTGGGCTACGGAGCAAGACCCTGTCTCTAAAAAAATTAATAAATTAGAATAGAGGACACTTTGGCAGGTAGGGATGAGGAGGATATCTGGATATTGGGTCTTGCAGCATAGATAAGAACCAGAGACCTAAACTGTAACAAATAAAAACGTATGGGTAGCATACATCTCAGAATACCACATTGATGATATTTGGTATTCGGACCGTTAGAACAAATAATAAAGTGTCTAGTTGACTTTAAAAGTTTAGTCTGGCCAGATGTGGCTTACACCTGTAATCCCAGCACTTTGGGAGGCCAAGGGGAGTAGATTGCTTGACGTCAGGAGTTCGAGACCAGCCTGACCAACATGGTAAAACCCTGTCTCTACTAAAAATACAAAAATTAGCCGGGCGTAGTGGCACCACATGCCTGTAATCCCAGCTACCCAGGTGGCTGAGACAGGAGAATCGCTTGAACTCGTGAGACAGAGGTTGCCGTCAGCTGAGATCGTGCCACTGCACTCCAGCCTGGGTGACAGAGAGAGACTCCGTCTCAAAAAATAAAAATAAAAAAAAGTAAAGTTTAGTCTGAATTTTAAGCTCTCCTATTCTTTTTTTTTTTCCCCCTTGTGTGAGACAGTTTCACTATGGTCGCTCAGGCTGGAGTGCAGTGACGTGATCTCGGCTCACTGCAACCTCCGCCTCCCGGGTTCAACTGATTCTTCTGCCTCAGTCTCCCTAGTAGCTGGGATTACAGGTGCCCGCCACCCCGCCTGGCTGATTTTTGTATTGTTTTAGTAGAGACAGGGTTTCACCATGTTGATCAGGCTGGTCTCAAACTCCTGACCTCCAGTGATCCGCCCACCTCGGCCTCCGAAAGTGTTGGGATTACAGGCATGAGCCACCGTGGTCGGCCTTAAGTTCCCTTGTTCTAACCCTGTCCTAAACTGTGCCTAGGTTTTGCTGACCTTTAGACAGCCTTAAAGCTGTGAAGTTGCAAGTGATGATGTTTGTGTTATTCTGAGATCTTGGTTTTGGTTATTAAGTCAAGTAATTGATACGTTACGTATATTATGTAGATGGACATACATTCTTTGTATCTTTCTATTTTGGGGGGGTAATGGACACTCTTAATTAGGTTTCATTAATTTTCTCTGTTTATCTCACTTTGGGAATAGTAGTTTATTTTTGCATTGCACTTTCACATCAGGAAGGGTTAAAATTCAGTAAAAATTTATTGTATGTCAGATAGTAGGCTAGGTTCTTTCATATATATTACCTTATTTAATTCTCAAAAGAACCTTGTAAAGTAGATGGTATAGTTTTAAACCTTGATTTTTTTTTTTTTTTAATTATGGAGAGAGAGGCCCAGAGAGGGGCCATGACTTGCCCAAGATCACAGAGTTGGTAAGAGGTGAAACCAGACCTTGAACTCAGGTACCCTGACTCCCAACTCCAAGTTTCTTCTCTCATATCATCCAGTGTCTCTTATGTACTTTATACAGAAAACAGGCTGGGTGCAGTGGTTCACGCCTGTAATCCAAGCACTTTGTGAGGCCGAGGCGGGCAGATCACCTGTGGTCAGGAGTTCGAGACCAGCCTGGCCAACATGACAAAACCCCATCTCTACTAAAAATACAAAATTAGCTGGGCATAGTGGTGCACACCTGTAGTCTGAGCTACTCGGGATGCTGAGGTGAGAGAATTGCCTGAACCCAGAAGGTGGAGGTTGCAGTGAGCTGAGATCGCGCCATTGCGTTCCAGCCTGGGTGACAAGAGTGAAACTCCATCTTAAATAATATTGATAATAATGATAACTACTCTTACTGCACTGTGTGTAGGCTGAGTACTGTCTCTTTTTTTGAGGCTACTTTAATATTTTCTTTTTTTTTTTGAGATGGAGTTTCGCTCTTGTTGCCCAGGTTGGAGTGTAGTGGTGCGATCTTAGCTCACTGCAACCTCTGCCTCCCAGGTTCAGGCGATTCTCCTGCCTCAGCCTCCCTAGTAGCTGGGATTACAGGCGTGTGCCACCATGCCTGGCCAATTTTTGTATTTTTAGTAGAGATGGGGTTTTACCATATTGGCCAGGCTGGTCTGGAACTCCTGACCTCGGGTGATCCACCTGCCTTGGTCTCCCAGAATACTGAGATTGCAGGCATGAACCACCACTCCCCGCCTACTTTAACATTTTCTTCCTGACGTCTGTCTGCTTAACATCCTGAATGAGATAGCTATAAATATTTGATAGCCAGTGTTTGATCATGTTTCAAAAAAGATGGTACATTCTTTCTTTTCATGAACTTTGAACTTATTGCACTTGATCTGTTAAAATAGCAGTATTGTGCAGTTTGTGTGTATGTCAAGGCTTTTATTTGTGTATGTCACTCATATCCTTGTTTTCTGTTTTAAATTTTAGGTTCTTGGGGTTTTTCTCTGTCTGTGAGTACTTGGTAAAAAGTTAAACCCTAAAGATAAAAGGCAGCAAATAGTGACCAAACGAATGTTTTTGGCAAATACATTGGTGAAGGCCTCCTTCAGGTAGGTAGAGAGGAGGAGGGAAGAGGGTGGCCTTTCAGGTGGTAAAGACAGCATAAGCTTTATACTACTACTATAAGGCCTATTCTGTGGATCTCTGATGGATGAGCAGTACTAAAGTAAGTGGTGTCTTTTGAGAGGCACTGCTGATAATGTTGGGTAGAAATTTTAAACAACTTTGAAAGCCAAGTATGGACATAGCCATTAGAAGTTTTTTTTTTTTTTTTTTGGATATGGAGTCTCACTGCGACGTCCAGGCTGGAGTGCAATGGCATGATCTCGGCTCACTGTAACCTACACTTCTTGGGTTCAAGCGATTCTCCTGCCTCAGCCTCCTGAGTAGCTGGGATTACAGGCACACACCACCACGCCCAGCTAATTTTTTGTATTTTCAATAGAGACAGGGTTCTCACTATTATTGGCCAGGCTGGTCTGGAACTTCTGACCTCAAATGATCCGCCCGCCTCGGCCTCCCAAAGTGCTGGGATTACAGGCATGAGCCACTGCACCCAGCCGGTTTGTTTTTAACAGTGATTTGGCCAAAGTGACGTTTTGGGAGTAATACCTACAGTTTCGGGTTGGGGGTGGTATAGAAGGATGTTCAAATAGCTTACCTTTTGAGGTGACAGGAACTCTGAACTCTTAAGGCAATGGTTTTCAAAGTGTAGGTCTCTCATTAGCAGCATGAGCATTACCTGGGTGTCTGGGAACATGTTAGAATGCAAATTCTTGGACCCCACCCCAAACTTACTGAACTAGAAACTCTGGAGCTGGGGCCCAGCATTCTGTGTTTTAACAAGGCAGGTGATTTTGATGCATGCAAAAGTTTGAGAACCATTGCTGTAGGTTATAGGTAGAAATGGAAAGGAAGAGATAGAAGCAAGACACATTGGCAGTGAAGGACTGACTAAACTTTGTAACCGATGGATAGCAGCATGTTATAATAGAGAAGAGTACTTAATTGGGGATGTTGAGCCTTGAGTTTTAGTATCAAGTCTCTTACCAACTGTGCTTTTATTTTTGTTTATTTATTTATTTTTTTGAGACAGAGTTTTGCTCTTGTTGCCCAGGCTGGAGTGTAATGGTGCGATCTCAGCTCACTGCAATGTCTGCCTCCCCGCTTCAAGCCATTCTCCTGCCTCAGCCTCCCAAGTAGCTGGGATTACAGGTGTGCACCACCATGGCGGGCTAATTTTGTGTTTTTTTAGTAGAGATGGTGTTTCACCATGTTGGTCAGGCTGGTCTCAAACTCCTGACCTCAAGTGATCTACCTTCCTTGGCCTCCCAAAGGGCTGGGATTACAGATGTGAGCCACTGTGCCTAGCCCATTTTTAGTTTTTGTTTTGAGACAGAGTCTCACTCTGTTGCCCAAGGTAGAGTGCAGTGGCCTGATCTCTGCTCACTGTAACCTCTACCTCCTAAGTTCAAATGATTCTCCTGTCTCAGCCTCCTGAGTAGCTGGGATTACAGGTGCCTGCCACTACACCTGGCTAATTTTTGTATTTTTAGTAGAGACGGGGTTTTGCCACGTTGGTCAGTCTGGTTTTGAACTCCTGACCTCAGGTGATCTGCCCTCCTCGGCCTACCAAAGTGCTGGGATTACAGGCATGAGCCACCACACCTGGCCTCCAACTGTGGTTTTTTTTTTTTTTTTTGAGAGGGAGTCGCGCTCTCTCCCAGGCTGACGTGCAGTGGCCCCATTTCGGGCCACTGTAACCTCTGCCTCCCAGGTTCAGGTGATTCTCCTGCATCTGCCAGCTGGGTTTACAGCCGCGCGCCACCATACCCAGGTAATTTTTTTTTTTTTTTTTTTTTTTTTAGACGGAGTCTTGCTGTGTCGCCCAGTCTGGAGTGCAGTGGCCGGATCTCAGCTCACTGCAAGCTCCGCCTCCCGGGTTTACGCCATTCTCCTGCCTCAGCCTCCCCAGTAGCTGGGACTACAGGCGCCCGCCACCTCACCTGGCTAGTTTTTTGTATTTTTTAGTAGAGACGGGGTTTCACCGTGTTAGCCAGGATGGTCTCGATCTCCTGACCTCATGATCCGCCCGTCTCGGCCTCCCGAAGTGCTAGGATTACAGGCTTGAGCCACCGCGCCCGGCCACCCAGGTAATTTTTGTATTTTTAGTAGAGAGGGGGTTTCACCATGTTGGTCAGGCTGGTCTCGAACTCCTGACCTTGTGATCCTCCCGCCTCGGTCTCCCAGAGTGCTGGGATTACAGGCATGTGCCACCATGCCCGGCACCAACTGTGGTTTTAAACAAGAAAACTGACCTGTCCTTGTCGAAGTTGTACAGCATGCTTTCTGAGGATTTTGGAGGCAAAGACAAATGAAATGTTAAGGTAGGCTTTGGGATTTAGCTTGGATTACCAGGAAGACCGGGGGAAAGATTTTTTGCAACTGTGAGGAGAGAATATGAGTGGATGAGGCTTTAGACAGTTGGAGATACTAGAAGATTTATTTAAAGCAGATTCTTTTTTTTTTTTTTTTGAGGCGGACTCTTGCTCGTTCGCCCGGACTGGAGTGCAGTGGCCGGATCTCAGCTCACTGCAAGCTCCGCCTCCTGGGTTTGTGCCATTCTCCCGCCTCAGCCTCCCGAGTAGCTGGGACTACAGGCGCCCGCCACCTCGCCCAGCTAGTTTTTGTATTTTTTTTTTTTAGTAGAGACGGGGTTTCACTGTGTTAGCCAGGATGGTCTCGATCTCCTGACCTCGTGATCCACCCGTCTCGGCCTCCCAAAGTGCTGGGATTACAGGCTTGAGCCACCGCGCCCGGCCTTAAAGCAGATTCTTAACTGGGGATGATTTTGCCCCCAAGGAAACATTTAGCAGTGGACATTTCTGATGGTCAGACTGGGGTAGTGCTACTGGTATTTAATGAGTAGAGGCTAGGAATGCTGCTGAAGCATCTGCAGTGCACAGGACAGCCCTAACTACAATGAATTAACAGGTGCAGAATGTCAGTAGTACAAGGTTGACAAACCCTGATATAAAGGGAAATACCGAGTAGATAGGTTGTGTGTTTCCATCCTAATTATCTACTGCTCATTTTATAATTTTATTTTTTTAATTTTTATTTATTTACTTATTTTTGAGACAGAGTCAATCTGTTGCCGAGGCTGGAGTGTAGTGGTGCGATCTCGGCTCACTTCAACCTCTGCCTCTTGGGTTCAAGCGATTCTCCTGCCTCAGCCTCCTGAGTAGCTGGGATTACAGGTATGCGTCGCCATACCCAGCTAATTTTTATATTTTTAGTAGAGACAGGGTTTCGCCATGTTGACTAGGCTGGTCTTGAACTTCTGACCTCAGGTGATCCACCCGCTTCAGCCTCCCAAAGTGCTGGGATTGCAAGCATGAACCACCTTGCCCAGCCTTAAATTTTAGATAAATCTAACAGAACATCTCAAAAGCAGCTTCACATTGTGTTTCCCACATCATGCTTGGCAAAAGTAAGCATGAAGCCCTTTTTTTGTTGTTGAATTTTCACAAAACTAACTTCATGGTCATGACAATTCTCAACCCAGTTGCCTATTTTCTTTACTCCTTTTAACATACTCAGAGATCAACTTATTTTGGTCACGTAAGCATTCACTGTCTAGGCATCAATCATTAAGCTACAGCAGATCAGATTTTTGTGTGTGTGTGTTTTCCCTGAGACGGAGTTTCACTCTTGTTGCCCAGGCTAGAGTGCAGTGGCGCAATCTCGGCTCACCACAACCTCCGCCTTCTGGGTTCAAGCGATTCTCCTGCCTCAGCCTCCCGAGTAGCTGGGATTACAGGTATGCACCACCATGCCCAGCTAATTTTGTATTTTTAGTAGAGACGGGGTTTCACCATGTTGGTCAGGATGGTTTCGCTCTCTTGACCTTGTGATCCACCTGCCTCATGATCCACCTGCCTTGGTCTCCAAAAGTGTTGGGATTACAAGTGTGAGCCAGCACACCGGGCGCAGATTTCCTTTTGATACTTTCTTTGAAGGATAGGGAAATGAGATAAAAGTTGTGGTGGTGTTGTGAGCAAATGTTAAAATATTTTTAATTGCCCTGTGGCTGAAGGCTGCGCGATCACTCTGAAAAACTGCCTCATGAGCTGGTTGTGGTCCTCAGCCTTAATTCATCTCTTTAGATCCTGGATCACAGACGTTAGGAACTTCTTTGTGTGTCAAGGCAGTAATCTGGCCGACTCGTTTCTGAAAGTGACCTCAAGATAATATATATTCATAAATGTAGTGATCATTTTATAGTAGTTTTATAGTTTCCACAGTACTTCTTTGTCTCTTGTGTCTTTTTGTCGTCTTAGTCTTTTGGTCATCACCATCTTAATCTTTTGAGCATCACCATTCATAGGGTTGCCAGAACTTGTGGACAGTGCTACATGTTGGATAATCCCAAAAGTTGCCATTCACGTATCTTAATCTATGTGAATAAAGACGCCCTTGGAGTTCAACAGTGCACACCCTATAGAACTATGCATTGGTGTTTCTACCCATGACTGAAGGGTAGATTTTAGATAGTTTTCACCCTATCATATACTTCCATTGCATTCTGTGTTTACCTTTGTAGCCTTTGTGTAACTATAGTTAACATTGCTAGTGTAAGTATTTTTGTTTAATACCTGACTTTTTCACCAGGCCAGAAACCTTTTTTGGGGGATAAGGTAAAGGAAAAGTCAACTGCATATTTGAAACTAGGAGATAAAAGCCCAATCTCACGGATAATAGCACACATCGATCAAATGTATACTGTGTGCTTGGTACTGGCATTTTCCATATACCCACTAATTTAATTCTCAAGAACCCTTTGAAATGGATTCTTTGATTCCCATTTTACAGTTTTGGAAACAGATCCAAAGTGCAGTTAAGTGTCTCAGGTTATCCAGTTAAGGGACAGAGCCAGGATTCAAAGTAAATGGTCTGGTGATTCCAGAGCATACTAAGCTATACTGCCTCTTCATCAACTTTGTTGGTACATAGTTTATAAATGTTTTGCTGATGAATTCAGGGTGTTTCCCAAGTCATCTGTTCTCATTCAGGAGATTCATTCACTTAAACAAATGTTTGTTGAGTGCTTATGTTGTGCTAAGCATTTTATTTGGGTCTTCTAAATGCTGTGGTTTCAGATAATGCTGAGTGCTTTGAAGAAATTACAAGGATGATGAGATACTTGTAGGATGGAGAATTCCTTGAGATTGAGTGATCAATGAAAGGCTTCTTGAGAAGGTGGCGTTTTGTACTGAGACCTGAGTGATGAACAGCCAATCTTGTGACGTTCAAGGGCTCCAGGGACCAAATCTGGGGCCCTAGGTATAGGGAACAGGCAATGCAAAGCCCAAAGGTAGGAATGAAAAAATGATACTGAGCATTTAACCATGTCCAGATACCATGTAGAGCTCTGTATTACAGTAATGGATGAAACAGATATGGTCCCTCTGTCATGGAGCTTCTGGTCTGGTGGAAAAGTCAGACATTAAACAAATGCTAGTGATGTTAATTATAGTTACACAAAGGGCTACGAAGGTAAACATAGGCTTCAATGAGAGTATATGATAGAGTGAGCTAATCTAGCCTTCAGTAGTGGGTAGAAACAGAGAATCCTGAGAAAGCCTTTAAAGTTGAGACCTGAAAGGTGACTAGGAGGTAACCAGGCAAAGATGCAGAGTGATTAGCACATGCAGAAACTCTTTTTTTTTTTTTTTTTTTTTTTTTGAGACGGAGTCTTGCTCTGTCGCCCAGGCTGGAGTGCAGTGGCCAGATCTCAGCTCACTGCAAGCTCCGCCTCCCGGGTTCACGCCATTCTCCTGCCTCAGCCTCCCGAGTAGCTGGGACTACAGGCGCCGCCACCTCGCCCGGCTAGTTTTTTGTATTTTTAGTAGAGACGGGGTTTCACCATGTTAGCCAGGATGGTCTCGATCTCCTGACCTCGTGATCCGCCCGTCTCGGCCTCCCAAAGTGCTGGGATTACAGGCCTGAGACACCGCGCCCGGCCGCATGCAGAAACTCTTAAGGTTGGAAAGAATTAGACATGTTTGAGAAACGTGCCAACCAACTAAACAAAACACCAAAAAGCCATTGTAACTGAAGAGACGTAAGTGGAGGAGAGAGTTAAAATCTTGACAAGGTAGAGAGGTCAGATCAAATAGGGCATTATCCTGAAGCCATTGGGAAGGCAGAAGTTCGGCAGAGTAGTAATGCGTTTGGACCAGTATCAGGGAGAGGGCAAGAATAGATTTGGGGAGATTAATTAGGAGGCTACTATGTTGGTTCAGGTAAGATGATGATGTAATATGGTTGAGTGCTGGCAGAATTAGAGAGGAGATTGATTATGTGGTGGAGAGTCTATGATTGATTCTATGATTGAGAAATATATATGAAATAGAATCATAAGACTTTTCATTGAATGTTTTGAGGGTCAGTGTAAAGGAGGTAAATTTAAGTATGACTCCCAAGCTTTCCTAGTGCATGGCTTATAATACAGTTCTTTTATTGAAATAGGGTACACTGAAGGAAGAGCAGGTTTGGGGACTGAACAAAGGAGCATAAGTTCAGTTTTGAGAAAGTTTGAAAAGGTTGAATGTGAATGCTTGTGAAATGTCACAGTAGAACTGTTGAGTAGTTAATTGGGTATGATTCTGGGCCTAAGGAAGGGCTTACTGGCATATGATTGGGTCTTTTTTTTTTTTTTTTTTTTTTTTTTTTTTTTTTTTTTTTTTTTTTTTTGAGACGGAGTCTTGCTCTGTCGCCCAGGCTGGAGTGCAGTGGCCGGATGTCAGCTCACTGCAAGCTCCGCCTTTCGGGTTTACGTCATTCTCCTGCCTCAGCCTCCCGAGTTGCTGGGACTACAGGCGCCCGCCACCTCGCCCGGCTAGTTTTTTGTATTTTTTAGTAGAGACGGGGTTTCACCGTGTTAGCCAGGATGGTCTCGATCTCCTGACCTCGTGATCCGCCCGTCTCGGCCTCCCAAAGTGCTGGGATTACAAGCGTGAGCCACCGCGCCCGGCCTTTTTTTTTTTTTTTGAGACGGAGTCTCACTCTGTCCACCAGGCTGGAGTGCAGTGGCACGATCTCCGCTCACTGCAAGCTCCGCCTCCTGGGTTCACGCCATTCTCCTGCCTCAGCCTCCCTAGTAGCTGGGACTACAGGCGCCCACCACCACGCCCGGCTAATTTTTTGTATTTTTAGTAGAGACGGGGTTTCACCGTGGTCTCGATCTCCTGACCTTGTGATCCGCCCGCCTCGGCCTCCCAAAGTGCTGAGATTACAGGCGTGAACCACCACACCCGGCCAAACTATAGTATTATAATATTACAGGACCACCGTCACATATACAGTTGTTGACTGAAATGCCGTTAAGTGGCACAAGTCTGTATTTGACCGTGAGTCTCTTTTTACCTAGTAAGAGTAGACTTCTCTAAGACAAGGAGTATGTTTTACTCAAGTGCTCAAAAATTGTCTATTGAATTGAACGAAAATGTGTAGTCCTAAAAATACATAAAATATAGAGAACATAATAAGTGAATTTCAACAATGATAAAAAACTTTGATTGCTAATCAGGAAGCATAGGTTAGTTATCTAGCTGTATTTTATTCACCTACAAGGTTCTTAGTTCTAATAATTTAAACCAGTTGTTTTCAAAGTGTGCTCCCCAGACCACATTACCTGGGAACTAGTTAGAAAGGGAATTCTTGGCCGGGCGCGGTGGCTCACACCTGTAATCCCAGCACTTTGGGAGGCCAAGGTGGGCAGATCACCTGAGGTCAGGAGTTCGACACCAGCCTGACCAATATGGCAAAACCCCATGTCTACCAAAAACACAAAAATTAACCAGGCGTGGTGGTGTGCACCTGTAATCCCACCTACTAGGGAGGCTGAGGCAGAAGAATTGCTTGAACCCAGGGAGGTGGAGGTTACAGTGAGCCAAGATTGCGCCGCTGCACTCCAGCCTGCGTGACAGAGCAAGACTTCCATCTCAAAAAAACAACAACAACAACAAATGGAATTCTTGGATCCTACCCCAAACGTACTGAATCAGAAACTCTGGCAGTGGGGACTCAACAGCCTATGTTTCAACTAGTTCTCCAGGTGATTCTGATAGATGGTAAAGTTTGAGAACCATTGGAATTGTAGCAGTTTTTCTGTTTGTTGGAAACAAAAAATTAACTAGAGGTAGCTACCTTAATTTCACACTTCCCAACTTAAAGTTATTTTAAAATTGTTTCTTCATATTTCCTGCCAATTGAATTTGCTGACATTTTTCTAAACCACTCATGGTATCTTAGGTGTAGTATCTTTGAATCACAGGCAGTCATACTAAGTTTTTGAAGACTGCTGCTTTCCCCTGTGCTCCTTAAGTCTTATTTAAATAACCTTCAGTGAGTACAGAATGGGCCCATTACTACATCCTTCCTGGTGACACCAGTTAACCAAGCCAGGGCAAGTAAGTGTACCCTGGACCCCTGCCAACCAAAGGTTGCTTCTTTTTTTTTTTTTTTTTTGTCTTTTGAGACGGAGTCTCGCTTTGTCTCCCAGGCTGGAGCGCAGTGGCGTGATCTCAGCTCACTGCAATCTCAACCTCCCCGGTTCAAATGATTCTCCTGCCTGAGCCTCCCAAGTAGCTGGGATTACAGGCACCCATCACCATGCCCAGCACGTTTTTGTATTTAGTAGAGATGGGTTTTCTCCATGTTGGCCAGGCTGGTCTTGAACTCCTGACCTCGGGTGATCCACCTACCTTGGCCTCCCAAAGTGCTAGGATTACAGGTGTGAGCCACTGTGCCCAGCCTCTTTGTTTTTTTTTTTTTTTTTTTTTTTTGAGACGGAGTCTCGCTCTGTCACCCAGGCTGGAGTGCAGTGGCCAGATCTCAGCTCACTGCAAGCTCCGCCTCCCGGGTTCACGCCATTCTCCTGCCTCAGCCTCCCGAGTAGCTGGGACTACAGGCGTCCGCCACCTCGCCCGGCTAGTTTTTTTTGTATTTTTAGTAGAGACGGGGTTTCACCATGTTAGCCAGGATGGTCTTGATCTCCTGACCTCGTGATCCGCCCGTCTCGGCCTCCCAAAGTGCTGGGATTACAGGCTTGAGCCACCGTGCCCGGCCGCCTCTTTGTTTTTTAGAGATGGATCTGTCTACATTGGTTGCCCAGGCTGGTCTTGAACTCCTAGGCCCAAGTGATCCTTCTGCCTCAGCCTCCCAAAGTACTAGGATTGCAGGCATGAGCTATCATGACTAGCCCAAAGGTTGCAAGGTTGCTGCTGCTGCCTTTTTTTTTTTTTTTTTTTTTTTTTTTGGAGACAGAGTCTCGGTCTGTCACCCAGTCTGGAGTGAGCTGGCACAATCTTGGCTCACTGCAACCTGTGCCTCCTGGGTTCAAGTGATTCTTCTGCCTCCGGTCCTCAGTAGCTGGGATTATAGGCATGCGCCACCATGCCTGGCTATTTTTATATATATATTTTTTAGTAGAGTCCAGGTTTCACCGTGTTGCCCTGGCTGGTCTCCTGACCTCAAATAATTTGTGCACCTTGGCCTCCCACAGTGTTGGGACTAAAGGCGTGAGCCACCGCACCTGGCCTACTCCTGTGTTCTTAGCTTGAGTTCCTGGTTGATGGGTGGTGCCACCAATTAAGAGAGAATACCACGGTTTGTGGGTTGGGTGTGGTGGCTCACACCTATATTCCCAACACTTTGGGAGACCGAGGCAGGAAGAGTTTGAGGCTTGAGCCCAAGAGTTGGAGACTAACCTGGGCAACATGGCGAAATCCTGTCTCTCCAAAAGACACAAAAATTAGCTGGCTGTCATGGCGTGTACCTCTAGTCCCAGGTACTTGGAGGCTAAGGTGGGAGGATCACTTGAGCCTGGAAGGTCAAGGCTGCGGTGAGCCATGATTACGCCACTGCACTTCAGCCTGGGCAACAGAGTGAGACCTTGTCTCCAAAAAAAAAAAAAAAAAATCATGGTTTTATACAAAGTTAAGAATATAGGCAGGAAGAACACCCTGAGCAACATAGCAAGATGATGTCTCAAGAAAACCTTAAAAGAAGTTAAAAGTAGGCCGGGCGCGGTGGCTCACGCCTGTAATTCCAGCTCTCAGGGAGGCAGAGGCGGGAGGATAGCTTGAGCCCAGAGTTCGAGACCTGCCTGGGTAATACAGCGAGACCCCGTTCTCCACAAAAAGGAAAAGAAAAAAAAAAAGACAAAAAAAAAGAAGTTAAAAGTAGGCCGGGTGCGATGGTTCACACCTGTAATCCCAGCACTTTGGGAGGCAAAGGTAGGTGGATCACCTGAGGTCAGGAGTTTGAGACCAGCCTTGGCAACATGGTGAAACCCTGCCTCTACTAAAAATACAAAAAGTTAGCTGGGTGTAGTGGTGGGCGCCTGTAATTCCAGCTACTTGGGAGGCTGAAGCAGGAGAATTGCTTGAACCCGGGAGACGGAGGTTGCAGTGAGCCAAGACTGTGCCACTGCACTCCAGCCTGGGCAAAAAGAGCAAAACTTTGTCTCAGAAAAAAAAAAAAAAGTTACAAGTATACTTTTTATTTATTTATATTAACCTTTCTGTCTCTAGTAGCATATTGAATTCACCAATTATTTATTGAGTCTACTTTATGAAGAACCTTACCAGAGATTCTGGGTTAACATCATGAGGTATCACCATAGATTTGGATCACTTTTTATTAGGTAGAACTAGTGAAAAAACACTATATTTTAATTACTACATAGATTACTTAATTTTTCTCCAGGCCTTTTACCTCATGCTTGCCCAAGTCAAAGGTTGATAAATACTACTCATTTAGCTTCGTGGGCACTTTCTCAGTTTATCCCCCTCTCTTTGGAATGTCACTCCACATTGTCTCATTGATGAAAATATTAGGAACTCTGCTAAACTTCATATTTTGGGAAACACAAACATTTGAAGATACCCATCCATTTACTTCCGTCCCTTATTTTTTAACCATTTCTTCATGTGTGAAACAATTTTTCCCTATTGTTTTGGGGGTACATGTGATGCTTTATTAGATGCATAGATTGTAATGACCAAGTCAGAGTATTTGGGGCATCTTATCACCTTGAATATTTAATAGGAACATTTCAAGTCCTCCCCTCAAGCTATTTTGAAATATACAATTCATTGTTATTGGCCTGACGCGGTGGTTGATGCCTGTAATTCCAGCGCTTTGGGAGGCTAAGGCGGGCACATTACGAGGTCAGGAGATCGAGACCATCCTGGCTGACATGGTGAAACCCTGTCTCTACTAAAAAATACAAAAAATTAGCCAGGTGTGGTGGTGGGCGCCTGTAGTCCCAGCTAATCGGGAGGCTGAGGCAGAAGAATGGTGTGAACCCGGGAGGCAGAGCTTGCAGTGAGCTGAGATCGTGCCACTGTACTGCAGCCTAGGTGACAGAATGAGACTTGTCTCAAAAAAAAAAATTACAATTCATTGTTATTAATTATAGTCACCCTACTAACTACTGAGCATCAGAACTTACTCCTTCTAACTGTATGTTCATGCCCATTAACCAGCCTCTCTTTATGCACCCCCTTGCCCTTCATACACACCCTTCCCAGCCTCTGGTGTCCATCATTCTGTTCTCTCTTTGTGAGATCAACATTTTAGTTCTTTAATATTTGAGTGAGAACACGTGATACTTCTCTTTCTGTGCCTGGCTTATTTCATGTTACTTAATATTCTCCAATTCCATCCATGTTGCCGAAAATGACAGAATTTCAGTCTTTTTTTATGGCTGAATGGTATTTCATTCATTCATTCATTTATTTATTTTTGAGATGGAGTCTCGCTATGTCATCCAGGCTGGAGTGCAGTGGCTCGATCTCCGCTCATTGTAACCTCCACCTCCCAGGTTCAAATGATTCTCCTGCCTCAGCCTCCTGAGTAACAGGTGTGCACCACCACGCCTGGCTAATTTCTGCATTTTTAGTAGAGACAGGGTTTCACCATGTTGGTCAGGCTGGTCTCAAACTCTTGACCTCAAGTGATCCACCCACCTTGGCCTCCCAAAGTGCTGGGATTACAGGCGTGAGCTGCCACACCCACCCTATATCTACTTTCTTAGGGCATTACAAATAAGGCTGGGTGTGGTGGCTCATGCCTGTAATACCACACTTTGAGAAGCCAAGGTGGGTGGATCACCTGAGGTCAGGAGTTCTAGACCAGCCTGGCCAACATGGTGAAACTCCGCCTCTACTAAAAATACAGAAATTAGCCAGGGGCGGTGGCGGGTGCCTGTAAACCCATCTACTGGCGGCGAGGGGGTGGTGGGCAGGTGTCAAGGCAGGAGAATCGCTTGAACCTGGGAAGCGGAGGTTGCAGTAAGCCGAGATCACGCCATCCCACTCCAGACTGAGGGACAAGAGTGAGATTCCATCTCAAAAAAAAAAAAAAAAAGTTTAGAAATAAAAGTACAAAGAGCTCAATTATGTATTTGTTTTTCTGTTTCCTATTAAATCCTTATTCCTAAAAGTACAGTAATTAAAATTAGAAACATTTAAAAACCTTACTATAGAAAAAATTAAACATATGAAGTAAACAGTGGTGTGATTAACACTCATGTACCCATTGCCAAGCTTCAACAGTTATCAAAACGTGGAAATCTTCTTTTATCTCTATCTTCTACTCCCTCTTAGTTGTCTTGAATGAAATCCCAGATAGTATTACTTCATCTGTAAATACTTCAGTTATATATATTTATTCTTTTTTTTTTTTTTTTTTTTTGAGATGGAATCTTGTTCTTGTTGCACAGGCTGGAGTGCAGTGACGTGATCTCAGTTCACTGCAACCTCTGCCTCCCAGGTTCAAGCGATTCTCCCGCCTCAGCATCCCAAGTTGCTGGGATGACAGGCATGCACTACTACACCCAGCTAATTTTTGTATTTTTAGTAGAGATGGGGTTGGCTGGTCTCAAATTTGTAACCTCAGGCGATCCACCCGCCTCCACCTCCCAAGGTGTTGGGATTACAGGCGTGAGCCACTGCATCGGCCTGTCTCTTCATTTCATAAACATCTGAGAGGGTCTTTGCTATGGAACTTTAGGAGCACTAGCATCGGTATGAAATAGTGTCTGTTTGGTTTCTGAAAACTTCTTGTGAAGAAGCACATGCAGAAAAGACCGTAAAACATAAATGTATATGGTGTAGTGAATAAGCATGAAGCAAATGCCTGTGTAACTGCTACTCAGTCAAGATTTGAAATTGCCACCACTTCAAAAGCTTCTTTACAATCTTCCCAATCACTACTTTTTCTTACTTAGTGGAATTATGTTTTAGTTTCGCTTTTGTCTTTCTTTCTCTTTTTCTTTTTCTATCTTTCTTTCTTTCTTTCTTTCTTTTTTTTTTTTTTTTTTTGGAGACGGGGTCTCACTCTCCCAGGCCGGAGTGCAATGACGTGATCTCGATCTCAGCTCACTGCAACCTTTGCCTCCCGGGTTCTAGAGCTTCTCCTGCCTCTGCCTCCTGAGTAGCTGGGATTACAGGCGTGTGCCACCATGCCTGTCTGTTTTTTGTATTTTTAGTACATATGAGGTTTTACCATGTTGGCCAAGCTGGCTTGAACTCTTTACCTCAAGTGATCCACCTGCCTCGGCCTACCAAAGTGCTGGGTTTACAGGCATGAGCCACTGTGCCTGGCCTTAAAAAAAAATATTTTTTGTGTGTGAGATGGAGTCTCGCTCTGTCACCCAGATTGGCTTACAGTGGTGCAATCTTGACTCACTGCAACCTATGCCTCCCAGGTTCAAGCGATTTTCCTGCCTCAGCTTCCTGAGTGGCTGGGACTACAGGCACACGCCACCACGCCCAGCTAATTTTTTTTGTATTTTTAGTAGAGACAGGGTTTCACCATGTTGGCCAGGATGGTCTCTATCTCCTCCTGATCTGCCTACCTCAGCCTCCCAAAGTGCTGGGATTACAGGCATGAGCCACCGCACCTGGCCCCCATTTCTTTAACATTTGATTTTTCTGCTGTCATAGGAAGTAATACACCGATTGTCTTTTTACTTTTTATAGATTCTGAGGGCAAGAATCATGGCAGTCTTATTTATTAGAGCATTGATAGTGTTTGGCACATGGTAGGAGTTAAAACATTTAATGAATTCAGTTTAATATAATTTTCTATCTACTGTGACAGATTATCTCTTTTTCTGTCTTCCTTTTTATTTTTTGAGACAGGGTCTCACTTTGTTATCCACGCTGGAGTGCAGTGGCATAATCTAGGCTCACTGCAACCTCCACCTCCCAGGCTTAAGCGATCTTCCTGCCTCAGCCCCACAAGTACCAGGGACTACAGGTGCGTGTCACTACACCTGGCTAATTTTTTGTAATTTTTGTTGAGACAGGGTTTTGACATGTTGTCCAGATTGGTCTTGAACTCCCGACCTCAGGCGATCTACCTGCCTCAGCCTCCCACAGTGCTGCTGCATGAGCCACCGTGCCTGGAACATTCTTTAATATTGGTTAGAAACTCTAATGCCATGCTTTTCTCCCTCACTTTAGTGGATTTGATCTGTTTATTATTCCTTAGCTGGATTATAAATATGTTTCATAAAAGTTTATCAAAAGCTTATGGTTTACTGATCTCATTTGAGATCATGTTAATGTTTGAAACTCCCTTGAACCTTACTGAAGAGTAAAGTTAATTTGTAGCAGTAACAGTTAAAATTTACTTAGTCAGATATAAATAGCCAGAAAACCTAACAGGATGAAAGTTGAAACAGCTAAGATTTATGAAAGTGTCTGCCATGTTAGTCCAATGTATGTCATCAACTTAAAAACAAACACTGTTGTTGACAGTTTGGTGTAAGAGAATAGAAATACTCCTGTTTGTATTTCATCCAGGCTTGGCCAGATCTTTTGTGCTACTCTGGGAATGGTCAGGTTAAAAGATACAACTTTCACTGGGCCGGGCGCGGTGGCCCAAGCCTGTAATCCCAGCACTTTGGGAGGCTGAGGCGGGCAGATCATGAGGTCAGGAGATCGAGACCATCCTGGCTAACATAGTGAAACCACGTCTCTACTAAAAAATACAAAAAATTGGCCGGGCATGGTGACAGGCACCTGTAGTCCCAGCTACTCAGGAGGCTGAGGCAGGAGAATGGCATGAACCCAGGAGGTGGAGCTTGCAGTGAGCCGAGATTGCGCCACTGCACCCCAGCCTGGGCGACAGAGCAAGACTCCATCTCAAAAAAAAAAAAAAAGGTATGATTTTCACTGGATTTCAAGAGTCAGTGAACCCAGCTAAACCTTATTAAAGCAGGAAGAAGTGAGAATTTCAAGGATCAAGGGCTTTCTCTGGAAACTGAGTAGTTCCCTTTCATTAGAGATTCTTTTTTTTTTTTTGAGATGGAGTCTTACAGTGTCGGCTGAGCTGGACTGCAGTGGCGCAATCTCAGCTCACTGCAACTGCCGCCTCCTGGGTTCAAGCGGTTCTCCAGCCTCAGTCTCCCGAGTAGCTGGGATTATAGGTGCCTGCCACCATGCCCACCTAATTTTTTGTATTTTTAGTAGAGACGAGATTTCACCATGTTGGCCAGGCTGTTCTCGAACTCCTGACCTCGTGATTCACCTGCCTCAACCTCCCAAAGTGCTGGGATTACAGGTGTGAGCCGCTGTGCCCGGCCCTCATTGGAGATTCTTACAGCAGATGCCTCTAGCTGATCATCTAGTGGTAATGGAAATCAACTCAGTGCATACATACTGATTGATTTACTTAAAGTCTTTACTAGATCACTGATTTTTGTTAGAAGCATTTGTTATTTTTTCATTCGTTTTAAGAAAATTTTGGGGCTGGGTGCAGTGACTCATATATGTGATCAAACTTTGGTAGACCAAGTTGGGAGGATCATTTTTTTTTTTTTTTTTTTGAGACGGAGTCTCAGTCTGTCCACCAGGCTGGAGTGCAGTGGCGCGATCTCGGCTCACTGCAAGCTCCGCCTCCTGGGTTCACGCCATTCTCCTGCCTCAGCCTCCCTAGTAGCTGGGACTACAGGCGCCCGCCACTGCGCCCGGCTAATTTTTTGTATTTTTTTAGTAGAGACGGGGTTTCACTGTGGTCTCGATCTCCTGACCTCGTGATCCGCCCGCCTCGGCCTCCCAAAGTGCTGGGATTACAGGCGTGAGCCACCGCGCCCGGCCTAGGGAGGATCATTTTTGAACTCTGGAGTTTGAGACCAGCCTGGACAACATAGCAAGACCTCATCTGTATTTAAAAAAAAAAAAATTAGCTGGGCGTGGTGGTGCACACCTGTAGTCTCAGCTGCTTGGGAGGTTGAGGTCGAAGGGTCGCTTGACCCCTGGAGCTTGAGGCTGCAGTGAGCTGTGATTGCACCACTGCATTCCAGCCTGGACAACAGAATGAGACCTAATTCAAAAAAGAAAGAAAAGAAAATTATGGTTTTTTCATGGGATAAAACTCAAATAATAGGTAACAATCATATCTTTTCTTCCCCCATCAGAAACAAATAATCCAGCCGGATGTGGTGGCTCACGCCTGTAATCCCAGCACTTTGGGAGGCCAAGCGGGTGGATCACCTGACATCAGGAGTTTGAGACCAGACTGGTGAAACCCAGTCTCTACTAAAAAGACAAAAATGAGATGGGCATGGTGATGGGTTCCTGTAATCCCAGCTAATTGGGAGGCTGAGGCAGGGGAATCACTTGAACCTGGAAGGTGGAGGTTGCAGTGGGCTGAGATCACTCCTGTCTGGGCTACAAGAGCAAAATTCCATCTCAAAAACAAAACAGAACATACAAGAAAGAAATAATCCACACCCCAAAGTGCAATTCAGCTGAAATTGTCTATGGTACTTTGCCTAGAATTAACCAAAAGAGCTGGGGTAGGGGCTGGTGGCGCATAGCTCAGCATTATAGATCTACTTAAATCTTGTAAACTATTTATAGGTTTGGGTGGTTATAACATGTTTAGCATGTTTAATAAGCCAATCAAGAAATATCCCAAAACGTTCATTTTTGCTTCCTTTACAGATGGTGGCAGATGAAAAAGCAGATTTTTCCCCCTGAAGCTCTTTAATAATGGCAAAAGTTAAAAAGTGTTTTCTCTGTACTCCTGAATTTACTGAATGAATATATTCCCTTCCTGAATAAATTGACTGTTCCCTTAGTGTAGGGCTATAACTTGGTTTTGGTAGAGTCCCTTCCAGGTTCTAACATTTGTGTGACCTTGAACCAGGGTACTTTTTAACCTCTCTCAGTCTCAGGTTTATTCATTTCTAAAGTGTGGGTGGTACTGATACCTTTTAGGGTTGGTTGAGGATTTAATGGCATAATGAATGTAGATTGCTTTGCCAACAATGAGCTTTCAATAAAATGTATCTGTTGTAATTCTCAAAGCTTAATACATTATTATATATAACAAGCCAGTTTTATGCCTTTTAAATCTGATTTTTTAGTTACACAGATAACATAGCTGTATTATTGTAGAAATTAAAATTTTACAGATAAGGCCTAAAGAGCCCCTTAGCCCCCTCAGTCCTAACCCCCTCACCAGAGGTAACCATTTTATTAGTTAATATATCCTTCCATGTCTTTTTCTTTGCTTTTACGCATACATGCACATGTATTATTAATTTTATAGATGAAGAATAGAAAAGATAGTAATCTAATTTTAAAATACTAAACTACTAGGTATTAGACTCTTTTTTTTTTTTTTTTTTTAACGGTGTTTTGCTCTTTTTTGCCTAGGCTATAGTGCAATGGTGCAATCTCGGCTCACTGCAGCCTCCACCTCCCAGGTTCAAGGGATTCTCCTGCCTCAGCCACCCACGTAGCTTTACACCCAAGTAGGATTACAGGCATGCACCACCATGCCCGGCTAATTTTGTATTTTTAGTAGAAGGACGGGATTTCACCATGTTGGCCAGGCAGGTCTTGAACTCCTGACCTCAGGTGACCTGCCCTCCTCAGCCTCCCAAAGTGCTGGGATTACAGACATGAGCTACTGTGCCTGGCCTAGAATCTGTATTTTAGATACTCAGTAACCAAAAGATAGCAAAATTCAACAATTTGTTGTGTAATGGCAGATCTTGCATGAAATTACAGAATTCTTTACAACCCTAGACAAGTTTAATTAAAGGGAAGAAACTAAAAGAAGTAAGAAACAGCTACAGCTGTTTAGCCCAGAAATACGCATTTGCTTTTCTAGCCAATAAATAGATCAGAACTTAAGAAAGTCACTGCCTCTCAGTGTACTTCAAATTTTACAACTAAGGGCCAGAGGTATCATTTGTTAGTCTGACAAGTAAAAAATGATGTTTTCTTTTCTCAAAAATGTGAAAACTTTACCACCACCTTGTTGGACCAAGGGAGAGGTTGGGGGAAGTTATCAGAGAAGAGTAATTGAAACTGCTTTCTGTATATCGTTGATTTTCGAGTGTATTTAAATTATTCTTGTAGTAATCTATAGTATTTTTGGTTTTCGTTTGTGTACTATTTGTACACATTGGAAAGTGGATTCCAGGCCACTTAGGGAAGGAAATTGATTTTGAAATGATGTTAGTCCTCTGGAAACCACGTGTTTAAATAAGGGAATGTCAAGAGGAAAGGGCTGGCGATAGTTATTAATACTTAGAGAGGAGGGATCTAAGAGTTGGAGGATATGTCAGACATGATCTCTCTTGTCTTCCTTCTCTGGGGAATTAGAGGTAAGTTGGAGAAAACTGTAGGAGAGAGGGTCAGCAGACAAGGTCGGAAGATCACTTGAGTCTAGTAGTGTGAGACCAGCCTGGGCAACAGAGCAAGACCCCATCTCTACAAAAATAAAATAAAAATGCCAAGGTAAATGGTGTTAATTCTAACCATTTTGGAGGTGGGGGTGGGGTGGAGAATGGAGCATAAACATTCACCTCTTTCATCCTAGTCTTCAGGCTGAACCTAGTGTTGAAGGCCAAAGGACAATATTCCTATACCCAGTGTGAGTGGGAAGGAGTATGTAGTAAACACCCCTTGCATGCAGTAGAGATATAATATTCTATTTTGCTTGGAGGATACTAGAAGCAGGGGTTCAGTTTAGTTTGTAAGTTATACCTTGGTAACTATATGTTTGACCAATTATGCTGAAAATGTAGAACTGTTTCAGCATATGTTGCTTTAGGAGATTCACATACATACATTAAGTCACTCTCTTGGTGGCTAATATTCTCAGCTTTGGTTCTGCTGCTGCTTCCAACAGCCTAGAGTTGTGTTGTACACTCTAGCCACTATCCACAAGTTGCTAGGGAGTGTGTGAAATGTAGCTAGTATGAATTGAGATGTGGGTGTAAACTATATACACCACATATTTTATTTTATTTTATCTATTTTATTTAATTTTATTTTTAAATTTTATTATTTTATTTTGAGACAGAGTTTCACTCTTGTTGCCCAGGCTAGAGTGCAGTGATGCCATCTCGGCTCACTGCACCCTCCGCCTCCAAAGCGATTCTCTTGCCTCCGCCTCCCAAATAAGTGGGATTACAGGTGCCTGCTACAATGCCTGGCTAATTTTTTGTATTTTTAGTAGAGACGGGGTTTCACCATGTTGGCCAGGCTGGTCTTGAACTCGTGACCTCAGGTGATCTGCCCACCTCCATCTCCCAAAGTGCTGGGATTACAGATGTAAGCCACTGGGCCCAGCCTCAAATCTTGAAGACTTGGTATGAGAAAAGGATTAAAACAGCCCAATAATTTTCTACATTGATGACGTATTGGAATGGTATTATTTCTTATTTTTTAATTTTTGTTTTTTAATTTTAATTTATTTTTTAATTTCTTATTCTTAATTTTTGTAGAGACACTCTTGCCCAGGCTGGAGTGTAGTGTGGCCTTAGCTTAGGTTACTATAGCCTTGAACTTCTGGGCTCAAGCAGTTCTCTTACCTCAGTCTCCTGAGTAGCTAGGACTATAGGCATGCACCACCACACCGGGCTAATTTTTTAAATTTTTTGTAGAGGCAGGGTTTTATTACATTTTCCTGGCCTGAAATGGCATTATTGATTACATTCGAAGTGATTTACTGGGTTAAATAAAATATATTATTAAAATTAATTTCCCACTGGGTACAGTGGCTCACACCTGTTATGCTAGCATTTTGGGAGGCCAAGGCAGGCGGATCACTTGAGCCCAGGAGTTGAAGACCAGCCTGGTCAACGTAGTGAAACCCTGTGTCTATTAAAAATACCAAAAAAATAGTCAGGCGTGGTGTGTGCACCTGTGCTCCCAGCTACTTGGGAGGCTGAAGGGAGAGGATCACTTGAGCCCAGGAGGCAGAGGGTGCAGTGAGCCAAGATTGCACCACTGCATTCCAGCCTGGGTGATGGAGTGAGACCCTGTCTCAACAAAAAATTAATTTCCCTGGGCTGGGTGCAGCGACTCCCACTTGTTATTCCAAGTATTTTGCGAAGCTGAGGTCGGAGTATCACTTGAGCCCAGTAGTTTGAGACCAGCCTGGACAATAGAGCAAGAGACCTCATCTCTACGAAAAATAAAATAAAAATTAACTAGGCATGGTGGTGCACATCTGTAGTCTTAGCTACTTGGGAGGCTGAGGTAGGAGGTTCGCTTGAACCTGGGAGGTCAAGGCAGCAGAGATCTGTGATCATGCTACTGCACTGTAGCTTCAGGGACAGAGCAAGACCCTGTTACAAAAAATAAAAATAAATCCCTTAAAAACTGGCTACCAAAAAATTTTAAATTACATATGTAGCTTGCATTATATTTCTGTTGCGCTCCAGTGGCCTGGAACAACCTGTACCAGGGATAAGTACTTCTTTAATCTTGCTGTAGAATTTCATATGGATCATTCCATACATGTTAAATGATTTCAGTTCAGTAAGTAACTTTTGTAGAATCAGATTTTTTTTTTTTTGCTAGCAAAACAAAAGCATTTTTAATTTTATATATCAGTGAGACTATAGGATTACAGTGCCAGATTGTGTATGTGCATGTGTGTGTATGTATATGTGTTTTTAGGAATTCCTCTTATAGTGGTATGTCTTTTTTTTTTGGAGACTGAATTTCACTCTTTCTGCCCAGGCTAGAGTGAAATGGCACAATCTCGGCTCACTACAATGTCTGCCTCCCAGGTTCAAGCCATTCTCCTGCCATATCCTCCCGAGTAGCTGGGATTACAGGCATGTGCCACCACGCCAAGCTAATTCTTGTATTTTTAATAGAGACAGGGTTTCACTATGTTGGTCAGGCTGGTCTTGAACTCCTGACGTCAGGTGATTGACCCGCCTCGGCCTCCCAAGTGCTGGGATTACAGGTGTGAGCCACTGCACCCGGCCAGTATGTCTTAATATGCATGTTTACAAGGACCTGTAATTGGAAAGGTGATGCTTTTCTGTCCAAGAAAAGATCCTAGAACCAGGTATATTCCTCAACCCAGTTTTTAGACACCCTGGCTCCCAAAGAATGAGGGAAATTTGGTTTAATGTGTCATCAAACTTTGTATTCAGCTGTCTAGAGCCATTTTCTGCATTCATGCAATACATTTTCCCCAAACCCTTTTTATTTTGAAAAAGCTCAAACAGAAAAGTTGAAAGAATAGTGTAAAGAATATCTGGACCTGGCGCAGAGGCTCATGTTTATAATCCCAGCACTTTGGGAGGATTATTTCAGACCAGCCTGGGCAACGTAGTGAAACCCAATGTCTACAAAAACGTTTACAGATAAACCAGGCGTAGTGGTGAGGTAGTCCCAGCTACTCAGGAGGCTGAGGTGAGAAGATTGCTTGAGCGCAGCAGTTCAAGGCTGTAGTGAGTAATGATCACATCACTGCATTCCAGCCTTGAGTGACAGTGAGACCCTGTCTGAAAAAATAAAAAATAAAACCACTGAAAACAACCTTGTATATTTTGCACTGAGAATCCCCATTTTTTATTTTTAATTGCCACATTTAAAATTTTCTGTTGTTTTTGGCTGTTATTTGAAAGTAATTTGTATACATCATGACACGTTATTCCTAAATATTTTAGCTGCCTTTCCTAAGAACATGATCTTACCACAAATTTGTGGTTATACTGAAGAAAATTCAAATTCCATAATGTCTGATATTTAGAATTTTCCAGTGTCCTAAATAAAATTTTATAGCTCTTGACTTCAGTCCACGTTTATGCATTATATTTGATGGTTGACTCTTTAGTCACTTAGTGTATTAATAGAATAGAGGTGAACTACAACCCACGTACCAAATCTGGCTCATCATTTGATTTTGTACAGCCCATCCAATAAGGATGGTTTTTACATTTTTAAATATATCATTGTTTTAAATTGAGGTGAAATTTGCATAACAAATTAACCATTGATCATTTAAAAGTGCACAATTCGGCGGTGGCTCAAGCCTGTAATCCCAGCACTTTGGGAGGCCGAGACGGGCGGATCATGAGGTCAGGAGATCGAGACCATCGTGGCTAACACGGTGAAACCCCGTCTCTACTAAAAAAAATACAAAAACTAGCCGGGCGAGGTGGCGGGCGCCTGTAGTCCCAGCTCCTCGGGAGGCTGAGGCAGGAGAATGGCGTAAACCCGGGAGGTGGAGCTTGCAGTGAGCTGAGATCCGGCCACTGCACTCCAGTCCGGGCGACAGAGCTCGACTCCGCCTCAAAAAATAAAATAAAATAAAAGTGCACAATTCAGTGGTACTTAGTATATTCAAAATGTTTTGCAGTCATCACCTCTGGCTTTCCATCTCTATGGATTTGCCTATTGTGGATGTTGCTTTTTTTTACTTTTTGAGACAGAGTTTTGCTCTTGTTGACTAGGCTGGAGTGCAATGGTGTGATCTCAGCTCACTTCAGCTTCTGCCTCCTGGGTTCAGGCGATTCTCCAGCCTCAGCCTCCTCAGTAGCTGGGATTATAGGCACCTGCCATACACCCAGCTAATTTTTTTTTTTTTTTTTTTTAAGTAGAGATGGGGTTTTGCCATGTTGGCCAAACTGGTCTCGAACTCTTGGCCTCAGGTGATCCACCCGCCTTGGCCCCCCAAAGTACTGGGATTACAGGCGTGAACCACCATGCCCAGCCTGGTTGTTTCATATAAATGGAGTCATACAATATCCTGTATGACCTTTTGTGTCTGGTTTTCACTTAGTATATGTTTGATGTTCATCTATGTTTTGGCATGTATCAGCATCTCATTCCTTTTTATGGCTGAATAATATTCCATTGTATGGATATACCACGTTTTGTTTATTCATTCAGCCACTGATGGACATTTGGCTTGTTTCTACCTGTTAGCTATTGTGAATAGTGCTGCTATCAGCATTTGTGTACAAGTATTTGAACTTGTTTTTAGTTCTTTACTTTTTTGTTTGATTGTTTTGAGACAGTCTCGCTCTGTCACTCAGGTTGGAGTGCAGTGGTGCCATCTTGGCTCACTGCAGCCTCCGCCTCTGCCTCCCAGGCTCATGCAATTCTCATGCCTCAGCCTTCTGAGTGGCTGGGGTTACAGGTGCCTGCCACCACACCCAACTAACTTTTTGTATGTTTTGTAGAGATGGGGTTTTGCTATGTTGGCCACACTGGTCTCAAACTCCTGACCTCAAGCAGTCTGCCTGTCTTGGTCTCCCAAAGTGTTGGGATTACAGGTGTAAGCCACCGTGCCCTAGCCTAGCAGTTTATACATTTATTATTGTTTTAAGAGTCGGAGTCTCACCCTGTTGCCCAAGCTGGAGTGCGAGCAGTGGCCTGATCATGGTTCATTGCAGCGTCATACTCCTAGGCTCAAGCGATTATCCTGTCTCAGCCTCCTGAGTATCTGGGGCTGTAGGCATGCACCACCTTGCCTGGCTAAGTTTTAAACTGTTTTGGAGGCAAGGTCTTGCTGTGTTGCCCAAGGCGGTCTCAAACTCTTGGTCTCAAATGACCCTCCTGCCTCAGCCTCTCAAGTTGCTGGGATTACAGGAGTGAGCCACTGCACTGGCTTGGTTTTTATTTTTATTTATTTATTTTTTGAGACAGAGTTTCATTCTTGTTGCCCAGGCTGGATGGAGTGCAATGGCACGATCTCGGCTCACCGCAACCTCCGCCTCCCAGGTTCAAGCGATTCTCCTGCCTCAGCCTCCCAAGTAGCTGTGATTACAGGCATCCACCACCACCCCCAGCTAATTTTGTATTTTTAGTAGAGATGTGGGTTCTCCATGTTGGTCAGGCTGGTTTTGAACTCCCGACCTCAGGTGATCCACCTGCCTCAGCCTCCCAAAGTGCTGGGATTATAGGTGTGAGCCACCGCACTGGGCTGGTTTTTATTTTTTAAATGGCTAAAATAAAAATCACAAGAAGGGCCGGGCTTAGGGCTCACTCCTGTAATCCCAGCACTTTGGGAGGCTGAGGGCGGACGGGTCACCTGAGGTCGGGAGTTAGAGATCAGCCTGACCAAAATGGAGAAACCCCATCTCTACTAAAAATACAAAATAGCTGTGCGTGGTGGCACATGCCTGTAATCCCAGCTACTTGGGAGGCCGAGGCAGAAGAATCGCTTGAATCCGGGAGGCGGAGGTTGCGGTGAGCCGAGATCACACCATTGCACTCCAGCCTGGGCAACAAGAGCAAAACTTAGTCTCAAAAAAAAAAATCACAAGGGGGATAATATTTTATAACATATGAAAGTATCGGCTGAGCGTGGTGGCTCATGCCTGTAATCCTAGCACTTGGGGAGGCCGAGGCAGGTGGATCATGAGGTCAGGAGATCGAGACCATCCTGACCAACATGGTGAAACCCCGTATCTATTAAAAATAGAAAAATTGGCCGGGCGTTGTGGCACGTGCCTGTAATCCCAGCTAGTCAGGAGGCTGAGTCAGGAGACTCGCTTGAACCTGCGAGTCAGAGGTTTCAGTGAGCCGAGATTGCGCCACTGCACTCCAGCCTGGTAACAGAATATGAATTTTTTCATATTCAAAAAATACGAAATGGGAGATTCAGTGCCCACAAATAAACTCATGCTCATTCATTTAACATGCTGTGGTAGAGACTGTATGGCCCACAAAATTTAAAATATTTGCCCTCTGGCCCCTTTCATTAAAGGGTGGCTAATTGGCCAGGCGCCGTGGCTCACACCTGTAATCCCAGCACTTTGGGAGGCTGAGGTGGGCTGATCACGAGGTTAGGAGATCAAGACCATCCTGGCTAACATGGTGAAACCTGTCTCTACTAAAAATACAAAAAATGAGCCAGGCGTGGTGGCGGCAGCCTGTAGTCCCAGCTACTCGGAATCCTGAGGCAGGAGAACGGCCTGAACCCGGGAGGCGGAGCTTGCAGTGAGCGAGATTGCGCCGTTGCACTCCAGCCTGGGCGTTGCACTCCAGCCTGGGCGACAGAGGGAGACTCCGTCTCAAAAAAAAAAAAAAAAAGAAGTTGGCTAATTTTTAATAGTCCTTTGTGTGTGCGTGTGTGTGTGTGTTCGTGTATGAGTGTGTGTGATTGACTTTTTAAGTAGTAAACTTTATTTTTTAAAAGGAAAAATATTCCTGGTTTCTCTTACTATTAACATCTTGTGGCCCGGTGCAGTGGCTCACGCTTGTAATCCCAGCACTTTGGGAGGCGGAGGCGGCGGCGGATCACCTGAGGTCAGGAGTTCGAGATCAGGCTGGCCAATATGGTGAAACCCCATCTGTACTAAAAATACAAAAATTAACCAGACGCAGTCGTGTGCGCCTGTAATCCCAGCTACTCAGGAGGCTGAGGCATGAGAATCGCTGGAACCCAGTAGGTGGAGTTTGCAAAGAGCTGAGAGTGCAGTACTCCAGCCTGGGTGACAAGAGTGATACTATGTTTCCAAAAACAAAAGCAAAAAAACATCTTGCATTGGTGTTGTACATTTGTTACAATTGATGAACCAATAATGATACATTATTATAAGCTGGGTGTGGGTGCCTGTAGTCTCAGCTACTCCAGGTGGACTCACTTGAGCTCAGGAATTGGAGTCTAGCCTGGGCAACATAGTGAGACCCCATCTCAAAAGAAACAGATACATTATTATTTAATTATAACTATAACCTCATGTTTACAGTTTATATTAGGTTTCACTGTTTGTGTTGTACAGTTCTGAGTTTTGACAAATGTATCCACCATTACAGTATCATACAGAATAGTTTCACTGCCTTAAAAATCTGTGCACCACTTATTCATCCCCTTTCCTCTCCCCTATACACCAGCAACTACGGATTTTTTTGCTGTCTGTAGTTTTGCCTTTTCTAAAATGTTGTATAGTTGAAATCATACAGCCTTTTCAGACTGGTTAGCAATATGCATTTATGGTTCCTTCATGTCTCTTTGTGTCTGTGTATCTCATTTCTTTGTATTGTTGAATAATATTGCATTGTATGGATGTTTCATAGTTCATTTATTCATTTACCTATTAAAGGACATCTTGGTTGCTTCCAGGTTTTGGCAATTATGTATAAAGCTGCTCTGAATATTTGTGTGTAGGTTTTTGTGTGAACATGAGTTTTCAATTCATTGAGTCAGCACATTTTATGGTAAGAGTGTGTTTAGTTTTGTAAGAAACTGCCAAGCTGTTTTCCAAAGTAGCTGTACTATTTTATATTCTCACTAGCAATGAATGAGAGTTCTTGTTGCTTTACCTCCTTGCCAGCATTTGGTGGTGTATTTTCAATTTTGACCATTCTAATAAGTGTGTAGTGGTATTTCATAGTTTTAACTTGCAACTCCCTAATGATGTACGATGTTCAGCATCTTTTCTTTTTTCTTTTTTTGAAATAGAGATGGTTTCTCACTATGTTACCTGGGCTGGTCTTGAACTCAAGTGATCCTTCCACCTTGTACGCCCAAAGTGCTGGTATTATAGGCGTGAACCACCGCCCCCAGCCTGAGCATCTTTTCATATGCTTATTTGTCATCTGTGTATCTTGTCTGTTTAGCTCTTTTGCCTACTGTTTTATTGTGCTGGTTTTTTTATTGTGATGTTTTAAAAGTTGTTTGTAAATTTTGAATACTAAGTCTTTATATAAAATATGTGTTTGCACATTTCTCCCAGTCAGTGGCTTGTCTTTTCATTCCTTTGACAGTGTCTTTCACAGAGCACTTTTCAGTTTCATTGAAATCGTTTATTAATTAATTTTTTCATGGATCATGCTTTTGGTGTTGTATCTAAAAACGCATTACCAAACCCAAGGCCGCTTAGGCTTTCTCCTGTTATCTTTTAGAAGTGTTATAGTTGTGTGATTTTCATTTAGGCCCATGATCTTTTTTGAGTTAATATTTCTGAAAGGCATAAGGGTAGTGTTTAGATTTATTTAGTTATTTTGCTTGTGGATGTTCAGTTGTTCTCCAGCACCATTTGTTGAGAAGACTACCTTTCTACATCCAAGTTACCTGTGGTCCTACTAATTATCTGTAGTTACATGGGTGATACTGTCTTTTAAAATGTCCTCCTTTCTGGGTTGTCTGTTTTCTCATTGTATAGATTAATTTGTTTTCCTAAGCTACATTCTTTGTAAACTGGAAGTTGGATCTAGAAGATTAGATTCATCTTAAACATTTTGGCAAGAATGTTTTCCAGATGATTGAGCACTTCAAATTATATCAGGTCAGGAGATACACAGTGATGTTCGATTGTCCCAGTGGTAGTGATGGTAAAAATTGATTAAGGTGGTAACCTGAAGATTTTCCCATTGTAATGGTACATTTTGCCATTTGCAGTTAGTAAGTAATCTGTGGGGTAATTCTTTGGCCATGAACACAGAAATACTTGAATCAATTTTTGTCAGGCATTTGCTAGGTACTGGGAAGATGGTGGTGAAAAAGAGATTTCTACTCTCACAGACCTTACCTTTTTCCCTCCAGAGTTTGAAGACAGTAGTGGAAATGGATCTGTTTTTGGAGCAGGGAACATTTGCAGTTTAGGATATGTTCATATCAGAAAAATAGAATCCATGAAAAAGTATATGCCAGTGAATACAGAGTTGTAGTATGGGATGATGAAAAAATTGTGGAGATGGGTAGTGGTATTAATCACATAACAATATGAACGTATTTAATGCTGCTGAACTATGTACTTAAATATGGCTAAAATGGTAAACTTTGTGTGTATATTACCACACACATGAAAGTATATGCCACTGTGATAGCATACCACTGAATTTAGCCCTGCCTCACTGCCTCTTCCCTGATAATCTTCATCAGGCTTCCTGTTGGTCTATTAGGACTAATTGGGAGAAAAACTCTTCCTGAAATAAAATTCTATAGTTCAGTTCTGTTAGAAACAGGCGGTGATATTGTAGTTTAGCAATTGCCATCAGTAAAGTTTGTCTTTGTAGCCTTGAGGGATCATTATTGATGTCTCTGGGTGTGCTGTTGCCATTTGTTGCAGTTCACCAGATGCTGGCCTGCCTTTGCCAGTTTAGGAAGAGGTTATAGCTTGAACCATTATCTGAAATGCTGCTTTGACCTAGTAAATCCTAGGTTCAGGATGAGAGCGGTAATAATGCCAGCAGGAAAGTGATTTTTTGACCAGTTTGTTAGGGAGGAAGCCCTTCATTTAAGAAATAGATCTTCTGGGCCGGGCATGGTGGCTCACACCTATAATCCCAGCACTTTGGGAGGCCGAGGTGGGTGGATTATCTGACGTCAGGAGTTTGAGACCAGCCCGGCCAACACAGTGAAACTCTGTCTCTACTAAAAATACAAAATAAGCTGGGTATAGTGGTGCACACCTGTAATCTCAGTTACTCGAGAGGCTGAGGCAGGCGAATCACTTGAACCCGGGAGGCAGAGGTTGCAGTGAGCTGAGATAGCGCCATTCCATGCCAGCCTGGGCAAAAAGAGTGAAACTCCATCTCAAAAAAACAAAACAAAACAAAAAAAAAATGAGATAGACCTTCTGATAAATAGCAAGAGCTAGCAGGGCACTGAGGCATGTGCCTGTAGACCCAGCTACTTGGGAAGCTGAGGCAGGAGAATTGCTTGAACCCAGGAGTTCAAGTCCAATGTGGGAAACAGCCAGAGCCTGTCTCTAAAAATAAGTAAATAATTAATGAACAAAAAGATAGCAAATTAGATGGAAGGAAAGAATGCCTTTATTTGTGGCTGATGGAGCTTGGATTTCTCTTTCCTTTCCTTTTTGCCTGAATTAACTGTGGACAAGGTGGTGGTAGTAAAGACTAGTAGCGAGGCACAGTAGCTCACACCTGTATTCCCCACACTTTGGAAGGCCAAGTTGGGAGGATCTCTTGAGGCCAGGAGTTTGAGACTAGCTTGAGCAACACAGTGTGATCCTGTCTCTATTTTAAAAAATTTTTATTGAAACCAAAAACAAAAGAAAAACAAGACTTTAGTGATGGCTGTAATGACAGCATGATCATAGTAAACTGTGACTTTTTCAGTCTATAGAAATTGTAACTACTTGAAACCTTTTAATTGTCTTCACTTTGGAGAGTATCCAGTGTATCACAAATGTTTAGTTTTCAGTCTACAGATCATAGGTTGTGTGCAAGCTTTTGCTTAGACAGTAGATTAGGAAAATTAGTATGTTATAGTACAGTGTTTTTCACAGTTTTTAACTGACCTGTAGCGGGAAATACATTTTATATTACTACTTATTACTATTGTGTGCATAGATATATGTAACTGTAACAAATGTTTCAGGAAATGTTTCAGGAAATATTTACTCATAGTGTGTTTTCTGATTTACTCAAATTTCACTAAAAAAATACACACTATTGTGACCTAAATTGATTTTTGTGACTCATGCTTTAAGATGATCTGGAACAGGCCGGGCGCGGTGGCTCATGCCTGTAATCCCAGCACTTTGGGAGGCCGAGGCGGGCAGATCACAAGGTCAGGAGATCGAGACCATCCTGGCTAACACGGTGAAACCCCGTCTCTACTAAAAATACAAAAAATTAGCTGGGCGTGGTGGCGGACGCCTGTAGTCACAGCTACTCGGGAGCCTGAGGCAGGAGAATGGCCTGAACCCGGGAGGCAGAGCTTGCAGTGAGCCGAGATCATGCCACTGCACTCCACCCTGGGCGACAGAGCAAGACTCTGTCTCAAAAAAAAAAAAAGAAGATGGTCTGGAACAGTGGTTCTCAACATGTGGTCTGGGGATATACGCAAGGATTCTTTTATTAGGGGTTTGTGAAGTCAAAACTATTTTCATAATAGTGCTATTATTTGCTTTTTTTGCTCTCATTCTCTAATAAGTGTAGACTTTCCAGAAGTATAGTAGAGCTTTCTAGAACTGTGTCATGTGTGATGATAATCCTCTCAGGACTAATGGAATGTATATTTGTATATTCTTTATTTTCTAGAATTTCCTAAGGTAGTAGGTTTAATATATAAAGTAGGTGCTTTTTCAGAGATTCAGTTTTCAGTATTTATATTATGCTCTTAGTAGCTGTCTTGGTTTTATCTGCCTAATCTGTACCTCACTGTAGTACAGTGAATTGTTCTGAACTACAGTTCTGATTCTTTACTACTGTTCTGATTCTTTACTTTGCCTCTCAGCAATTTCCTTCCACTACTGAATAGGCTCCCTAAGAAATATAATGATGGATAGTTATAGCATATTAAATCATTTTGGTTTATTTGGTAAATCTTCTGTTTCTTTTGGCTTTATGAAATTTATGGCATACTTTTCACCAGTTTCTCTTTTTATATCCCAATAATACAAGAAAATCATAGTAATAGGTGCCAAATAATTCAGGTAAAGTTTATTTAATTCTTATTACCTATAAATATATAATGCTCACTTCTTCTGAAGCACTTCCTGAGATTTACAGCAACACAGGAAAGTAGATGTGATTTTTATTTTATTTTATTTATATATGTATTTTTTGAGACAGAGTCTCGTTCTGTCACCCAGGGTGGAGTGCAGTTCACTGCAACCTTCGTCTCCTGGGTTCAAGTGATTCTCCTGCCTCAGCCTCCCGAGTAGCTGACATTATAGGCATGGGCCACCACACCCAGCTAACTTTTGTATTTTTAGTAGAGATGAGGTTTCACCATGTTGGCCAGACTGGTCTCAAACTCCTGACCTCAAGTGATCTGCCCACCTCGGCCTCCCAGAGTGCTAAGATTACAGGCATGAGCCACCGCACCTGGCCTGTGATTTTTATTTCTATTTTTTTTCCAAGACAGGGTGTTGCTCTTTTGCCCAGGCTGGAGTGCAGTGGTGTGATCATTGTTCACTGGAACCTAAAATTCCTGGGCTCGAACAGTCTTTCCACCTCAGCTTCCCAAGTAGCTGGGACTGTAGGCATGTGCCACCTTGCCCAGCTAATTAAAAAATTTTTTAGAGATGGGGTCTGGCTTTGTGCCCAAGCAGGTCAAATTCCTGGCCTCAAGTGATCCTCCTGCCCCAGCCTCCCAAAGTGTTGGGATTATAGGCTTGAGCCACCAAGCATGGCCATAAATTTTTTTTTTTTTAAGTTAGGAATTGAACTATATCCTACTTTTGTTAGTTACTTGTCTTCTCCTTTAGTTTGTTTTCAGCCTTCTGCCCGAGTCAGACTGATACCCAGAAGTTTGCTCTTGTATAACTTCATTGCTACTCTGTCTTCTAGCGCTACACTTTCATATTCATGTTTGACCTTTTCTTCAAACTCTCCTGAAGGATCAGTGGCTGTATAACCAACTCTACCACTTAGGGCAGGGGCTTCTCAAATAACATCTTGCAGAGATGGTCACCTTCATATTGAATTGCTGGCAGGATACAGTTGTTGAATTTCATAAAATTTCATCCCTAGGATTAGACATTTGATATGAGGAGATTTAAAGATGGAATCATAAAAGAGTAAATCCCAAAAGGTGTGGACTTGGAAAATTCTATGACTTGGAATGATAAAGAAGGACATTTAATGCCATTGGAGAAGAGGCAAATATGACTTGTCTCTAGCCACCTAGGCCATTCTCTTTGGGACATACAGTTGATTTCCAGTCCAATGTAGAATCATGTTCAAAATCACAATTGCTGGATCGGGCGCTGTGGCTCACACTTGTAATTCCAGCACTTTGGGAGGCCGAGGTGGGCGGATCATGAGGTCAAGAGATTGAGATCATCCTGGCCAACATGGTGAAACCTCATCTCTACTAAAAATACAAAAATTAGCTGGGCATGGTGGCGTGTGCCTGTAATCCCAGCTACTCGGGAGGCTGAAGCAGAAGATCACTTGAACCTGACAGTCAGGTTGCAGTGAGCCGAGATCACACCACTGTACTCCAGCCTGGTGACAGAGTGACACTTCATCTAAAAAAAAAAAAAATCACAGTTGCTGATATTTTTTGAACATGTGCTGGATACTTTACATCTTTTATGTAATCCTCATACAACCCTGTGCAATGGTTTCTGTTACTACTAGTTAAGTAGGTCAGACACAGTGAGAAGCTGAACCAGGTTTTGAACTCTAGAAACCTGGTCTGGACCCTGCCACTACTCTATATAGCTTCTGTTTTTGTATATAAGGCCACGTTTGCAAAGTATTTGTATCTATGTTTTCATTTAAACATCACAGCCATCCCGTGTATTAGGTGACATTCTTGACATTTTCACACTAGAAAATGGAAGCTTGGGGAATTTGAAGTTCAAAGTGACAGTGCGTAGACCCATACCTACTTCTGACCCTAATCCATTTTTTCTTCTGATTATGTAGTTTTGCTAAACATAATAAATATAGGTTCTTACCTGAAAGTGAATTTTTGATTTCAGATACAAGAATTTTAGCTTAATTGAAGATGATTTCATAGTGTTTTAGTGTTGATTTTGCTATTGGACTTTTTTTGTTGTTGTTGTTTTTTATAGAGCCGGGACATTGCTCTTTTACCCAGGCTTGGTCTTGAACTCCAATTTCAAGTGATCCTCTACCATGGCCTCCTAAAGCACGAGGATTACAGGCATGAGCCATCACACTTGACTGCTATTGGACCTTTTTTTTGGAAACGGAATCTTGCTCTGTTGCCCAGGCTGGAGTGCAGTGGCACGATCTCAGCTCACTTCAACTTCCACCTCCCAGGATCAAGCGATTCTCCTGCCTCAGCCTCCCAAGTAGCTGGGACTGGTTATTTTTTGTATTTTTAGTAGAGGTGGAGTTTCACCATGTTGGCCAGGCTGGTCTCGAACTCCTGATCTCAAGTGATCTACCTGCCTCAGCCTCCTAAGTGCTGGGATTACAGGTGTGAGCCACCGTGCCCAGCCTGCTATTGTACTTTTTAATGATGTGGGTCAGTTTACCACTCTTACAGTAACTTTCTTAGGTAATTTCAGCAATGAAGACATAGTTTTCTCTGCTTTAACTTTAGTTGGTGCAGATGGGGTGACTGAACACATAGAAGGAAAGAGGTCTTGCCAGGACTATAATGTAATGGTGGTAGTGGGAGGGGTAGGAGTATATGTGTTGGAAGGGAGTAATTTAGAATACCAACTTTTTTTTTTTTTTTTTTGATACTGAGTTTCGCTCTTGTTGCCCAGGCTAGAGTGCAGTGGTGCAATCTTGGCTTACCACAACCTCCACCTCCCGGGTTTAAGGGATTCTCCTGCCTCAGCCTTCCTGAGTAGCTAGGATTACAGGCATGCGCCGCCACACCCAGCTAATTTTGTATTTTCAGTAGAGACGGGGTTTCTCCATGTTGATCAGACTGGTCTCGAACTCTTGACCTCAGATGATCCACCCGCCTCAGCCTCCCAAAGTGCTGAGATTACAGGCATGAGCCACCGTGCGCAGCTTAGAATTCCAACTCTTGGCCAGGTGCAGTGGCTCACGCCTGTAATCCCAGCACTTTGGGAGGCCGAAGCGGGTGGATCACGAGATCAGGAGGCCGAGACCATCCTGGCTAACAAGGTGAAACCTCGTCTCTACTAAAAATACAAAAAAATTAGCCAGGTGTGGTGGTGGGCGCCTGTAGTCCCAGCTACTTGGGAGGCTGAGGCAGGAGAATGGCGTGAACCCGGGAGGCGGAGCTTCAGTGAGCGGAGATCGAGCCACTGCACTCCAACCTGGGTGACAGAGCGAGACACTGTCTCAGAAAAAAAAAAAAAAAAAAAAAATACGAACTCTTGATCTTATGCCAATTTCTTCTAAAGCGTCTACTCCTAGATGTGAAATTTCATAAATCTTAACTTTGACAGTTTGAAATAGAGTTAATTTGTTGATTAAGAGACTGACCTTTGTTTATGAATCAAAACATTAATCACAGCTCCAGAGAGAAGGATCATGTAGGAAAGCTTCCTAATGAGAGGAATGTAGCAAAACTGGAAATAGGTGCATTTATAGACTATCTTCTGGTTTCAAATGACTGCTTGCTATCTCTCTTAATTCACTTAAAGACTTAGGAGAAGCAGCATGTGTGACAAATTTCATGGTTTTTATCATTTACCAAGCAAAGTTCTAGAGTTAGTGTTTTTCAAGACAAGCTATCCTTTCAGGTGTATAGTACCTTTCTTGACTGGCAAAAAGAAAGGTCACTCTTACTTCCCCTTTAGATTTACGGTAAACTTTTAGGATTTTTTTCTTTTTCTATAAATTCTTATTTGTATAATAAATAAGAATTTATTATACAATCCTTATCTTCCTTAATAAGGATTATCTTCTGGGAACTAAATTGGCATGACCAGTATCATGTATCATACTGATGACTTAGAGTTGCATCAATTATAAAAGGTGGTGAAAAACTAGGCATTATCTTTGTTTCCCCTTTCTTTGTGTTTGTTGATATAGAAACAAATCAGGCAGTAAACAGAAGTATTCAGGGAGTATTTGTATTTCAGTAGGTGTTTCATTGGCTAATGAAAATCAAGTTAAAAAATTGGTTGACTTCCAGAAGAAACAATATTTCTCTCTCTCTTTTTTTTTTTTGAGACAGTCTGGCTCTATCGCCTAGGCTGGAGTGCAGTGGTGTGGTCTCCGCTCATTGTAATATCTACCTCCTGGGTTCAAGTGATTCTCGTGCCTCAGCCTCCCAAGTAGCTGGGACTATAGGCACGTGCCACCATGCCTGTCTAATTTTCATATTTTTAGCAGAGACAGGATTTTGTTAGGTTGGCCAGGCTGATCTCGAACTCCTGACCTCAAGTGATCCGCCCGCCTTGGCCTCCTAAAGTGCTGGGATTACAGGAGTGAGCCACTGCACCTGGCTGAGAAACTGAATATTTCTGAGTTATAGTATTGTTTCCAATAGTAGTATTTGTGTATGAGGGTGGAGTCAGGGTGCTTTAAAGATTACTTCTTGCCCAGCATGGTGGCATAGGCCTGTAGTCCCAGTTACTTGAGAGGCTGAGGCAGGAGGATCTCTTGAAGCAAGAAGTTCTGGGCTGTAATGCAGTATACTGATCCGGTATCTGTACTGAGTTTCGCATCAATATGGTGAATTCCCAGCAACTAGGGACCAAGAGGGAGTATACTGGTTCAGGTTGGAAACTGAGCAGGTCAAAACTCCTGTGCTGTGCTGGGCTGGGTGTAGTGGGTCATGTCTATAACCCCAGCAATTTGGAAGGCTGAGGCAGGCGAATCACTTGAGGTCAGGAGATCGAGACCAGTCTGGCCAATGTGGTGAGACCATGTCTCTACTAAAAATACAAAAATTAGATGGGCGTGGTGGCATGCGCCTGTAATCCCAGCTACTCAGGAGGCTGAGTCAGGAGAATTTCTTGAACCTGGGAGACGAAGGTTGCAGTGAGCCGAGATCGCGCCACTGTGCTCCAGCCTGGGTGACAAAGCGAGACTCCATCTCAAAACAAAAACAAACTCCTGTGCTGATCAGTAGTGTGATTACACCTGTGAATAGCCACTGCATTCCAGCCTGAGCAACATAGTGAGACCCTGTCTCTTAAAGTAATTTTTTAGATTATTTATTAGTGATTAGGCCTTCTAAAATCCCCTTCTTTTCTGCTCTAGGAGGCAAATAATTAGAAAAAGCAAGTATTTTATTTTCCCTTTGAGTTATGATTTCATTTAGCTCTTAGGCTAATTTTAAAATGTCAGATATTAAGAGTGCTAATTTTTAAAATTGTTTGGGGGCTATAAAAAGGAAGTGAAGATTTGAAATAGTGGGACAGAGGGAGAGTGAGGAATTACACATTTTTACTTCATAGTTACTTAAAAAATACAACCTTGGCTGGGTGCGGTAGTTCATGCCTGTAATCCCAGCACTTTGGGAGGCTGAGGCAGGTGGATCACCTGAGGTCAGGAGTTCAAGACCAGCCTGGCCAATATGGTGAATCCTTGTCTCTACCAAAAAAACAAAAATTAGCCAGGCATGGTGGCATATGCCTGTAATCCCAGCTTCTCGGGAGGCTGAGGCAGGGTAATCACTTGAACCCAGGCGGCAGAGGTTGCAGTGAGCTGAGATCGCGCCACTGCACTTTAGCCTGGGCGACAGAGTGAGTCTCCGTCTCAAAAAAAAACAACAACCGTGTGTTGGCTTGGACACTGACAAATGCCATTACTTGCCTGCTTTCAGTTTCTTTGGTGATTTGACTAGACTGTTTTGGAGGATAAACTGACTGTTTTGGAGGATAAACGCTTGCTTGTTGGTAGAAAGTTTAATATTGGCCAGGCGTGGTGGTTCACGCCTGTAATGCCAGCACTTTGGGTGGCTGAGGCCGGTGGATCACTTGAGGTCAGAAGTTTGATGAAACCAGCCTGGCTAACATGGTGAAACCTCGTCTCTACCAAAAATACAACAAATTAGCCAGGTGTGGTGGTGCACGCCTGTAATGCTAGCTACTCAGGAGGCTGAGGCGTGAGAATCACTTGAAGCCGGGAGATGGAGGTTGCGGTGAGCTGCGATCACTCCATTGCACTCCAGCCTGGGCAACAGAGTGAGACTGCCTCAAAAAACAAAAGTTTAATATTGTGAGTTACTACTTTTGCTAGCACCCAAGGAGAAAAATATATGCATATTCTAGTAAAAACCTTTGGAAAAACCAAAAATGTGCCTTAGGTATAACATCGAAACTCAGATTGCTTCTCTTCAAGATGATGTTGAGATGTCCTATCCTCATCTTGAATTGATAGCCACATTTTGTTATTGTTGTTGCCGAATTGTGATGATATCATAGTTAAATGTGCAGCGAGCACACTGAACAGTTGATTATACCTGATGGTACGTAGGAAAGCAGGCAACAGTGATGGGAGAGATCTAGCACTTTTAACTCATTTCTTGACCAATTAGTTTTGTGGAGGGCATGTTTGTGGTCAGGGTGAGTGTATCCTGACTCTTTTAGGGAATTTTAGGATCATCCTATATATAAGTAGCTATTTGACAGTAGTTCTTGGGGGAACTTTTTAGGGAATGGTTTACTTTTTGTATATTCATCTTCTCTTGAGCAACTATCTTTTTTCACAACTATCTTTCTTTTTTTCCCTTAAAGGTCCTCTGACTAAATATATTTTTTTAATCAAGAGTTTTAGGTATGCATAAGCTTCCTGCTAAATTCTGTAGACGATGCCTTCTATTTATGGGTTACACTATCTGGTTGTTGGAATTACCATGATCTAACATTTTTCATGTATGGAAACTGTTCTATGTACTGTTGATCTCTGTAGAATTTGATCTTTTTCCAGAATGTATTTGAAGGCTGACCTTTCAATAAAAGAAATGCAAGTTTTTCAGCCATGTTAATTTATCACTGCATGATATATTCCTTGTAATATATATGGCAGTTATGTTAAAAGTAAACATGTGTTTTTCCTTATTCTCTGTGCTCAGGCCATTTATCATTTAGGGACAAAAAGTTTTACATAGATCAAAAGATAGGCCGGGTGCGGTGGCTCATGCCTGTAATCTCAGCACTTTGGGAGGCTAAAGCAGGCGGATCACGAGGTCAGGAGATCAAGACCATCCTGGCTAACATGGAGAAACCCCGTCTCTACTAAAAATACAAAAAATTAGCCGGGCGTGGTGGCGGGCGCCTGTAGTCCCAGCTATTTGGCGGACTGAGGCAGGAGAATGGCACAAACCCAGGAGGCGGGGCTTGCAGTGAGCTGAGATTACGCAAGTGCACTCCAGCCTGGGCGACAGAGCGAGACTCCGTCTCAAAAAAAGAAAAAGGAAAAAGATAAAAACTTGGGCCCAAGGCTTAGTCATTGTAAGGCAGTGATTCCAACTCTTTTTGTACTTCCTTAGGGTATTTTAATTAAAATCCCTCATGGGATATAATGAAATTATCAAACTTTGTGTAACCTTTTATTTTAGAAAGATGTTTTATATATATCTTATTAATAAGGAGATACTGATAAATCTTGTAGGTGAAGAGAAACCCCCCAAAATTTGAAGAGATCACTGCTATAGAGGAGCAACACAGTCTGAATTTATAGTCTTTGGAACTTGGTAGATGTCCAGTGAAGTTATGCTGAATGAATCAGCATTTTTCTTATGTGGCTTCTTACATGGAGCTTCCCCCAAGCCCTCTGTGTTAGTTGTTCTTCCTCCTGGGCTTCAATAACATTTGTATCTACCTGTCTTAATACATAGCGCATTAAATTGTAATACTCTAATTTATTTACATATTTGTTGCCCCCTACTGGCCAGCAATCTTCTTGAGTGCTAGGACTGCATTTTAATTTTTGTATACAGAGTGTCTGGCTATTTTTCTATATTCAGCCTGGTCTTGTATGAATTATAATATACACATACACAGAGATACACATAGGGTTGGGGGATAGACAGCAGTGTCCATCTATCCACATATGGCCCACTGTGTGACCTGGCAGCAGTGTTGGGTTTTCAAAAGCTTGCAAAGAAGAAAATGAGAGCAACAACATTTTAAAGTTCAGTTGATTTTTTGGATATGTATGCGTTCATATGTTGTGAGGGAGCAGAGTGAAAGCCTAAGGTTGCTTATTCCTTTAAAATGTATTTATTTGTTTAAGTACATATTAAGGCTATGAAGTGGGGATTTGGTATATGTTGCAAAGATTCAGATTTAATCCATGTAGTTTCTTTTTTTTTTTTTTTTTTTTTGAGATGGAGTCTCACTCTGTCACACAGGCTGGAGTGTAGTGGTGTGATCTCAGCTCACTGCAACCCCTGCTGCAGGGGTTCAAGCGATTCTCTTGCCTCAGCCTCCTGAGTAGCTGGGATTACAGGCGCCTGCCACTGCGCCTGGCTAATTTAGTAGAGATGGGGTTTCAGCGTCTTGGCCAGGCTAGCCTTGAACTCCTGACCTCGTAATCCACCTGCCTCAGCCTCCCAAAGTGCTGGGATTACAGATGTGAGCCACTGCTCCTGGCCTAATCCATGTAGCTTTATATAACTTTACGTAACAATGCCCTAAATTTTTTTTTAAATGGTATCACAATGTGAGACATGAAAATCTAGTAGTGACAGGATTGGTTTCTTTCTTTCTTTTTGAGACAGAGTTTCACTCTTGTTTCCCAGACTGGAATGCAATGGCGCTCTCTCGGCTCACTGCAACCTCTGCCTCCTGGGTTCAAGCGATTCCTGTGCCTCAGCCTCCTGAGTAGCTGGGATTACAGGCTTGAACCACCATGCCTGGCTAATTTTTGTTTTTTTTAGTAGAGAAGGGTTTTCACCATGTTGGCCAGGCTGGTCTTGAATTCCTGACCTTAGGTGATCCTCCTGCCTCAGCCTCCAAAAGTGCTGGGATTATAGGCATGAGCCACCATGCTCAGCCTATCACTTGGTTTCTTTTTTCTTTCTTCTTTTCTCTTTTCTTTTCTTTCTCTATCTCTCTTTCTCTATCTCTCTCTCTTTTTCTCTCACTCTTTTTTTTTTTTTGAGACAGAGTCTCACTCTGTCACCCAGCCTGGAATGCAGTGACGAGATCTTGGCTCACTGCAACCTCTGCTTCCCGGGTTTAAGCGATTCTCCTGCCTCAGCCTCCTGAGTAGCTGGGATTACAGGCACGCACCACCATGGCAGGCTAATTTTTGTATTTTTAGTAGAGATGGGGTTTCACCATGTTGGTCAGGCTATTCTCGAACTCCTCTCAAACCCCCACCGCATGATCCTCCTGCATCGGCCTCCCAAAGTTCTGTGATTACAGGCATGAGTCACAGCACCCAGCCTCTTTCTCTCTCTCTCTTTTCTTTTCTTTTTTTTTTTTTTTTTTTTGGCGGTGGGGGATGGATTCTCACTCCTGTTGCCTAGAATTAAGTGCAGTGGCGTTATCATGGCTCACTGCGACCTTGTCATCCCAGGCTCAGGTGATATACACCTCAGCCCCATGAGAGCTGGGACTACAGGCACCTGCCCCCACGCCTGGCTGATTTTTTGCATTTTTAGTAGAGATGGGGTTTCACCATGTTAGGCATGCTGGCTTTGATTGCCTGGGCTCAAGTGAACCGCCCATTTTGGCCTCCTAAAGTGTTGGAATTACAGGCATGAGCCACTGCACCTAGCCGTTACTTGGTTTCTTACACGATCACCAGCAAGAGGCTTCTGTAATTAAAATTTCACTCATAAGCGGCGGTGGAGTAAGATCGGAATTTTTAATTCCTTAGAGAAAATAGGAGATGACAAATTAATTTGATAGAAAATATCTTTTCATCTTTTTTTTTTTTTTGGGATGGAGTCTCGCTGTCACCTAGACTGGAGTGCATTGGTGTGATCTTGGCTCACTGCAACCTCCGCCTGCCGGGTTCAAGCAGTTCTCCTGCCTTAGCCTCCCAAGTAACTGGGACTACAGGTGGGCGTCACCATGCCCGGCTAATATTTTGTATTTTTAGTAGAGACAGGATTTCACCATTCTGGCCAGGCTGGTCTCAAACTCCTGACCTTGTGATCTGCCCACCTCAGCCTCCCAGAGTGCTGGGAGTACAGGCATGAGCCACCATGCCTGGCCAGCAATTTCATCTTTTTAGAGGTCTGTAATAAATTATAACTACAAATACAGGAAGTGAGAACACATTTTCATGGCATACACACAATAAATGTACTGAGTTCGAACACTTTGTGATATAAAATGCTGATTAGAAATAACAGTGTTTTCATTTCAGCCAGAATAGCTGAACGACCGGTAGTTTGTCAAAGAAAAGCTAGAATGAGAAACCAGAAATGGTGGAATATTAGATAAACAATGGTATAGCTAGAAATGTAGTGTCCCTTAGCAAGTATCAGAAATCTCTTACCCCAGGGAAGATCTTTGCTAATCCTTTATCGTACCAAGCATGTATTTTTTTTTTTTTTTTTTTTTTTGAGATGGTGTCTCACTCTGTCACCCAGGCTGGAGTGCAGTGGCATGATCTTGCTCACTGCAAGCTCCGCCTCCTGGGTTCACGCCATTCTCCTGCCTCACCCTCCTGAGTAGCTGGGACTACAGGCACCCACCACCACACCTGGCTAATTTTTTTGTATTTTTAAGAGAGACGGGTTTCACCATGTTAGCCAGGATGGTCTCAATCTCCTGACCTCATGATCCGCCCACTTCGGCCTCCCAAAGTGCTGAGATTACAGGCGTGAGCCACTGCGCCTGGCCCCAAGCATGGTTTTCTGACTAAAAGACATTCTTCTTTGTTGCTAACTGGTCCCACCACTACACCTTTTCTCTCTCTGCCAGATCCATTTAAGCTGTATCTGAGGTTGTCCTTGACAATTTCTTCCAGTTGCCTTAAGAGACTGGTCTGGTCGAAATCTCAAGTGGGTTTTTGTAATATAGAGTAGTGGTTAGGACTGTCAGCTCTAGAACCAAAGTGCCTGGGTTCAGATCCCAGCCACATCAATTACTAGCTTTGTAACTTGGGCAAGTTCTTTTATTTTCCTTGCTTGTAAAGAGGGTATTAATATCTCATGGGGATGTTGGATTAAAATATATTAATACATGCATAGTGCTTGTTACAGTACCTGGCACATGTAGGTACTCAAACATTTTGACTCCTTTGTGCCTCTTGGAATGGGGATTGCTCAAGCTATACTGAAAAAATAGCCTTTCACATCTGTTTGATTGAGATTTGTGATACATAGAAGTTGAGAGGAAGATGTGGAAAGCCCTAGAAGAGCTACCTACCAGCGCCACCACCAGCTCTCCCTCAGTGTTCCTAGTCAGGACAGACGGGGCTGAGTCTGAAATTAGATAGTCTTTGAATAAAAGATAAACCAGAGGGACTGGTATGTAGCAAATTTTCAATATATAATGTAAATAGGAATGAAATTGAAATGATGTGAGTTGGAATCAGAGTGTAGAAGACTTTATTTTGGAACACAATGGGGCCTTAAGTTGTTTACTTCCAAGGGGAAGTTGAGATCTGAGAGGTTAAATGATTTATTAAACTGCCTACAGTTGCACAGCAAAGTAATAGTAGAAGTGACACTAGATATATTTTCCCTTTAGACACGTTGGCTTTTTTGTTGTTTTTCTGCTATTACCCAAAAAGGTTAACTTGGGTCAGCTTTACCTTTCTTTCTTCATCTGTAAAATAAATCCATCATTCATCCTAATTCTCACAGTGTGATTATCTTAGGCAAGAAAAACTATTTGATACAAACTAGGTCTCAAACTCTTGGCCTCAAGTGATCCTTGTGCCTTGGACTCCCAAAGTGCTGTTATTACAGGCGTGAGCCACCATGCCTGACCAGTTTAAAATACAATTTTCATTTTTTGTAGAGACAGAGTCTCACTGTGTTGCCCAGACTGGTCTTGAACACCTGGCCTCAAGTGGTCTTCTCACCTCAGCCACCCAATGTTGGGATTACAGGCATGATCCTGGCCTTGCAGAAACATTTTACATTTTGATGAAATACAGTTTATCTGTTGTTTTTCCTTTGTTGCTTGTGCTTAAGGGGTATCATTGAAAAAATTCTTGCCAATGCAATGTCATAACGATTTTTCCTACTGTTTTCTTCAAAGAGTATTGTAGTTTTAGCTCTTAAATTTTGTAGTTCTAGCTCTTACATCATTGATCCATTTGTGTTTTTTTTTTTTTTTTTCTGAGACAGGGTCTTGCTCTGTCACCTAGGCTGGAGTGTAGTGTTACAACATGGCTCATTGCAACCTGTACTTCCTGGGCTCAAAAGATCCTCCTGCCTCAGCCTTTCATGTAGCTGTAACTGCAGGGCATGCCACCACTCCTGGCTGATTTTTAAATTTTCTCACTACGTTGCCCAGGCTGGTCTTGAACTCCTGGACTCAAGCGATCTTCCTGCCTCAGCCTTCCAAGTTTCTGGGATTACACACATGAGCCCAGCATTTGATCCATTTTGAAGGTTTTTTTGGTAGATGGTGTAAGAAAAGTAAGATTTAACTTCATTGTTTTGCATGTGGATATCTAGCCAGCATCATTTGTTGAAAATGTATTTAATCATAATTAATTTAAATCCAGTAGCCACATGTGGCTACTAGTGGGGCAAGTGTTTTTGTTTTTGAGACAGGGTCTCACTCTGTTGCCCAGGCTGGAATGCAGTGGCCTAATCATAGCTTACTGCAGCCTTAAACTCCTGGGATCAAACGATCCTCCCATCTCAGCCTCCTGAGTAGCTGGGGACAAGAGGCATGTGCCACCTTGCCCAGCTAATTAAAAATATATATATATTGTGTAAAGACAGGGTCTTGCTATGTTGCCCAAACTGGTCTCAAGCATTCCTCCCACGTCCACCTTCCAAAGAGGTGGAATTACAGGTGTGAGCCACCACACCCTGTGTAGGGAAGATTTTTTGAAAGTGATACTATATTGGGCAGCACAGATCTAGATGATCATGTTATTTTTTTCCTTTAATCTGGTTTGGTGGTGAATTATATTTATAGATGGAGCTGAAATTCTCATAACTATCAAGCTGTTTTTGCATTCCTGGCATATTATACTAGTTAATTAAACAAAGTCCCTGCTTTTTTTTTTTTTTTTTAATGGCTATGGAAATTGTTTAGAAAGATTGTGCTTTCTAAAAAAATGTTCTTAAACAAGTGTGCCTTCTCTTGGACTACATGAGCCCTCATTCTCATATTATAAAAATACATTGATTTCCTTAAATACATACATTGCAGCCTGGTGTGGTGGCTCACACCTGTAATCCCAGCACTTTGGGAGGCTGAGTCAATCACCTGAGGTCAGGAGTTCGAGACCAGCCTGACGAACATGGTGAAACCCCGTCTCTACTAAAAATACAAAATTAGCCAGACATGGTGACATGCCTGTAATCCCAACTACTTGGGAGGCTAAGGCAGGAGAATCACTTGAACCTGGGAGGCGGATGTTGCAGTGAGCCGAGATCATACCATTTCATTCCATTCACTCCAGCCTGGGCAACAAAAGCAAAACTCTGTCTTAAAAAAAAAAAAATACATACATATATATACACACATACATATATACATATACATATATGCATATATACACACACACACACACACAGCGTTACTTTTTATCCTTTTTCAGACTGCCTATTATAGCTGGGCGTGGTGTTTCACGCCTGTAATCCCAGCACTTTGGGAAGCTGAGGAGGGTGGATTACCAGAGGTTGGGAGTTTGAGATCAGCCTGGCCAACATGGTGAAACCCCATCTCTACTAAAAATACAAAAATTAGGCCGGGCATGGTGGCTCACACCTATAATCCTAGCACTTTGGGAGGCCAAGGTGGATAGATCACTTGAGGTCAGGAGTTCGAGACCAGCCTGGCCAACTTGGTAGAACCCCATCTCTACTAAAAATACAAAAAATTAGCTGGGCATTGTGGCTGGTGCCTGTAATCCCAGCTACTCCAGAGGTTGGGGCAGGAGAATCACTTGAACCTGGCAGGTGGAGGTTTCAGTGAGCCAAGATCGCACCATTGCACTCCATGCACTCCAGCCTGAGCAACAGAACGAGACTCAGTCTCAAAAAAATAAAATAAAATAAAAAATTAGCCAGGTATGGTGGCACACACGTGGTATCCCAGCCATTCGGGAGGCTGAGCATGAGAATCACTTGAACTCGGGAGGCAGAGGTCTCGGTGAGCCAATATCACGCCACGGCACTCCAGCCTGGGCGACAGGATGAGACAACATCTCAAAAAAAAAAAAAAAAAAAAAGATTGCCAATTTTTTAACTATTAGTATTATTATTATTATATAGTGACTGAATCTGGTTTTCTTGAGACGGAGTCTTGCCCTGTTGCCCAGGCTGGAGTGCAGTGGCGCGATCTCAGCTCACTGCAGCCTCTGCCTCCCGGGTTCCAGCGATTCTCCTGCCTCAGCCTCCTATGTAGACTAGCTGGGATTACAGGTGCACGCCACCATGCCCAGCTAATTTTTGTATTTTTAGTAGAGACAGGGTTTCACCATGTTGACCAGGCTAGTCTCAAACTCCTGACCTCAGGTGATCCACCCACCTCAACTTCAGTCACCACTGTCTAATTTCAGAACACTTTCATTACCTGGAAGAAACCCAGTACACGTTTTGTATTTATTGCCCATCTCCCTTCCTCCCAGCCCCTGGCAACCACTAATCTGCTTTCCATATCTGTGAATGTACTTATTCTGGATATTTCATATAAATGGAATCATATAATATGTGGTCTTTTGTGACTGGCTTTTTTCACTGAGCATGATGTTTTTGCTTATAGCATTTATCAGTAATTAATTCCTTTTTGTTGCTAAACAGTACTCCATTGTGTGAATATACTACATTTTATTTATCCATTCATCAGTTGATGGATCTTTGGGTGCTTTCTACCTTTTGGTTATTATAATTGTGTTACTATCAACATTTATGTGCAAGTTTTTGTGTAGATGTATATTTTCCTTCTGTTGGATAGAGATCTAGGAGTGGAAATTGCTGGATCATATGGCAATTTTATGTTTAAACAATCTGAGAAACTGCCAGATTGTTTTCCATAGGGATTGCTGCGCTGTTTTGCATTGTCACCAGCAGCAAATGAGGGTTCTGCTTTCTCCACCTCCTCACCAGCACTTATCTAACTAGTAGGTATGAAGTGGTATCTCGTTGTGGTGTTGATTTGCATTTCTTTAATGACTAATGTTGAACTAATTAATAATATTTCATATACTTATTGACCAGTGTATCTTTGAGAAATAGCTATTCAGATCTTTTGCCCATTTTTAAATTGTCCTTATTTTTGGTCCTTTTTATTATTGAGTTATAATACTACTTTCAATATTGTAGATACTGGGTCTTTATTAGATACATGATTTGCAAATGGGAGAAAATCCTATTCTGTAGATTATCTTTTTACTTTCTTTTTTTTTTGAGATGGAGTCTCGTTCTGTCACCCAGGCTGGAGTGCAGTGGCGTAATCTCAGCTCACTGCAAGCTCCGCCTCCCAGGTTCACGCCGTTCTCCTGCCTCAGCCTCCCGAGTAGCTGGGACTACAGGCGGCCACCACCACGCCCGGCTAATTTTTTGTGTTTTTAGTAGATATGGGGTTTCACCGTGGTCTTGATCTCCTGACCTTGTGATCCGCCTGCCTCGGCCTCCCAAAGTCTTTTTACTTTCTTAACAGTGTTTTTTGTAGCATGAAAGGTTTGAGGAAGTCACAGATAAATTTCACTTTTGGTGTTGCATCTAAGAAACCGTTAACTAGGCCAGGCACAGTGGCACACACCCACACTCCTGGGATCCTAGTGCTTTGGGAGGCCCAGGATGGAGGATTGCTTCAGGCCAGGAGTTCACGACCAGCCTGAGCAACATAGTGAGACCCTCCTCTCCACAAAAAATAATTAGCCAGGCATGGTGGCAGGGGCTTATAGTCCTTGCTACGTGGGAGTTTGAGGAAGGATTGCTTGAGCCCAGGAGTTTGAGGCTGCACTGAACTATGATTGTGTAACTATACTGCCACCTGGGAAACAGAGTGAGATGCTGTCTCTTAAAGAAACCCCAAAATCCCAGTACTTTGAAAGGAGGCCGAGGTGGGTGGATCACTTGAGTTCAGGAGTTCCAGACCAGCCTGGCCAACATGGTGAAACCCCATCTGTACCAAAAAACACAAAAATTAGCCAGGTGTGGTGGCACAAGCCTGTAGTCCCAGCTACTCGGGAGGCTGAGGCAGGAGAATCACTTGAACCCAGGAGGCGGAGATTGCAGTGAGCCAAGATCGTGCCACTGGGCTATAGTGAGACCTTGTCTCAAAAAAAAAAAGAAAAAAAAAAAAAAGAAAAAAAAACCCCAAAACCATTGCCTAATCCAGAATCATGACATTTACAACATATGACCTTCTAAGAATTGTTTAGTTTTAGATCCTTCATGTAAGCTTTTCATTCATCTTAAAGTAATTTTTGTGAGTGTGGTGTAAGGTAGAGGTCCACTTTCATTCTTGGACACATGTTCATATCTGGTTATCCCAGCACAGTTTCTTAAAAAGACTTTTTCCATTAAATTGTCTTTGAATGCTTGTTTTTTTGTTGTTTTTTTTTTTCCTTTTTCTTTTTTTGAGACAGTGTCTTGCTCTGTCACCCAGGCTGGAGTGCAGTGGCATGACCTCAGCTCACTGCAACCTCCGCTTCCTGGGTTCAAGTGATTCTCCTACCTCATCCTCCCGAGTAGTTGGGATTATAGGCGTGTGCCACCATGCCTAGCTAATTTTTGTATTTTTAGTAGAGACAGGGTTTCACCACGTTGGCCAAGCTGGTCTTGAACTCCTCATCTCAAGTATTCTGCCTGCCTTGGCCTCCCAAAGTGCTGGGATTACAAGCATGTGCCACCGCTCCTGGTCTTGGCATGCTTATTGAAAATCAATTGACCATAAGTGTAAGAATTTATGTCTGCATTCTCCCTTCTGTTCCATCAATCTATGTATGTCTGTCCTTAAATACCAGTACCATACAGTCTTGATTACTATACCTTTGTAGTAAGTTTTGAAATTATTATAGTTTTATGGTGAGTTCAACTCTTTTTCTTTTCTTTTTTTTTTTTTTTTTTTTTTTGGAGACAGGATCTCATTCTGTTATTCAGGCTGAGTTCAGTGGCGTGAACATGGCTTACTGCAGCCTCAACCTCCTGGGCTCAAGCCATCCTTCTACGTCAGCCTCCTGTGGAGTTGGGACTACAAGCACACACCAGCACTCGTGGCTAATATATATATATATATATATATATATATATATATATATTTTGTAGAGGCAGTGGCTGGTCTTGAACTCCTGGATTCAGGTGGTCCTCTCAGCTTTCTTTTGTTCTCTTTAAGCATTGTTTTGGCTATTCTGGTTTCCTGGTATTTCCATATGAATTTTAGGATCATCTTGCTAATTTGTGCCCCCCCCCCCCCCAAAAAAACCTGTGATTTTGGTAAGAATTGCTTTGAATTTGAAGATAAATTTGGGAGATTATTGCCATCTTAATAATGCCTTTCAGTTCATGAACACAGGAAATTTTTCTATTTAGCTGTCATTTAATTTATTTCAACACTGCTTTGTAGCTTTCTGGTGTATAAGTCTTGTACTTGTTAAATTTATTCCTTAGTATTTTTTTTATGCTATTGTAAATGGATTTTTTTAACTTCCTCTTTGGAGTTTTCATTGCTAGTATATAGAAATAGAACTGATTTTATTAACTCTTATTGTTGTGTGTGTGTGTGGATTCCTTATAGTTTTCTGTGTACAAGATAATGTAATTTGTGAATAGAGGTAGTTTTACTTCTTCCTTTCCAAACTTTTCTTTTTCTTGCCTAATTGTCCTAGCTAGAAATTTCTTGCCTGATTGCCCTAGCTAGAAACTTCAATACAGTGTTGAATAGAAATGGGGAACGAACATATCTTTGCCTTGTTCCTAATCTTAGGAGGAGAGCTTTCAGTCTTTCACCGTTAAGTATTTTTTTTATTTTTTTTTATTTTTTTGAGACAAAGTGAGACCCATCTCAAAAAAGAAAAGAAAAAAAGATGGAATATTTAGAGACATAATGTGACGTGCTGGTTTTTATTTTTATTTTTGTTTTTTTTTGAGACAAGGTCTCTCACCCTGTCACCCAGGCTGGAGTGCAGTGGTGCTATAACAGTTCACTGCAGCCTGGACCTCCCCAGGCTCGGGATCCTCCCACCTCAGTTGTTTTTTTTTTTTTTTTTTTCCTTCTTCTTCTTTCGAGACGGAGTTTCACTCTTGTTGCCCAGGCTAGAGTGCAATGGTGCGATCTCAGCACGCTGCAACCTCTGCTTCCCAGGTTCAAGCGATTCTCCTGCTTCAGCCTCCCAAGTAGCTGGGATTACAGGCATGCGCCACCATGCCCGGCTAATTTTGCATTTTTAGTAGAGTTGGGGTTTCTCCATGTTGGTCAGGCTGGTCTCGAACTCCTGACCTCAGGTGATCCACCCGCCTTGACCTCCCGAAGTGTGGGGATTACATGCGTGAGCTACCGTTCCTGGCCTAATTTTTGTATTTTTAATAGAGAAGGGGTTTCACCATATTGGCCAGGCTGGTCTCCAGCTTCTGACCTCGGTGATCAACCTGTTTTGGCCTCCCAATGTGCTGGCATTACAGGTGTGAGCCACCATGCTCAGCCAGTTTTTGTATTTTTAGAAGAGACAGGTTTTGCCATGGACCAGGCTGGTCTTGAATTCCTGGGCCTAAGTGATGCGCCTGCCCTGGCCTCCCAAAGTGCTGGGATTACAGGTATGAGCCACTGCACCCAGCCTGGTTTTAATTTTTATTATTTTTATTTTTATTTATTTATTTTGAGGCAAGGTCTGGCTCTGCTGCCCAGACTGGAGTGCAGTAGCCCCATCATAACTCATGGCAGCCTCAAACTCCAGAGCTCAAACAATCCTGCTGTCCCAGTCTCCTGAGTAGTACACGCACACACTACCATGCCCAACTAATTTAAACAAACTTTTTTTTTTTACAAGATAGGGTCTTGGTATGTTGCCCAGGCTGGTCTTAAGCTCCTGGCTTCAGAAAGTGATCCTCCTACCTCAGCCTCCCTAAGTGCTCGTATTACAGGCATGAGCCACCATGCCCACTTTGGGAGGCCGAGGCAGGCAAATCACCTGAAGTCAGGAGTTCGAGACCAGCCTGGCCAACATGACGAAACCTTGTCTCTACTAAAAATACAAAAATTAGCTGGATGTGGTGGCGTGTGCCAGTAATTCCAGCTACTTGGGAGGGTGAGGCAGGAGAATTGCTTGAACCCGGGAGACAGAGGTTGCAGTGAGCTGAGATTGCAACACTGCACTCCAGCCTGGGTGACAGAGCAAGACTCTGTCTCAAAAAGAAAAAGAAAAAAGAAAGAAACTGTTTCCTAAAAACAGTTTTTCTCAGCTTATTATAATTTTCTGTATAACTCAGGCATATTGTTACTGATTTAGTGAATATTCTCTGCTCAAAAGTTCTAATTTCCCGACTCTTACCTGCTTTTTTACCTTTTTTTTTTTTTTTGAGACAGAGTCTCGCTCTGTCGCCCAGACCCAGGCTGGAGTGCAGTGGCCGGATCTCAGCTCACTGCAAGCTCTGCCTCCCGGATTTATGCCATTCTCCTGCCTCAGCCTCCTGAGTTAGCTGGGACTACAGGCGCCCACCACCTCGCCCAGCTAGTTATTTTTTTGTATTTTTTAGTAGAGACGGGGTTTCACCGGGTTAGCCAGGATGGTCTCGAACTCCTGACCTCGTGATCCGCCCGTCTTGGCCTCCCAAAGTGCTGGGATTACAGGCTTGAGCCACCGCGCCCGGCCGCTTTTTTACTTTTTAAATGTCTTACATAGACAGTTTGAGAAAATACCCTTTCCACCATTCTATTTTCTGACAGCTTGAGAAAAGAATGTTAGAAATTTCTATAGAATGATGAATAGATGAAATACCTACTTGGATCTAGTGTTGCTTCCTCATATTTCTTCTGGTCACTACCTAGGAGAGTGATACAACTAATACTCCTGCAGTTTGACTTATCTACCAGTACTTGAGTTAATCTAAGTATTTCATTTATGTGGCCATTTTAACCATTTTATATAGTTAATTACGACTAAACTGGGAATGGTGAATATTTTTTAAGACATTTAAAATTCTTTGTATTATTTGGATTCTAAATAACACGATTTTGCTATGTTATTTGGTCATCTAAGTAGAATAAAGTAATTTGTTGTTGGTTATTCAGGAATACAATTCCCTGTTAACCCTGGGAAATGCAAATTGCTTTTGAGAGGAAATGTGGTTGAAATAGATGTCATTGTTCAGTTTATGCTTGTTACTTACTGTGACACTGGGCCTAGTGGGGACTGGTACCTACAGAAAACCTGTAACTCCCTTTAGGCTGCCTAAAATCACGTATATGAAAAGCATCTAGAATAAAAGCATAGCATGCTAGTAAACCAATTTATATTATTTGGTAATGTTGGTGGGCTAAAGGAAATCAGTAGCTGATTTCCTTACTGTTAAAGTGACCTTACCTTTTGGGTTTCACCTATAGCAGAGATTGTGTTATTGCTTACTGATATCCAGGGTTACTGTAAGGATTGAATGTTTTTAAAGCATTTATGAGATATGTTATAGACGTTTACTTTGACTAGGGTTTACATTAAGATAGGATACAGGAAAAACAGACATCCTTGACAGCGTTAAAATTCACACAGGCCAGGTGTGGTGGCTCACACCTGTAATCCCAGCACTTTGGGAGGCTAAGATTGGAGGATCACTTGAGCCCAGGAGGTCAAGGGTCAAGACTACAGTGAGCTGATCGTGCCACTGCACTCCAGCCTGGATGACAGAGACTCTGTCTCCAAAAAAACCCACTACACACACACACGTAATTTTCACACTATTGCCACCTTTCCAGTTGCAGTAATCAAAAAGAGATCAGGAATTCAAATTCATTTTTCTGTTGTCTTTAAGAAATGGGAATGGCTTGGAGACAGAAGCCTTCCCTGTATCCTTACATTCTCCCTACTGAAAGTGTAAATGGAAGAATTTAAGGAGAAGAAAAGCAAGGAAAAGGTCCGGGGAACTTTTTGCCTATCATATTAGAAATGTTGGGATAATCAGGATGATTACTTTCTCCTGAGTGAAGAAGAATCAGTTATGGTAGACGTAATAAAAAGGCTGAGGTTTGAAAACATGAGGGATTTTTAAAACAAGCATATTAGAACTAAAAGTGCAAGTGAGAGCTTTCTAAAAGTGATTCTGAGGCCGGGCGCGGTGGCTCAAGCCTGTAATCCCAGCACTTTGGGAGGCCGAGGCGGGCAGATCACAAGGTCAGGAGATCGAGACCATCCTGGCTAACCCGGTGAAACTCCGTCTCTACTAAAAAAATACAGAAAACTAGCCGGGCGAGGTGGTGGGTGTCTGTAGTCCCAGCTACTCGGGAGGCTGAGGCAGGAGAATGGCGTGAACCCGGGAGGCAGAGCTTGCAGTGAGCTGAGATCCGGCCACCGCACTCCAGCCTGGGCGACAGAGCGAGACTCCGTCTCCAAAAAAAAAGTGAATCTGGGAAACTATACTTACTCTAGTAGCATTGTTCTTGCTTTATAATGTGTTTGGAACTCATCTTTTGTAGTTCTTCAGAGATGCATATACAAAATAAGGTGAGGGAGAGAACTGGATGATGTTTTTGGGGAAAACAGTGTTAGAAATTGTCAGTGAACACCCTGCCCTGCACCAAAAGATACCTAAAAATACTTTGAATGATGATGGCATTATTGGCGTCAGTGAAGTCTTATCAAAATTAAACCTTCTTTTGGCTTTTGAACTGTGATTTGTGGCAGCCAAGTTACTAGGTAAGAGAGTGTTCTAAGGCTTTTTACTAAATATGGAAAAGATACTAGATTTCCTTTTTGTGTTTTTGCCTAAAACTGGCAAGTTGAATCTTGCTTTCCTCTGGTATGTAATAGTCAAGTTTATTTCTTTCATTTTTTATGACTGACTTCTGCCCTTTCACAGACTCCCACTCCCTAAGAGCCCTTTCTCCAGTGTCTCATTTTCTTACGTGTTTATGTAAATACAGGTGCTATGTAATCAATTCTAGATCAATACTTAGCTTTAAATTCCAGATTTGGTGTTCTTAGCACATATAAAGATAGGGTGACTTTACCCTTACCATTACCACTGGCACATCCAGTTGCCTGTTGGGTATGTATTCAAGAAATTTCAGCAAATTTTAACACTGGCTAAAGTAAAATACCGTCATTCATTGCTTAACAATGGGGATATGTTCTGAGAAGTGAATAGGCAATTTCATCATTGTACTAATAATCTAGTGTGTACTTACACAAACCTAGGTGGTATAGCCTACTACACACCTAGGTTATATGGTATATCCTATAGCTTCTAGGCTACAAATCAGTATAGCATGTTACTGTACTGAATACTGTAGGCAGTTATAGCATACCAGTAAATATTTGTGTATCTAAACATAGAAAAGGTGCAGTGAAAATATGGTATAAAAGGCAAAAAAAAAAAAAAAAAAGGGTATACCTGTATAGGGCACTTCTTGTGATGGACTTTGCAGGACTGAAAGTTGCTCTAAGTGAGTCAGTGAGTGAATAGGAGTAAATGTGAGGGCCTAAGACACTTCTGTAGATTTTATGAACAGTGTTTTATTTTTTAATTATAAAATTTTTTCTTCAATAATAAACTAGGCTGGGCGCACTGGCTCACTCCTGTAGTCCCAGCACTTGGGGAGACTGAGGTGGCGGATCACCTGAGGTCAGGGGTTCAAGACCAGCATGGCCAACATGGCGAAACCCTGTCTCTACAAAAATACAAAAAGTAGCCGAACATGATGGTAGGTGCCTGTAATCCCAACTACTTGAGAGGCTGAGGCGAGAGAATCGCTTGAACCTGGGAGGCGAAGGTTGCAGTGAGCCGAGATCACTCCATTGCACTCCAGCCTAGGCAACAGAACAAGACTCTGTCTCAGAAAAATACTACTACTAATAATAATTAACTAAGCTTAGTCTGTAACTTTTTAACTTTATATACTTTTGAATTTTTCAAATTTTTTCTACTTTTGTAATAATACTTAGCTTAAAATACAGATACATTATACCACTGTACAAAAGCATTTTCTTTATATTCTTATTCTATAAGCTTTTGTCTATTAATTTTTTTTTTTACCTTTTTAAACTATTTTGTTAAAAACCAAGACATAAACATACACATTAGCCTGCAGAGGGTTGGGGTCATCAGTATCACAGAGCAGCATCAGTATCACAGAGCAGCGTCATTATCACTGTCTTCTGCCTCCACATCTTTTCCCACTGTAAGATCTTTGGATACGTAACACAGATGAGCTGTCATCTCCTGTGATAACAATGCCTTCTTTTGGACACCTCCTAAGAGACCTCCCTGAGGCTGTTTTACAGTTAAGAAGAAAATAAATAGAAAGAATGCATGCTAAAATAATGTTTTAAGTACAGAATAATAAATGCATAAACCAGTAACACAGTCATTTATTATGTACTATTCCTAACGGTATGTGCTACACTTTTACATGACTGGCAGCACAGTTTGATTTACACAAGCATCACCACAAATGAGTAATGTGTTGTGCTATGATGTCCTGACGGCAACAGTGTCACTAGGAGATAGGCATTTTTTAGTTCTACATAATCTCATGGGAACACTGGCTCATATATATATATATATATATGTGCAGTTCGTCATTGACTGAAATGTCATTATACTGCACATGACTGTATTAAAAGGTAAACTTGCAGTGTGAGCAACATTTTTTAAAGTAACTGCTTATTAGGTAGAATTCTCATACCATCAGTCTACTCATTTAAAGTGTACAAGTCAGCTGGATGTGGTGACTGAAGCCTGTAATCCCAGACTTTGGAAGGTTGAGGCGTGCAGATCGCTTGAGCAGAGGAGTTCCAGACCAGCCTGGCCAACATGGGGAACCCCTGTCTCTCTAAAAAAATTAACTGGGTGTGGTGGTGCACACTGGTGGTGTCAGCTGTGGGAGGCTGTAGGTAGGAGGATCACCTGAGCCTAGGAGGTTGAGGTTGCAGTGAGCCTTAATCCAGCCACTGCATTCCAGCCTGGGTGACAGAGCACAATCCCATCTCAGAAAATAAAAAATAAAGTGTACAATCCAGCGATTTTTAGTATATTCACAGGGTCGTATAAATGTCACCAGTATCGAGTTCCAGAACATTTTCATTGCTCTCGGAAAAAACCCATACTATTAGCAGTCACTTCTCTTATTCTTCATTTTCTCTAGTCCCTGGCAACTATGAGTCTACTTTCTGTCTGTATGGATTTGCCTATTCTAGACATTTTATTTAAATGAAGTCATACAATATACGGTCTTTTGTGACTAGCTTTTTTTTACTTGGCATAATGTTTTCAGAGTTTGTCTATGTCATGGCACATAGCAGTATTTCATTCCTTTTTGTGGTTAAATGACATCCCATTTTGTAGATATTACCACATTTTGTTAATCCATTCATCAATTGATTGACATTTGGGTGGCTTCTACCTTTTGGCTGTTGTGAATAACACTAGCATGAACATTTGTGTATAAGTTTCTGTTTTGAAAAGAAGAGCGTATGTTTTCAGTTATTTGAGTTACATACCTAGGAGCAGAATTATTAGGTCTTACGATAACTTTAACTTTTTGAGGAACTTTCAAACTGTTTACCAGTGTCTGCACCATTTTACCTTCCCACCAGCAATGTATGAGGCTTCCAGTTGATCTACATTCACATCAGCACTTGTTATTGTTTATCTCTTTGATGATAGTCATTCTGGTGGGTATAAAGTGGTATTTCATTGTGGTTTTGGTTTGCATTTTTCTAATGACTAATGAGAATTGAGCATTTTTCATGTGCTTATTGTACATTTGTATATCTTCTTGGGAAAGATGTTATCTTTAAAGCTAAATATTGATGGTATGCTGTTTGGAATGCTGTGGGTGTTTTGTTGTTGTTGTTGTTGTTGTTGTTGTTTGAGACGAAGTTTCGCTCTTGTTGCCCAGGCTGAAATGCAATAGCGCGATCTCGGCTTACTGCAACCTCTGCCTCCCAGGTTCAAGCAATTCTCTTGCGTTAGCCTCCTGAATAGCTGGGATAACAGGCATGTGCCACTACACCCAGCTTATTTTGTACTTTTAGTAGAGACGTGGTTTCTCCACATTGGTCAGGCTGGTCTCTAATCTCGAACTCCCGACCTCAGGTGATCCACCCATTTCTGCCTCCAAAGTACTGGGATTACAGGCGTGAGCCCCCGCACCTGGACTGGAATGCTGTTCTTTAGATTAACTTTCTTCCTTTATCTGAGACAGGGTTTTTGATCCATTAATTCAAATGTTTTAGTCTATTTTTGAGATTGCTTTACAAAGCTAATTTTAAATACAGCTCTCCCCTATGAAAAAAGTATATTTTGTATCCTGGCTTGAAATTTCTCTTAATACAGTTTGTCCCCACTCTGATAAACAATGATAGACAAATGAAATATTTAGTAGACCTTCTTTGGTCCTGTTTTTATTGTGAATTTATATCTCTATGCTCAAAGAATTAGCAAGGGTAAAATTCATAGAGTACCCAGTGGCTCATTAAAACTTCAGTATATTCTGTGGATTCTGAGAATATCAGCTATGTTGAGAGGAAGAAAAGATCCATAAGGCAAGGAAAATAGCAACTGACTTTGAAAGTAGCACTTTGCACATGTAGGGAAATCTATGACCACTAGTAGGTAGGAATGAAAAAGTACATGATTTCATCCGTGTGTTCCTTTCTCTCCCAGCGTGGTACCATGCGACGACGCTATGAAGATGATGGCATTTCAGATGATGAAATTGAAGGGAAAAGAACTTTTGACTTGGAAGAGAAACTGCACACCAACAAATATAATGCCAATTTTGTTACTTTTATGGAAGGGAAAGGTCAGTATCGTTTTGGTTCCAGCATATAGTCCTTTGATGTGGGAAGCCATAGACTCTGAGCATTGGAGGTTTAGCATTTATCCAGCTAAAATATTGCCTGTTGATGTTATCTATTTTCTCTTGTTATACAATGCCACTTGTATGCACTTGTCCCCTAGTCCTCCCACCCTGTGAGTCATTCTCTGCTATGTTAGAAGTAATCTTTTATTAGGGCAAGAGTATTGTCGGATATTTTTGCCTAACAGCCTCTTCCTCCTCCTTCCATCCCTTGGTTTAAGTTTAATTAAAAACAGTACAATAAAAATCCTTTTATGTGTATATCTACTCCACCAAAACTGAGGGTGGGATTCCATGCGCACCATACATCTTTGATCTTTGGCAGACTGACAAGGATGTCATATATGTATTGTAGTGGTCAAAATTAATTTTTTTTTAACTTTATTTTTTTGGAGATGGAGTCTTGCTGTGTCACCCAGGCTGGAGTGCAGTGGTGCAGTCTCGGCTCACTACAACCTCCGTCTTCCAGGTTGAAGCAATTCTCCTACCTCAGCCTCCTGAGTAGCTGGGATTACAGGCATGTGCCACCACACCCCACTAATTTTTTTTTTTAATGTATTTTTAGTAGAGACAGGGTTTCGCCATGTTGGCCAGGCTGGTCTTGAACTCCTGACTTCAGGTGATCTGCCCACCTCGGCCTCCCAAAGTGCTGGGATTACAGGCATGCGCCACTGCGCCCCGTGTTTCTTTTTCACTCTTAAGAGACAGGGTGATGATAATTTCTGTTTAGCATTTATGAGATGACTCATTAGTAGTACTATCCCCATATTGTTTAAACTCTAAATTTCCTGTGGAAATATATAGACCTGGCAAACCCCTCAAGCCTTGCTTCTCAATGTGCTCTCCATATTTTCTAAGAGGTGCTTCTTAATAAGCATATGTTTTATTGACTTACAGAATAACTATATACACAGAATAACAAATACCATTTATACTGTATTACTTAGGATCCTTTTTATGGTCCTTTTATCGTTTTTAATTATACCTCTTATCTTTCTAATAATTATTTTCCTATGGTGACAGATTTTAATGTAGAGTATATTCAGCGGGGTGGCTTGAGAGATCCTCTGATTTTCAAGAATTCTGATGGACTTGGAATAAAGTAAGTGTTTAAAGCCTGGCTGCCAAAATGGCCTTGTTACACCCAGGGCTATAAACAGTGGTGGTATTGATAACCCAAAACAGTAATAATTGAAAATAATTTGCTACTTAGTTTTAAAAGTGTATGTTTTTGTTTTGATACACAAGTGTTTCATATTAGAGGTAAATGACAAAATATAGATGAACCAAAAAAAAATTTTTTTAATCTCCTGAAATCTGCCACCCTTAGATAAATCATTAACATTTTGTTATGTATTCTTTTTTCCTATGCATATGTGTAAATATATAATCACCTATATTTTAAAAATCATTTAAAACCTGATTGTGAATATTGCTGTGTCTGGGGAGTTCTCAGTACTTTAAGAAAAAAAACTCACATTTACTAGAGAAATTGTGTTTTCCATATGTACTTACTGGTGTTTGTTTCATAGAATGCCGGATCCCGACTTCACTGTGAATGATGTCAAAATGTGTGTGGGTAAGTGTCTGTCTTTAAGGCAAAGATTTAAGACTTAGGACTGAATTAAATCTCTGACTGAGATTTAAGGCTTAGGAACATTGAAGTATATATTTGATTAGAAACTACATTTTCATTAGGAACAGAATTTTATCAAAGAGAGTTACAGAAGTTGCCTTATTTAATACACATTAAACATAGAAGGTTGGAATCTCTTTTTCCTACCTTCATACTTCCTTCTCTCCATGAAGAGTGTGCCTTCTAGGGCAACCTTTCCAAGAAACCGAAAACTTAGATCTCTGAGCCAAGAATGAAGTTTCATTAATATCCGTGATTCCTTTCCTTTCCCTGAAAGCAGTAGAGAAATTTCCAGGAAATGCTCGCCAATGCTGCATTTGGAAACTTACCTAAGACTTGAAACTTTATAAGCTGAGAAGTAGATACATTAAAATTGAGTCTTTTAATTATTTTATTATATTCAAAATTTAGGAAAAAGAAAGCAAATTAGATTAATCTAATTAAAGAAGAAAATTCCTGATGTTAGTAAAGTTGCAGCCTAGTTTTCTGCAGACAGTGGTGTTCGTTGTGTTAGGAGTTCAGGGATGGTCAGTAAAATGGAATAAAGTCTTTTTGTCTTTTTTTTTTTTTTTTTTTTTTTTTTGCGACAGAGTCTCTCTCTGTTGCCCAGGCTGGAGTACAGTGGCACAATCTCAGTTCACTGCAACCTCTGCCTGCCGCATTCAAGCAGTTCTCTCACCTCAGCCTTCCGAGTAGCTGGGATTGCAGGCACGCGCCACCACACCCGGCTAATTTTTGTATTTTTAGTAGAGATGTGGGTTCACCATGTTGGCTAGGCTGGTCTTGAACTCCTGACCTCAAGCAGTCCTCCTGCCTTGGCCTCCCAAAGTGCTGGGATTACAGGTGTGAGCCACTGCGCCCAGCCGGAATAAAGTCTTCTTGAAATGCTTCCAATAGGACTTAAAACGAAGGGGCTTTTTTGATTTTCTTCCTAGTACTAGAATTTCTATTATCTTTTGTCCTCTGTACTAAAGCTCCAGTGCCATTCCTTTGCTTTGAAAATTAAGTGCTGCAGTACTATCTCCTGGTCACTTGAGGGTCCATGTTAGACTACCGACTCTGCTGTTTATCTAAAAGGTGAAAGTCACAGATATCCCAGGTAGAGGAAAGTTCCCAAATCTCTGTTTTATTCATCCCCTTATTGTTTCTGTGTTAGATCCTGGCCATCTGCCTGTTGTCATGTATTCCCTAGTACTTATCACAGTCCCTGGAATATAGTAGGTGCTCAGTAAATCCACTGAATAATGAAAATGCTCTCCCACTCTTCACAAGACAGAACACTCTCAGGGGACCTCAGAAAACCTACCTGAATATGTAATAGTCTATCATTTGACCTCCTTTGTTAAAGAACTTCCAGGACAGTAATTCCCTGTATCTGTAAAGCTTCCCTCTTGATGAGACATTCTTACAGTTTGTGGTCCACACATGACCTGCATCAGAATTATTTGTGATATTGTTAAAAATGTAGACTCCCAGAGAGGATTGTAGGAAGATGGCAGAGTAGCAAGCACCAGGAACTTTTCTCCTTACCTAGATAATAATTACACTGGCAGAATCTGTCTGATACAACTATTTTGGAATTCAGGAGTCTATTGAAGGCTTGCAAATTTCAGGGACAGCTTGGACAATAAAGTACAGTTAATTTCAGTCAGTTTCAGGCCTTAGCACAGTAAGAGCTTCTCCATTCTTCCCTGCCAACCAAGCCCCATGACAAGCAGCTGTGCGTATGTTTCCCCGAAAAACTTGCACACAGCTTATGGGAACCAGGATGAGCAAACAGGAACCTTTCCTCCAAATAATGGGATCCATGCTGTGGTCACTGAGTGCTGCTTCTGATCACAGAAGTACAGACAAAGAGGCGGGTGGGGCCAGGCACAGTGGGTCACACCTGTAATCTTAGCACTTTGGGAGGCTGAGGCAGGTGGATTGCTTGAGTCCAGGAGTTTAAGATCAGCCTGGGCAACATAGCGAAACCCTGTCTCTACAAAAAATACAAAAATTAGGTGTGGTGGCATGCACTGATAGTCCCAGCTACTTGGGGGGGCAATTCCTTGAGCCCTGGAGGTTGAGACTGCAGTGATATGTGATCACACCACTGCACTCCAGCCTGGGCTACAGAGTGAGACCCTGTCTCAAGAAAAAAAAAAAAAAAAAAAACCAGCAAGTGGGGCAATTGTTGTTGCATCTTCCCCTAATTGTTGCAGTCTTCTTCCCCTCAGCTGAACTGACTTCCAGGGCATTTAAAGGGCTCTTGTGGCTGGGTGTGGTGGCTCACGCCTGTAATTCCGGCACTTTGGAAGGCCGAGGAGGGCGGGTCACACAAAAATTAGGCCGGGCACGGTGGTCCACGCCTGTAATCCCAGCACTTCGGGAGGCTGAGGTGGGCATATCACGAGGTCAGGAGTTTGAGACCAGCCTGACCAACATGGTGAAACCCCGTCTTTACTAAAAATACAAAAATGAGCTGGGCATGGTGGTAGGTGCCTGTAATCCCAGCTACTCAGGAGGCTGAGGCAGGAGAATCGCTTGAACCAGGAGGCGGAGGTTGCAGTGAGTGAAGATTGTGCCACTGCACTCCAGGCTGGGTGACAGAACGAGACTCGTCTCAGAAAAAGGTGGGGGGGTGGGGGGGTGGGGGGCTGCCCCACCAATTTTAGTTTTCTCTTTTCCCCTTTGAGAGCCAGACATTAAAGACTAGCGCATTCAGAATAGGAAGTGACTGCATATGCACATGGAAGGTGCAGGCTCAGAGAAGATGTAAGAAAACTTAAGTGTATACCTCAGATTGATCCTTGACACAGAGATAGCCTACAAAAAAACAAAAACAAAACACATAATAATAAAACAAAATCCTGGGGAAGGGAGAGAATTGGATTTCAAGAGTTACCACATTATTAAATTCAGATGTCCAGTTTTCAACAAAAAATCATAAGGCATATGAAGAAAGAGGAAAGTATGACCCATTCAAAGGAAAAAAAATCAATAGAAAATGTCTTTGAAAAAGTCCTGATTGTGGATCTAACAGACAAAGATTTTTAAATAGCTGTCTTAAAGATGCTCAAAAAACTAAGGAATATGTGGGAGGAAGTCAGGGAAGGAATGTATGAACAAAATGGAAATATCAATAAAGAGACAGAAAACCTTAAACCAAAAGGAAATTCTGGAGCTGAAAAGTACAATCATTAAAATGAAAACTTAGATTCAAAGGCAGATTTGAACAAGCAAAAGAAGCAGCAAAGATAGGACAGTGGAGATTATTAAGTCTAAGGAACAGAATGACAAAAATCGAAGAAAAGTGAACATATAGGTTAAATGTTATCCCTGCTGGGCGCGGTGCCTCACACCTGTAATCCCAGCACTTTGGGAGGTCAAGGCAGGTGGATCACTTGAGGTCAGGAGTTTGAGGCCAGCCTGCCCAACATGGTGAAACCCTGTCTCTACTGAAAATACAAAAGTTAGCTGGGCGTGGTGGTGGACCCCTGTAATCCCAGCTACTTGGGAGGGCTCAGGTAGGAGAATCTATTGAACCCGGGAGGTGGAGGTTGCAGTGAGACGAGATCGCGGCATTGCACTCTAGCCTTGGTGACAAGCAAAACTGTCTCAAAAAAAAAAAAAAAAGTTATGCCTTCCAAAATTTATGTTGAAATTGAATTGCCATTGTAACAGTATTAAGCGGTGGGACCTTTAAGAGATAATTAGGCTACAGGCTCCACTCTCATGGGTGGGATTGGTGCTGTTAAAAAAGAATGAGTTCGGCCCCCTCTTGCTTTCTCTCATTCTCTTACTGTCTTGCTTTTCACCATGTGATGATGCAGCAAAAAGGCCCTCACCAGATGCTGGCACCCTGATTTTAGACTTCCCAGCCTCCACAACTGTGAGCCAATAAATTTCTGTTCATCATAAATTACCTACTCAGGTATTCTGTCAACAGCAACCCAAAATGGACTAAGAGTCTAAAGGAACATTTTTGACACCATTAAGCAGACCAACATACACATTATAAAAATACCAGAAGGAAAATAGAAAGGAGCAGAGAGAATATATATTTGATCAAATACTGGCTGAAAATTTCCCAAATTTGATGAAAGACATGAGTACAAACATCCAAACAGCTCAATGAACTCCAAATAAGATGAACTCAGAGACCCTCACCAAGACACATTATAATCAAACTTTCATTTTTTTTTTTTTTTTTTTTTTTTTTTTGAGACGGAGTCTTGCTCTGCCACCCAGGCTGGAGTGCAGTGGCCGGATCTCAGCTCACTGCAAGCTCCGCCTCCCGGGTTTACACCATTCTCCTGCCTCAGCCTCCCGAGTAGCTGGGACTACAGGCGCCCGCCTCATCGCCCGGCTAGTTTTTTGTATTTTTAAGTAGAGACAGGGTTTCACCGTATTAGCCAGGATGGTCTCGATCTCCTGACCTCGTGATCCTCCCTTCTCGGCCTCCCAAAGTGCTGGGATTACAGGCTTGAGCCACCGCGCCCGGCCCATAATCAAACTTTCAAAAGCCAAAGACAAACTCTTGAAAGCATCAAGAGAGAAATGACTTAAATGATTCATTACATAAAGGTATCCTCAGTAAAATTATGAACCAATTTCTCATCAAAAACTTTGGAGGCCAGGAGGCAGTGAGCCAGTGTATTCAAAGTGCTAAAAGGAATACAAAACAAAACTGTCCTTCAAAAGGGGCGAGAAATTAAGACATTCTCAGAAAAACAAAAGCTAAGAAAACTTGTTACCACTGGACCTGCCTTGTAAGAAATGCTCAGGAGAGTCCTGCAAGGTGAAATGAAAGGACATTAGATTGTAACCTGAAGCCATATGAAGAAATATCTCGATAAAGGTAAATACATGGGTAATTGTAAGAGCTAGTATTATCTTAACCATGGCTTGTAACTCCTTTTTGTTTTCTCTATAGTTTAAGAGACGAATATATTTTTAAAAAGACAATTGTTAGCCTAAAAACTAATACTGAAACTTTGAGTGTAGCCCCACATTTTATTTTACACATAATTTGAGAGATCAATACATTTAAAAGAATTATTAGAACAGGATATCGTGGTACATGCCTGTAATCCCAGCTACTTAGAAGGCTGAGGTGGGAGGATTGCTTGAACCCAGGAATTCAAGACCAGCCTGGGCAACATAGCAAAGACCCATTTCTCCCACCCCATGAATGAATGATTGAGTTACTAGTTTATGTTTAAGGGCATAAGCTAATAACTAATAGGGGCACAATATATAAGGATGTGGTTTTGTGACATCAGTAACCAAAAGGGGTAGAGACAGAGCTGTAAAGGAGCAGATTCTTTGAATAGTAGTGAAGTCAAACTGGCATTAATTAAAAATAGAATGTTTAACTTTAGGGTATTAGATGTAATCCCTATGATAACAATAAAGACAATATCTGTAGTATATATACAGAAGGAAATGAGAAAGAAATTTACACATTTCACCAAATAAATGTATCTAAATACAAAAGAAAACAGTAATTTAGGAAAATGAGGAACAAAGCTATGAGGATATAGAAATCAAATACCAAAATGACAAGTATGTTCCTCTTTACAAGTACTTTTTTTTTTTTTTTTTTTTTTTTTTTTTTTTTTTTTTTTGGAGACGGAGTCTCGCTCTGTCACCCAGGCTGGAGTGCAGTGGCCAGATCTCAGCTCACTGCAAGCTCCGCCTCCCGGGTTCACGCCATTCTCCTGCCTCAGCCTCCCGAGTAGCTGGGACTACAGGCGCCGCCACCTCGCCTGGCTAGTTTTTTTTTTTTTGTATTTTTAGTAGAGACGGGGTTTCACCGTGTTAGCCAGGATGGTCTCGATCTCCTGACCTTGTGATCCGCCCGTCTCAGCCTCCCAAAGTGCTGGGATTACAGGCTTGAGCCACCGCGCCCGGCTACAAGTACTTTAAATATAAATGGATTAAATTCCCCAATCAAAAGACAAGAAATTGGCAGAATGGATAAAAATGGCATGATACAACTATATGCTATCCACAAGAGATTCACTGAAGATCCAAAAGACAGAAATAGATTGAAAGTGAAAGGATGGAAAAAGCTATTCCATGCAGACAGTAACCAAAAGAGCAGGGGTAGCTATATTAATATCAGATAAAACAGACATTTATTCATCTATTTATTTATTTATATTTATTTATTTATTTATTTATTTATTTAGAGATGGCATCTTGCTCTCTTGGCCAGGCTGGTGTGCAGTGGCACAGTCTCGACTCACTGAAACCTCTGTCTCCTGGTTCAAGTGATTCTCCTGCCTTAGCCTCCCAAGTAGCTGGATTTACAGGTACCCGTCACCACGCCCAGCTAATTTTTGTATTTTTAGTAGAGATGGGGTTTCGCCATCTTGGCCAGGCTGGTCACAAACTCCCAGCCTCAAGTGATCCGCCCACCTTGGCCTCCTGAAGTGCTGGGATTATAGGCGTGAGCCATGGCAGCAGGCCCTAAAACAGACTTTAAATCAAAGAATGGTTACAAGAGAGGTCTGGTATGGTGCCTCACACCTACAATCCCTGCACTTCGGGAGGCCGAGGCAGGACTGCTTTAAGCCAGGAATTCAAGACCAGCCTGGGCAGCATACCAAGACCTCATGTCTATAAAAATAATAATAATAGTAATTGTAAAAGTTGGCTGGGCATGGTGGTGCATGCCTGTGCTCCTAGCTACTTGGAAGGCTGAGGCAGGAGGATCACTTGAGCCCAGGAGTTTGAGGCTGTTCTGATCACACCACTGTACTCCAGCCTGGGTGACAGAGCAAGACCCTGTCTCTTTAAAAGTAAACAAAGAGACCAGGCGCAGTGGCTCATGCTTGTAATCCCAGCACTTTGGGAGGCTGAGGCAGGCGGATCATGAGGTCGGGAGATCAAGACCATCCTGGCTATTGCGGTGAAACCTCATCTCTACTAAAAATACAAAATATTAGCCAGTCGTGGTGGCAGGTACCTGTAGTCCCAGCTACTCGGGAGGCTGAGGCAGAAGAATGGCATCAACCCAGGAGGCAGAGCTTGCAGTGAGCAGATATCGCGCCATTGTACTCCAGCCTGGGCGACAGAGCGAGACTCTGTCTCAGAAAAAAAAAAAAGAAAGAAAGAAAAAAAGAAAAAATGGTTGGGCATGGTGCCTCACCTGTAATCCCAACTTTGGGAGACGAAGGTGGGAAGATTGCTGAAGCCTAGGAGTTTGAGACTACCCTGGGTAACATGCTGAGACCTCATCTCTACCAAAAATATAAGCCAAGCATGGTGGCACATGCCTGTAGTTTCAGCTACTCAGGAAGCTGAGATGGGAGTGTCACTTGAGCCTGGCAGGTCAAAACTGCAGTGACCTGAGATTGTGCCACCTCACTCCAACCTGGGTGACAGAGCAAGACATTGTCTCAAAAAAATAAATAAATAAAATAAATGGTTTCAAGAGGCAAAGACATATATTTTGGTATATTAATTAAAGGTTTATAGCAAGAAGATGTAACAATTACAAACATTTATGTACCTAATGACAGACCATCAGTATACACAAAGGAAAACCTGACAGAACTGAAGGGAGAAATAGACATTTCTATACAGTAATACTTGGAGACTTCAGTACCCCCTCTCAATAATGGATAGAACAACCAGATTGAAAATAAGTAAGGAAATAGTGGACTTAACACAATAAACCAACTAGATCTCACAGACAGGGGCAGAATCCTACCTAACAGCAATAGCATACACATTCTTTTCAAGTGTATGTAAGACATTTTCCGGGATACACCATATGTTAGGCCACAGATTAAATATCAGTGGATTTAAAAAATAGATATCAAAGTATCTTCTGCAACCACAATGGGATGAAGTTAGAAATCAATAACAAGTAGAACTGGAAAGGTCACAATATTGTGGAATTTAACAATCAGTGAATCAAAGAAGAAATCACATGGAAATTAGAAAATATTTATAGATCGAAAGAACACAGCACAGCATACCAAAACATAGGGATCAGTGAAAGCAGCATTAAGGGAGAAATTTGTAGCTATAAATGCTTTGATTATAAAACACGGAATCACTGATTGCAGTAGTGTGCACCTATAGTTCCAGCTACTTGGGAGACTGAGGCAGGAGGATTGCTTGAGCCCAGGATTTTGAGTCCAGCCTGGGCAACATAGCAAGACCTTGTCTGAGCCGGGCGAGTTGGCTCACACCTGTAATCCCAGCACTTTGGCAGGCCGAGGCAGGTGGATCATCTGAGGTCAGGAATTCGAGACCAGCCTGGTCAACATAGTGAAACCCCATCTCTACTTAAAGTACAAAAATTAGCCAGGCATGGTGGTGCACACCTGTAGTCCCAGCTACTCGGGAGGCTGAGTCAGGAGAATCACTTGAACCTGGGAAGTGGAGGTTGCAGTGAGCTGAGATCTCACATTGCACTCCAGCCTGGGCAACAAAGTGAGACTCTGTGTCAAAAAAAAAAAAAAAAAAAAAAAAAAACCTGTCTCTTTAACAAAAGAAGAGAAACTTGAAATCAACAACCTAATCTTACAACTTAAATAACTAGAAAAAGGACAAACTAAACCTAAAGCTAAAGGAAGTAATAAAGATTAGAGCAGAGATAAATGAAATAAAGAATAGAAAAACAATAGAGAAAAGTCAAAGAAACCAAAAGTTTATCTTCTTTGAAAAGATAAACAAAATTGGCAGAGCTTTAGCCATATGGACTAAGGAAAGAAAGATCAAATTACTAAAATCAGAAGTGAAAGCGAGGGCTGGGCACGGTGGCTGATGCCTATAATCCCAGCACTTTGGGAGGCCAAGGCAGGTGGATTACCTGAGGTGAGGAGTTGGAGACCAGCCTGGCCAACATGATGAAACCCTGTCTCTACCAAAAATATGTAAATTAGTTGGACTTGGTGTTACATGCCTGTAATCCCAGCTACTCAGGAGGCTGAGGCAGGAGAATGGCTTGAACCTGGGAAGCAGAGGTTGCAGCGAGCCAAGATCGCGCCACTGCACTCCAGCCTGGGAGACGAGCAAAACTCCCATCTCAAAAAAAAAAAAGAAGTGAAAGGACATTATTTCCAATTCTGTAGAAATAAAAAGGATTCTAAGGGAATACTATACGCGGTGGCACACGCCTGTAATCCTAGCACTTTGAGAGGCCAAGGTGGGTGCATTGCCTGAGCTCGGGAGTTTGAGACCAGCCTGGGCAACATGATTAAACCCTGTCTTTACTAAAAATACAAAAACTGAGCTGGACATGGTGGCATGTGCCTGTAATCCCAACTACTTGGGCGGCTGAGTCATGAGAATTGCTTGAACTGGGGAGGCGGAGGTTGCAGTGAGCCCAGATTGTGTCATTGCACTCCAGCCTAGGCAACAGAGCAAGACTCTGTCTCAAAAAAAAAAAAAAAAAGCTATGAACAATTGTTCATCAATAAATTGGACAACCTAGATAAAGTGTACAAATTTCTAGAAACACAAAACGTATTAAGACTAAATCACTAAGAAATAGAAACTTTGAATAGAACTATATTTTAATTAGTGAGGAGATTGAGTCAATATTCAAACATCTCCCAACAAAGAAAAGACTGGGCCTGATGGCTTCGGTGAATTCTACCAAACAATTAAAGAGGAACTAACACCAATACTTCTCAAACTTTTTCAAAGAATTAAGAGGGAACACTTTTTTTTTTTCTCCCCGAGATGAGTCACATTCTGTCACCAGGCTAAGGTGCAATGGCGCGATGTCAGCTCACTGCAATCCCCACCTCCTGGGTTCAAGTGATTCCCCTGCCTCAGCCTCCCAAGTAGCCGTATTACAGGTGCCTGCCACCACACCTGGCTAATATTTTCTATTTTAGCAGATATGGGGTTTCACCATGTTGGCCAGGATAGTCTCGATCTCCTGACCACGATCTGCCTGCCTCGGCTTCCCAAAGTGCTGGGATAACAGGCATGAGCCACTGTGCCCAGTGGAGGGAACACTTCTTAAGTCATTCTGTGAGGCCAGCATTACCCTGATACCAAAGCGAGACAAAGACAGTACAAGAAAACAAAACTGGCCGGGCGCGGTGGCTCAAGCCTGTAATCCCAGCACTTTGGGAGGCCGAGACGGGCGGATCACGAGGTCAGGAGATCGAGACCATCCTGGCTAACACGGTGAAACCCCGTCTCTACTAAAAATACAAAAAACTAGCCGGGCGAGGTGGCGGGCGCCTGTAGTCCCAGCTACTCGGGAGGCTGAGGCAGGAGAATGGCGTAAACCCAGGAGGCGGAGCTTGCAGTGAGCTGAGATCCGGCCACCGCACTCCAGCCTGGGTGACAGAGCAAGACTCCGTCTCAAAAAAAAAAAAAAAAAAAAAAAAGAAAACAAAACTACAAATCGATATTCTTTTTGAACAATAATGTAAAAATCCTCAGCAAAATACTTGCATACTAAATTCAGCAGCATATTAAAAGGATTATACACCATGACCAAGTGGGATTTATTCCTGGAATAGATGGTTCGATTTGTGAAAATCAATCAATATAAATTTCATTAACAGTGAAGGAGGAAAAAAGTCACATGATCATCTCAATTGACACAGAGAAGACATTTGACAAAATTCAACACCTTTTCATGATAAAAACACTTGACAAACTAAAAAGGAAACTACCTCAACATAATAAAAGCTTTATATGAAAAACCCCCAGTAAATATCATACTCAGTGGTGAAGCACCAAAAGCATTTAAGATCAGGAACAACGTAACGATGCCTGCTTTTACTGCGTCTATTCAATGTAGCACTGGAAGTTCTAACACAGCAATTAGGCAAAAAAAGGAACAAAAAGCCATGTAAATTGGAAAGGAAGAAGTCAAGTCACCTCTTTTGGCAGATGATATGACTTTTTTATTTGTTATTAGTATTTTTCTTTGGTTCCTTCTATCATGTGCATCTTTACACTTAGTTTTGCTGTTTATCAAATATTTCAAATATACATAAAATTACAGAGAATATCATTAACAAAATGAACATCCATCTATGAACCCAAAATGAAGATCCACTTGTGTACAACATAGTAAGAAATTAACCTTTTGCCATATTTAAAATTCAGCTCTTTTTGCAGAAGTTTGTTAGAGCTGACATCCACTGCATACCATTCTTCCATTTTCAATCCCTTTCCCTTCCTCCTCTCTCCAGAGATGGCCACTCCCTTGGTTTTTTAAACATTAACAAATGGCATCATAGTGCACAAATCATTCTGCAACTTGCTTTTTCACTAAACATTGCATTCTTTTTAACTACCATATAGAATTCCGTTGTATGAATATACCACAATTTACCCATTCCCCTACTGATGGACATTTACGATTTACATTGTTTCCATTTTTTTTCTTTTTTCTTTTTTTTTTCTTGAGATGGAGTGTCTCTTGGTGCCCTGGCTGGAGTGCAGTGGCGCGATCTTGACTCACTGCAACTTCCACCTCCCAGGTTCAAGCCATTCTCCTGCCTCAGCCTCCCAAGTAGCTGGGATTACAGGCATGTACCACCATGTCCGGCCAATTTTGTGTTTTTCAGTACAGATGGGGTTTTGCCATGTTGGGCAGGCTGGTCTCAAACTCCTGACCTCAAGTGATCCACCCACCTTGGCCTCCCAAAGTGCTAGGATTATAGGCATGAGCCACCGTGCCTGGCCTCCATTTCTTTAGTCTTACAAATAATGCTACAATGAAGGCTTATAAATTTCTTCTTGGGTACACATTTGAGAGTTTAGAAGGTATGAGTCTAGAAGTGGGCCAAAGAGTGTACATTTTCACCTTGTGAGATTCCTCTCCAAAGCGATTGTTCCAGTTTGCACTTTGTTCAGTCAAGTATGAGAGTGTCCTTTGTTCCATTCTCTCAAACACTTGATGTTATGAGATATTCATTTATTTTTTTATTTGTATTAATTTTTTTGGCGGGGGGGGGGGTATCAGAGTCTCACTCTGTTTCCCTGCCTGGAGTGCAGTGCCGTGATCTTGGCTTACTGCAACCTCCGCCTCCTAGGTTCAAGCGATTCTCCTGCCTCAGCCTCCCGAGTAGCTGGGATTACAGGCGCCTGCCACCACGCCTGGCTCATTTTTGTATTTTTAGTATAGGCAGGGTTTTGCCATGTTGGCCAGACTGATCTTGAACTCCTGACCTCAGGTGATCCACCCGCCTCAGCCTCCCAAAGTGCTAGGATTACAGGCGTGAGCCACTGCACCTGGCCGAGACTTAAACTTTCGATAGTCTGATGGGTATGAAAGAGAAACTTGTAGTTTTTAATCTGCATGTCCAGTAAGGATAATCATGTTCTCAGAAATGTTTATTGACTATTTGGACCATCTATTTTTAAATGTTTTAAACTTTCATATTCCCTTTTATTCTGTTATCACTTTCTTATAGTGATTAATAGTAGAAACTCTAGTTTTAAAAGTTAATATACATAAAGTGCTCAGAAGAGTCACAGCCATGTTGTAGGAGACAGTATTATTTTTACCCTTTTAAATACGTATATATTGGCTGGGCATGGTGGCTCACACCTGTAATCCCAGCACTTTGGGAGGCCAAGGTAGGTGGATCACCTGAGTTCAGGAGTTCGAGACCAACCTGACCAACATGGCAAAACCCTGTATCTACGAAAAATAAAAAAATTAGCCAGGCATGGTGGCGGGAGCCTCTACTCCTAACTACTTGGGAGGCTGAGGCAGAATAATTGCTTGAACCCGGGAGGGGGAGGTTGCGGTGAGCCGAGACCACACCATTGTACTCCAGCCTGGGCGACAGAGTGAGACCCCATCTCAATAAAAACATACATACATACATACATACATACATACATATATATTTATTGAGACAGGGGTTTCGCTGTGTTGAAGAGGCTGGTCTCTAGCCCCGGGCCTCAAGCTGTCCTGCCTTGGCTTCCCAGATTGCTGAGATTACAGGTGTAATCTCACCGTACCTGTCCACCATTTTAGATATTAACCTTGCCAAGATATTTTTAAAATTTAATCTCATTTGAGTATTTCTACTTATATTTTCTTTTTTTTTTTTTTGAGATGGAGTCTCGCTCTGTCGCCCAGACTGGAGTGCAGTGGCCAGATCTCAGCTCACTGCAAGCTCCGCCTCCCGGGTTCACGCCATTCTCCTGCCTCAGCCTCCCAAGTAGCTGGGACTACAGGCGCCCGCCACCTCGCCCGGCTAGTTTTTTTGTATTTTTTTTAGTAGAGATGGGGTTTCACTGTGTTAGCCAGGATGGTCTCGATCTCCTGACCTTGTGATCTGCCCGTCTCGGCCTCCCAAAGTGCTGGGATTACAGGCTTGAGCCACCGCGCCCGGCCTCTACTTATATTTTCTAATCTTTTAGGATAAATTATTTCAGCAGTTTTGGCATTTGTGACTTTAATCCTTTTGTTTGTTTCTTTTCTAGTATTAGTTTAAAATGTTCCATTTCTGTTCTCTTTGTGTATCTCAATTCTTGCTTCAGTGACAGCAGATAAGAATCCTGGCCTTGTGGAACAGCTGAGAAGTGCATCCTTTAGCCCAAACTGGGGGAGGGTGGTTGCTTTACCTCCAGCTGTCCCGGCAGCTGCTCAGCCAGATTCCCAGATCTAGCATCTTTCAAAACCTCTCAATCTTGGTAACTCTGACAAAAGTCTTTCTGAGGCGTAGGTCCTACTGTGTCAAAGGCACATCTGAATTTCTAGCAATGTGTTCTTAAGTTACATTATCTAGTCTAGTCAGTTTATCAGGAGTTACATATACTGTGGACTCTGAAAACATTATCTCTGCATTATTGAGTAAATCATATAAATACTGTGAAAAGGTAAGAAAAACACCAGTAAAAGCAATGTGGAATAACACTTTGTGCATTACATAGGCATTCAATACATATTGGTGATTGCCTAGTAAAAAATAGGGGGCTCTCAGTGCTGCTTACCTGCCTCTAATAAAAATGTAGGTGGTATTAAACCACAAGCTAGACCATCAGGAAGGAGGTACAAGGATAGATACACAACCTGCTCTTGGCCTTTACCTCAGCAAGCTACCTGGCTTCTGTACTCCTACTTTGATTCACCTCCTGTTGCAGCAGGGTTTTAGGAGGATCCTGTTTGTGTGTCTTAACATTCAGTGTTCATGAAAGAGCAGAATTACCTGGATTTGCCTTTTAGCTCTTGGAGCTGGAGAGTGGATGACCTCTTGCCAGGCACGATTTTTGGATTGGCTTCTCAATTATTGTAGGAATCCTCAACTTTCAGAAGTTGCTAGCCTGTTCATCTGATCTTGAAAGCATACAAACTTATCTTCAAACAGCATAGAATAGGCCAGGTGTGGTGGCTCATGCCTGTAATCCCAGCACTTTGGGAGGCTGAGGTGGGCAGATCACTAGGTCAGGAGATGGAGACTATCCTGGGTAACACAGTGAAACTAAAAATGCAAAAAACTAAAAATACAAAAAAATTAGCCGGGCATGGTGGCAGGCGCCTGTAGTCCCAGCTACTCGGGAGGTTGAGGCAGGAGAATGTCATGAACCTGGGAGGCAGAGCTTGCAGTAAGCCAAGATCGCGCCCCTGCACTCCAGCCTGGGTGACAGAGCGAGACTCCATCTCAAAAAAAAAAAAAAAAAAAAAAAACAGCATAGAATATATGGAATTCTGGACCTAGACAGAGGCAATAACCTAAAGACATTTGCAGCTTTTTTTTTTTTTTTTTTTTTTTTTTGGAGACGGCGGAGTCTCGCTCTATCCCCAGGCTGGACTGCAGTGGCCGGATCTCGGCTGACTGCAAGCTCCACCTCCCGGGTTTACGCCATTTTCCTGCCTCAGCCTCCCGAGTAGCTGGGACTACAGGCGCCCACCACCTCGTCCAGCTAGTTTTTTTGCATTTTTTAGTAGAGACGGGGTAATGGAGGCTGCAATGAGCCGAGATCACACCACTGCACTCCAGCCTGCGTGATAGAGTGAGACTCTGTCTCAAAAGAAAAAAAAGTTGCATAACATTAATACAACTGTATTCTTCAAGGTGGTTGGATTACTGGTGATTTTTATTTTCTTTTTAAACTCTTGTCAAATTTTCCAAATTTTATACCATGGGACTGTGTTCTAAACTGTTCAGTATGAAGAAAACAGAGAGCTCAGTTACTATAAAGAAAATGGTTTTCAGGTCTCTATTCAGTGGCTCTGGTGTAATAGAGCTATATCAAGTCTTTTTTTGCAAAACTCTTCATTTCCTTTTATTTGTATTAGTTTTTCATGCTCTATGCAGTCTGGAGAACCTCGGGTTTAAAATTCTTCAAGCAAATTGCAGTTTTCTATTAGAACTTTAGTTATATTGTACTTATATTCAGTAAAGAAAATAAGACAACAATTGTCAGCTTGTCCTAATTTAGTTAGAATTGTTATATTGCCTGTGTATTTACCCAGTTCAAAGCTGGTTCCGTTGCTACTATTTTATTTTCTATTTTATAACCAGTTCTCAATAAGCTTCCAATAAGGAATGAATCATTTTTCTACCACTTAAAGCAACTTTCTTTGCCAAATCCACAGTATCTTCTATCAACTGTAGATGTTGTGATTTCTTCAAACTTATCTGAGAACCACAAGAATTGCTACATTTCTGTCACTTAGATGTAATCTTTGTATTGCATACCTACCCCATCCTAGTTAAGCTGAGTCACACGAACATAATTGTCGGTCATAAATTTGAGGAGCAATGACACAATCACCCATATTAGGGCAATTTTCTAACAAGACATAATCCACTACAGTGAAACCTCCTTTAGCAAAATCATCCATGGTGCCCAAGCAGGGGCTTGCAGCCCATGAGCCTCAGATGCAGGCTACCACTGCTGTCACCTCTAGTTCTTCATGTCAGCCAAATGGCAGGAGGGAGCAAGTGGGCCTATTACAGTTTTAAGAGATGACGTCTCACTGTGTTGCCCAAGCTGGCCTTGAAATCCTGGACTCAAGTGATCTTCCTGCCTTAGCCTCTTGCATAGCTGGGACTGCAGGCAGGCACCACAGTGCTTGGCTAAATGATTATTCATAGTAGCTAAAATGTACCAACCTAAATGTCTATCAGTGGTGAATACATAAGCATAATGTGGTATTTCCATTCACTGGAATATTATTTAGCCATAAAAAGGAAGGAAATTCTCATATATACTACAAATTATATGAATCTTAAGGACTTATGCTAAGTGAAATAACCCAGCCACAAAAAGACAAATACGGCCAGGCGCGGTGGCTCAAGCCTGTAATCCCAGCACTTTGGGAGGCCGAGACGGGCGGATCACGAGGTCAGGAGATCGAGACCATCCTGGCGAACACGGTGAAACCCCGTCTCTACTAAAAAAAAAAAAAATACAAAAAACTAGCCGGGCGAGGTGGCGGGCGCCTGTAGTCCCAGCTACTTGGGAGGCTGAGGCAGGAGAATGGCGTAAACCCGGGAGGCGGAGCTTGCAGTGAGCCGAGATCGCACCACTGCACTCCAGCCTGGGCGACAGAGCGAGACTCCGTCTCAAAAAAAAAAAAAAAAAAAAAAAGACAAATACTGTGTAATTCCACTGACATGAATTATGTAGAGTAACCAAAATCATAGAGACAAAGTAGAATAGTGGTTACTGGGAAGAAGGGCAGTGGGGACTTAAAACAGCCATAGTTTCAGTTTTGTAAGATGAACAGAGTTATGGAGATGGATGGTGGTAATGATTGCACAACATTGTGAATATATTTGGTAACACTGAACTGTGCTCCTGAAAGTGGTTAAGATAGAACATTTTATGTTTTTTATATTTTTCTACAATTTGTTACAAGTTGAAAAAAAAGAAAGTAGACTCCTGGATATAGTATTCAAATTTCTGAGCTATACAAATACGTAAGATCTTATTCAGTCATCAGTGTGTCTTTAGTTTTCTTCCTACTTCCTTACCACTTTTCCTTTCCTCAGTACTGTTCTTACTGCTACTAATGATCTTTGGAAACCCTTTGTAACCTTATATTTTCTAAATAAACCCAAGGATGAACACAAATATCTTTGCTGTGATTTAAAATAAAGCAGCAATTATATCTAACCTGATAGACCTTATCAGAAATTAACTTTTTTTTGAGACAGGGTATTGCTTTGTCACACAGGTTGGAGTTCTGTGGGGCAGTCATGACTCACTGCAGCCTTGACTTCCTGGGCTCAAGCGATCCTCCCACCTCAGCTTCTTGAGTAGCTGGGACCACAGTTGGGCACCACCATGCCCAGATAATTTTTGTATTTTTTTGTAGAGATGGGATTTCACCTTGTTGCCCAGGCTGGTCTTGGAACTCCTGAACCCAAGCATTCGGCCCGCTTCAGCCCCACGAAAATGTTGGGATTACAGGTGTGAGCCACTGTGTCCAGCCAGTGACTAACTTTCTATCCAGATTTTTTTTAAAGTCTAGATGTTTTTTTGTTTCTTGGTTAGTTAATCATTGGCAAAATACAGTGAAAAAGCTGATCCAGCTCTTCTTCTCAGCCTGTGGTGAAATGTTACTTCTTCAATGTCGGTTTATGTATTAGAAAGAAGTAAGCCGTTCTATCGTGTAAACTTTCTGTGATAGGATGTATTTAGTTGAGAATATGGACTCTGTAGCAAAACTGTCCCCAGCTACACTAATTGCTAGCTCTGTAATCTTGGACAAGTTACTTAAATGTGAAGTGCTTAGAACAGTGTCTGGCATATACAGTTGACCCTTGAACAATGCAAGTGCTAGAGGCACCAACCCCCCAGCAAGTCAGAAATCTGCATATAACTTGGAACTCCTCAGAAACTTAACTACTGATAACCTACTGTTTACTGGAAGCCTATGGATAATGTAAACAGTTGATTAACATATTTTATGTTATACATATTATATACTATATTCTTTTTTTTTTTTTTTTGAGACGGAGTCTCGCTCTGTCGCCCGGGCTGGAGTGCAGTGGCCGGATCTCAGCTCACTGCAAGCTCCGCCTTCCGGGTTTACGCCATTCTCCTGCCTCAGCCTCCCGAGTAGCTGGGACTACAGGCGCCCGCCACTTCGCCCGGCTAGTTTTTTGTATTTTTTTTAAGTAGAGACAGGGTTTCACCGTGTTAGCCAGGATGGTCTCGATCTCCTGACCTCGTGATCCACCCGTCTCGGCCTCCCAAAGTGCTGGGATTACAGGCTTGAGCCACCGCGCCCGGCCATATACTATATTCTTATAATAAAGTAAGAAAAAATTACTAAATTATAAAAGAAAATATGTTTACTATTAAGATCGAAAATATATTTTCTATCTTTTCATCTTCATGATGAGTAGGCTAAGGAAGAGGTGGGATTGCTTTTGCTGTCTCAGGAGTGGCAGGGATGGAAGAAAATTCATGTGTAAGTGAACCCATGCAGTTCAAACCGGTGTTGTTTAAGGATCAACTGTGCTGAATTCTCAGTAAATGTTAGCTATTACTTTGACCATCACAATTTTATCTAAGTGCTCTGGTCCATACCCAGAATATGAGCGCACCTCATTTTATTGCACTTTGCTTTATTGCATTTTGCAGATAGTGGGTTTTTTTTGTTGTTGTTGTTTTTTGTTTGCTTTGTTTTGTTTTTTTTTTTACAAATTGAAGATTTCGCCGGGCGCGGTGGCTCAAGCCTGTAATCCCAGCACTTTGGGAGGCCGAGACGGGCGGATCACGAGGTCAGGAGATTGAGACCATCCTGGCTAACACAGTGAAACCCCGTCTCTACTAAAAAAAATACAAAAAAACTAGCCGGGCGAAGTGGACAGGCACCTGTAGTCCCAGCTACTCCGGAGGCTGAGGCAGGAGAATGGCGGAAACCCGGGAGGCGGAGCTCGCAGTGAGCTGAGATCCGGCCACTGCACTCCAGCCCGGGCGGCAGAGCAAGACTCCGTCTCAAAAAAAAAACAAAAACAAAAAAAACAAAAAAAAACAAATTGAAGATTTCTGGCAAACCTTCATTGAGCAAGTCTGTAGCTGCCATTTTTCCAATAGCATATGCTCACTTCATGTCTGTCACATTTTCAGACCTTTTCATTATTATTTGTTAGTGGTGATCAGTGGTGTTTTTTGTTTGTTTGTTTGTTTGTTTGTTTGTTTGTTTGTTTTTTTTTTTTTGAGACGGAGTCTCGCTCTGTCGCCCAGGCTGGAGTGCAGTGGCCGGATCTCAGCTCACTGCAAGCTCCGCCTCCCGGGTCCACGCCATTCTCCTGCCTCAGCCTCCCAAGTAGCTGGGACTACAGGCGCCCGCCACCTCGCCCGGCTAGTTTTTGTATTTTTTAGTAGAGACGGGGTTTCACCGTGTTCGCCAGGATGGTCTCGATCTCCTGACCTCGTGATCCGCCCGTCTCGGCCTCCCAAAGTGCTGGGATTACAGGCTTGAGCCACCGCGCCCGGCCTGTTTGTTTGTTTTTAAGACGGAGTCTTACTCTGTTGCCCAGGCTGGAGTGCAGTGGCGCAATCTTGGCTTACTGCAACCTCCACCTCCTGGATTCAAGCAGTTCTCATGCCTCTGCCTCCTGAGTAGCTGAGATTACTGGCATGCACCACCATGCCTGGCTAATTTTTGCATTTTTAGTAGAGATGGAGTTTCACCGTGTTGGCCAGGATGATCTCAAACTTCTGACCTCAAGTGATTCACCCACCTCGGCCTCCCCAAAGTGCTGAGATTACAGGCATGAGCCACTGCACCTGGCTGATCAGTGATCTTTGACATTACTATTATACTTGTTTCAGGGTGCCATGAACTGTATCCATATAGGAGAGCAGACTTGAAATGTTGTATGTGTTCTGACTGCTTTGCCAAATTGCTATTCCCCTGTTCTCTTTCTCTTCTCAAGCCTCCCTATTCCCTGAGACACAACAATATTGAAATTAGGCCAATTAATAACACTACAGTGGCCTCTTAAGTGTTCAAGTGAAAGGAAGAGTCCCATGTCTCTCATTTTAAATCAAAAGTTAGAAATGATTAAGTTTCGTGTTAAAGGCATGTCAAAAGCCAGGATAGGCCTTTTACATCAAGTAGTTAACCAAGATGTGAATGCAAAGGAAAGGTTCTTGAAGGGAATTAAAAGTGCTACTCCAATGAACATGGGAATAAGAAAGAAAAATAGCCTTATTGCTGATACGGAGAAAGTTTGAGTGGTTTAGATAGAAAATTTAAACCAACTGTAACATTCCCTTAACAAACCCTAAGCCACAGTAAAGCCCTAATTCTGTTTAATTCTCTGAAAGCTGAGAGAGGTGAGGGAGCTGCAGAAGAAAAGTTTAAAGCTAGGAGAGGTTGGTTTATGAAGTTTAAGAAACCATCTTTGTAACAATGAAGTGCAAGGTAAAGCAGCAGCATATGCTGATGTAGAAGCTGCAGCAAGTTATCCAAGAGATCTAGCTAGGATCATTGATGAAGGAGGCTGCACTAAACAGCAGATTTTCCATGTAAATGAAACAGCCTTCTATTGGAAGAAGATGCCATCTAGGATTTTCGTAGCTAGAGAAAGGCAATTGCTTCAAGGGGCAAGCTGACTCTCTTGTTAGGGGTTAATACAGCTGGTGATTTTAATTGGAAACCAAATTTACCATTCCAAAAAAGCTCATTTCCCATTCCAAAATCCTAGGGCCCTTAAGAATTATGTTAAATCTACTCTATTAATGGAACAACAAAGCCTAGATGACAGCACATCTGTTTTACAGCATGGTTTACTGAATGTATTAAGCCCACTGTGGAGATCTGCTCAGGAAAAAAGGTTCCTTTCAAAATGTTACTGCTCATTGACAGTGTACCTCTTCACCCAAGAGCTCTGATGGGAATGTACAAAGAGATTAATGTTGTTTGTTGAGTTGTTGTTGTTGTTGTTGTTGTTGTTTTAAGACAGAGTCTCGCTGTGTCGCCCAGGCTGGAGTGCAGTGGTGCAATCTCAGCTCACTGCAAGCTCTGCCTCCTGGGTTCACACCATTCTCCTGTCTCAGCCTCCTGAGAAGCTGGGCCTACAGGCACCCACCACCACACCCAGCTAATTTATTTTGTATTTTTAGTAGAGATGGGGTTTCACCATATTAGCCAGGGTGGTCATGATCTCCTGACTTCGTGATCCGCCCATCTCGGCCTCCCAAAGTGCTGGGATTACTGGTGCGAGCGACCGCGCCCGGTCTTTTTTTTTTTTTTTTAAGACAAGGTCTCACTCTGTTGCCCAAGCTGGGGTGCAGTGGTACAATCACGGCTCACTGCAGGCTCAGTGTCCCTGGGCTCAGGTGATCCTTCCACCTCAACCTTTAGCTGGGACTACAAGAACATGCCAACACACCCAGCTAATTTTTGTATGTTTTGGTAGAGACACAGTTTAACGTGTTACCCAGGCTGGTTTCAAACTCCTGGGCTCAAGAGATTTGCCTGCCTCAGCCTCCCAAAGTGCTGGGATTACAAGCATGAGCTACCATGCCCTGCCTGAGATTAATACTGTTTTCATGCCAGATAACAGTATTCATTCTGTGGCCCATGGATCAAGGAGTAATTCCAACTTTAGTCTTACTATTTAAGAAACATATTTCATAAGGCTATAGCTGATATAGATAGTGATTCTGCTGGTGGATCTGGACCAAATCAATTGAAAAACATCTGGAAAGGATTCACCACTGTAGATGCCATTAAGAACATTTGTGGCCAGGCATAGTGGCTCATGTCTGTAATCCCAACGTTTTGAAAGGCCCAGATGGGTGGATCCCTTGAGGCCAGGAGTTTGAGACCAGCCTGGGAAGCATAGTGAGACCATCTCTACAAGAAATTAGCCATGGCCTGGTGCAGTGACTCAGGCCTGTAATCCCAGCAGTTTGGGAGGCCGAGGTGGGCAGATCACAAGATCAGGGGTTCAAGACCAGCCTGACCAATATGGTGAAACCCAGTCTCTACTAAACATACAAAAATTAGCCAAGCATGGTGGCATGAGCCTGTAGTCCCAGCTACTTGGGAGGCTGAAGCAGGAGAATCGCCTGACCCTGGGAGGTGGAGGTTACAGTAAGCCAAGATCGCACCACTGCACTCCAGCCTGGGCGACAAGAGTTAGACTCCATCTCAAACAAACAAACAAAAAAATCAGCCATGCTTGATGGTGTACACCTGTAGTCCCAACTATTTGGGAGGTTGAGGTGGGAGGATCACTTGAGCCCAGGAATTTGAGGCTGCAATGAGCTCTGATCTTGCCACTCTGTTCCAGCCTGGGCATGAGAGTGAGACCCTGCCTCTAAAAAAATAAATAAATTAAAAAGAGCATTTGTGGTACATGGGAGGAGGTCAGAATATCAACGTTAACAGGAGTTTGGAAAAAGTTGATTCCCACCCTTATGGATGACTTTAAGCAGTTCAAGACTTCAGTGGAGGGAATAACTGCAAATGTGGTGAAAATAGTGAGAGAACTAGAATTAGAAATGGAGGGGAAGATGTGACTGAATTGCTGCAATCTATGATGAAACTTGAGCAGACGAGGAGTTGCTTCTTATGGATGAGCAAATGAAGTTTGTTTTTTTAAGATGGAATCTGCTCTTGGTGAAGATGCTGTAAACATTGTCAAAGTAACAACAAGGTATTCAGGATATTACATAAAGTGAGTTTATAAAGCAGCAGTAGAGTTTGAGAGGATTGACTCCAATTTTGAAAGAAGTTCTAACATGGGTAAAATGCTATCAGACAGCATTGCATGCTACAGAGAAGTCTCTTTGTGAAAGGAAGTATCAATCCATGTTGCAAACTTTATTGTCTTATTTTAAGAAATTGTCGGCTGGGCGCAGTAGCTCACACCTGTAATCCTAGCACTTTGGGAGGCTGAGGTGGGGTGGATCACGAGGTCAGGAGATCAAGACCATCCTGGCTAACACAGTGAAACCCTGTCTCTACTAAAAATACAAAAAAAAACTAGCCAGGTGTGGTGGCGGGTGCCTGTAGTCCCAGCTACTCAGGAGGCTGAGGCAGGAGAGTGGCGTGAACCCAAGAGGCAGAACTTGCAGTGAGCTGAGATTGTGCCACTGCACTCCGGCCTGGGCGACACAGCAAGACTCCGTCTCAAAAAAAAAAAAAAAAAGACATTGTCAACCTGAGAAACATAGCGAGATCTTGTATCTGCAAAAAATTAAAAAATTAGCCAGGCATTGTGGCACATGCCTGTAGTCCCAGCTACTCAGGAGGCTAAGGTGGGAGGATCATCAGAGCCCAGGAGTTTGTGACTGCGGTGAGCTGTGATTGCGCCAGTGCACTCCAGCCTGGGCAACAGAGCAAGACCCTGTCCCCGCCAAAAAAGAAAAAAGGTTTACACTTCAGTGAAAGAAAAAGAAGTTGCTATATCCATCCCAACCTTCAACAACCACCACCACCCTGATCAGTCAGCAGCCCTCAACATTGAGGCAAGTCTCTCCACAAGCAAATATTATGACTCACTGAAGGCTCAGATGATTGTTAGCATTTTTAATAATAAAGTGTTTTTAAATAAAGGTATGTACCTTGTTTTTGTAGAGACAATGCTGTTGCACACTTAATAGCCTACAGTATAACATAAATATAACTTATGTGCACTGTGAAACCAAAAAGTTTGTATGACTTGCTTCTTGGAACATTTGTTTTATTGCAATGATCTGGAACTGAACCCACAATATCTCCAAGATATGCCTATACTAAGTAGTCTATTAATAAAAGAATACCAACCTGGGCAACATGGCAAAACCTTGTCTCTACCAAAAATACAAAAAATTAACTGGGTATGGTGGCGTACACTGTAGTCCCAGCTACTCAGGAGGGTGAGGTGGGAGGATTGCTTGAGCCTGGGAGGCAGAGGTTGCATTGAGCCTAGATTGTGCCACTGCACTCCAGCCTGGGTGACAGAGTGAGGCCCCATCTCAAAAGGAAAAAAAGAATAAAACTTTGCTTTCCTCTACATTCTTTTTTTTTTTTTTTTTAAGAGAGAGTTGTGCTCTGTCGCCCAGGCTGGAATGCAGTGGTGCGATCTTGGCTCACTACAACCTCTGCCTCTCGAATTCAAGCGAATCTCCTGCCTCAGCCTCCTGAGTAGCTGGGACTATGGCCGCACACCACCATGCCCAGCTAATTTTTGTATGTTTAGTAGCGATAGGGTTTCACCATCTTGGCCAGGCTGGTCTGAAACTCCTGACCTCAAGTGATCTGCCCATCTCAGCCTCCCAAAGTCCTGGGATTATAGACATGAGTCACCGCACCTGCCCTCCCCCACATTCCTGAAGGAAAGCATTTACTTGTAATTTCTTAAATTATGGTTAAATACAAATAATATAAAATTTACCATCATAACCATTACATTTTTTTCTTTTTGTATAAAACATTTCATTGTCATGAATCCATTTTATTTTATTTTATTTTATTTTATTTTATTTTATTATTTTTTTTTTTGAGACGGAGTCTCGCTGCATCGCCCAGGCTGGAGTGCAGTGGCGCTATCTCGGCTCACTGCAAGCTCCGCCTCCCGGGTTCACGCTATTCTCCCGCCTCAGCCTCTGAGTAGCTGGGACTACAGGCACCCGCCACCACGCCCGGCTAGTTTTTTTTTTTTTTTTGTATTTTTAGTAGAGACGGGGTTTCACCATGTTAGCCAGGATGGTCTTGATCTCCTGACCTCGTGATCCACCCGCCTCGGCCTCCCAAAGTGCTGGGATTACAGGCCTGAGCCACTGCACCCGGCCTGTCATGAACCCATTTTAAAGCATACCTGTGTGATCAAGTTTTTTCACAGTGTGCAACCATCACCACTATCTAGCTCTAGAATTTAATCACCCCAAACAAACTCCATACCATTGAGCAGTCATTCTCCATTTTCTCCTCCACTTAACTCCTGGCAACAACAAATCTACTCTTTGTCTTGGTGAATTTGTCTAATCTATGTATTTCATATAAATGGAGCTATATAATATGTAGCCTTTTGTGTAGGCTTCTTTGATAATGTGTTTTTTTCTTTTTGAGATAAGAGTCTTGCTGTGTCGCCCAGGTTGGAGTGCAGCGGCACGATCTCGGCTCACTGCAAGCTCTGCCTCCTGGGTTCATGCCATGCCATTCTCCTGCCTCAGTCTCCTGAGTAGCTGGGACTACAGGTGCCCACCACCATGCCCAGCTAATTTTTTGCATTTTTTTTTTTTTTTTTTTTTTTTTTTTTTTTTTTTTTTTTTTTTTTTTTTTTTTGAGACGGAGTCTTGCTCTGCCGCCCAGGCTGGAGTGCAGTGGCCGGCTCTCAGCTCACTGCAAGCTCCGCCTCCCGGGTTCACGCCATTCTCCTGTCTCAGCCTCCCGAGTAGCTGGGACTACAGGCGCCCGCCTCGTCGCCCGGCTAGTTTTTTGTATTTTTTAGTAGAGACGGGGTTTCACCGTATTAGCCAGGATGGTCTCGATCTCCTGACCTCATGATCCGCCCGTCTCGGCCTCCCAAAGTGCTGGGATTACAGGCTTGAGCCACCGCGCCCGGCCATTTTTTGCATTTTTAGTAGAGATAGGGTTTCACCGTATTGACCAGGATGATCTTGATCTCCTGACCTCATGATCCACCCGCCTAGGCCTCCCAAAGTGCTGGGATTACAGGCGTGAGCCACCACGCCCAGCCGATACAGTGTGTTTTCTTGGTGTATCCATGTTGTAGCATGTATTAGTACTTCATTTCTTTTTATGGCCAAATATTTCCTAGTATGGATCGGCCACATTTTATCCGTATCATGATAAACATTTGTGTTACTTCCATCTTTCAGCTGTTTTGAATAGTGCTGCAGTGAATATTTATGTACAAGCTTTTGTTTGAACACTTTGTTTAATTCTTTTAGATATATGCCTAAGAGTGGAATTGCTGAGTCATATGGTCATTATGTGTTTAGTTTATTGAGGAACTGCCCACCCAATTTTCATAGCGGCTGCACCATCTTATATGCCCACCAGTAGATGTATGAGGGTTCCAATTTCTCTACGTTTTTGCTAACACTCATTATTTTCCATTTTTTAAATTATTGCGATCCTAGTGGGTATGAAGTAGTATTTCTTGGCAGTTTTGATTTGACATTCACTTTTTCTTTTAAAATATGAAGGGTAGGTTCTGTCCATTGCCTTGTATTATTAGTTATGTTTTGCTATTAATATATATATTCTGCCTTGTCTATTTCATACTGGCCATATTCTTCTCTTGGGTGTTATCTCTTATCTTTAACTAAACTATACATTCCTTAAAGACAGGGAGTCAGGTTCTAATGCTACCTGATATATCCAGCCAGGCCAGGTGTTTGTCTTACAAGGCAGACTATATACATATATAATTTTTTTTTTTTTCCTACAGCCTCTACCTCCTGGGCTCAGGTGATTCACACCTCAGCCTCCCGAGTAGCCAAGATTACAGTCATGCACCACCATCCCAACTAATTTTTTGTATTTGTATTTTTATTGTTTTTGTTTGTATGTGTATTTTAATTTTTTTGTGTTTTTAGTAGAGGCAGTGTTTTGCTGTGTTGCTCAGGCTGGTCTCAAACTCCTGGACAGAAGCAGTCTGCCCACCTTGACCTCCCAGAGTGCTGGGATTACAGACGTGCACCACTGTGCCCAGCCAGCCATACAATATTGTCAGCTTTTTATTCTCTCTCCCTTCCTTGACCACCATTTTCTGAATATTTTAGCTTATGCCTTTACCTCTGCGTGGAATTGTCCCTGTTGAATCATCTCTTGTTAGAATTCTACTTATTCTTCCCCCTCTTTTCCTAAAGCGTTTTCTGATCAGTCTAATAAAAATATGATACTTTCCTTTTGTTTTTACTGCTGCTTGAGCACCTACTTTGTGTTAAACATTTTACTTTATAGACTTTAAATCTTCACAATGTCCCACAAGGTGATATTCATTCTCCACAAGATATTCATGTTAGAGAAATTACATAACTTGTCTAAGTAGTATAGGAGCTGAGATTTAAACTTAGGTCTCAGCCAGGTGCCGTGGCTCACACGTGTAATCCCAGCATTTTGGAAGGCCAAGGTGGGCAGATCACCTGAGGTCAGGAGTTTGAGACCAGCCTGGCCAACATGGCAAAACCCTGACTTTACCAAAAACACAAAAATTAGACAGGCATTGGTGGCACACAGCCGTAGTCCCAGCTACTTGGGAGGCTGAGGCACAAGCATTGCTTGAACCTGGGAGGTGGAGGTTACAGTGAGCCAAGATTTCGCACCACTGCACTCCAGCCTAGGTGACACAGTGAGACTGTTTCAGAATAAAAATAGAGAAATAAATAGGCCGGGTGCGGTGGCTCATGCCTGTAATCCTAGCACTTTAGGAGGCCAAGGCAGGCGAATTGCCTGAGCTCAGGAGTTTGAGACCAGCCTGAGCAACACAGTGAAACCCCATCTCTACTAAGATACAAAAAGTTAGGTGGGGTGGCAGCATGTGCCTGTAGTCCCAGCTACTCTGGAGGTTGAGGCAGGATAATTTCTTGAACCCAGGAGTTGGGAAGTTGCAGTGAGCCGAGAGCACACCACTGCACCTGAGCCTGAGCGACAGAGCAAGACTCCATTTTTAAAAAATAAACAAACAAACTTAGGTCTCTTTGGCTCCAAAGCTGTTGTTTTCTCTCCACTACTATTTTCTGCTGACTCTTCTGGCCTTCTGCATTTTGTTGTAATTGTTATAGTCAACAAGAATCTGACACAGATCTTCGTGTCCGTCCTGGTGTCTTTATCATTCTATAAATATTTGTGGAATAAATGAAAAGGGGACTTTGTTCTTCATGAACTAGGATAATTATCTTCATGGGCTAGGATATTCTCGACAGGTTTGGGAAATAGCCCTGTTTAACAAAATAATATAAATTCAAAATCAGCATATTACCCACTAAATTATGGATCCTTTATTCAAATTTTGAGATAGATTAGGTCAGCCTACATCAAATCAGTATAGCTCAGTAAGTAAGAGCTTGACTCTAGAGTGAGCCTGCCCAGGTTCTTTTCCTGGTTTGTTCTATAAGTTACCTAACATCTGCTTTCTTGTGTATGAAGTGGAGATTAGTATTTAGTATTTAGCATTTAGAATTGTCAGGATTAGGCCAGGCATGGTGGCTCAAACCTGTAATCCCAGCACTTTGGGAGGCTGAGGCGGGTGAATCACGAGGTCAGGAGATCGAGACCATCCTGACTAACACAGTGAAACCTCGTCTCTACTAAAAGTACAAAAAAATTAGCTGGCCGTGGTGGCGGGCGCCTGTAGTCCCAGCTACTCGGGAGGCTGAGGCAGGAAAATGGCGTGAACCCGGGAGGCAGAGCTTGCAGTGAGCCAAGATTGTGCCACTGCACTCCAGCCTGGGCCACAGAGCGAGATTCCGTCTTAAAAAAAAAAAAAAAAAAAAAAAAGGAATTGTTAGGATTAAATTAGACCTTAGATAAAAAATTCAGCAACAGACTGTATAGTAAACATGCATTAGGGAATAATTGTTATTATTAACATTATCCATTGTCTTTCCCATTCTGTGTGATTTGATTATGATTATGTTGAGTGAGAACTTTTTCCTTGTCTATTATTGAAAATAAGAAAGGATAGTATTTTTCCTTCTCCTTTTTAAAAAATTCTTACTATATTTAAGGATATTAGTGGCTTCATAGAGATGATCAATGCATCTTTTATGGCAGGGAGTCGTCGCATGGTGGATGTCATGGACGTGAACACACAGAAAGGCATTGAAATGACCATGGCTCAGTGGACACGCTACTATGAGACCCCAGAGGAGGAGCGAGAGAAACTCTATAATGTCATCAGCCTAGAGTTTAGCCACACCAGGCTGGAGAACATGGTGCAGAGGCCCTCCACGGTTAGTGTAATCATTTTTTTCATGTTGTCATTGTCACCAAAAGGGTTGTTTTCGGCTGGGTGTTGGTAACTGATGCTTGTAATCCCAGCACTTTTGAGAGGCCAAGGTGGGCAGATCGCTTGAGCTGAGGAGTTTGAGACCAGCCAGGGCAACATGGTGAAACCATATCGCTACAAAAAGTACCCCCCCGAAAAAAAAAAAAAGCTGGGTGTGATGGCACATGCCTGTAGTTCCAGCTACCCAGGCTGAGGTGGGAATCCGGATCACCTGATCCCAGGAGGTTGAGGCTGCAGTGACAGGTGATTGCACCACTGCATTCCAGCCTGGGTGACAGAACAAGACCCTGTCTCAAAAAATTAAAATAAAATGGGTTGTTTTTACCCTGTGAACATTTATAACTCTCTGCACATACCAATATTAAGCTGAAGGAAAACAAGACTATTTGACAAGAATAACTTGTATTTTTATAAAGATATATTGATACTGTATTTTGATAAGAATAACTGCATTTTCTGAAATCACTTAAAGTTTTGTAGGGGGGGATGAATTTTTAAATTTATTATAATTAAAAAAATTTTTTTTTTTTTAGAGACAGGGTCTCACAATTTTGTCCAGGCTGACCTTGAACTCCTGGGCTCAAGCAATCCTCCCACCTTGGCCTCCCAAAGTGCTGGGTTTACAGGCATGAGCCACCGTGCCTGGGCGTGAAATCACTTAATTTTATATAGGGCAGGATTATTCTGATTTGTATCACCTGTAACTTAATGTAGGACCATTGACCTTTGGACGTAACGGAGAGGAGTATTAAAATTCACCCAGCCGGGCGCAGTGGCTCAAGCCTGTAATCCCAGCACTTTGGGAGGCCGAGACGGGCGGATCACGAGGTCAGGAGATCGAGACCATCCTGGCTAACACGGTGAAACCCTGTCTCTACTAACAATACAAAAAACTAGCCAGGCGAGGTGGCGGGCGCCTGTAGTCCCAGCTACTCGGGAGGCTGAGGCAGGAGAATGGCGAGAACCCGGGAGGCGGAGCTTGCAGTGAGCTGAGATCCGGCCACTGCACTCCAGCCTGGGCTACACAGCGAGACTCCGTCTCAAAAAAAAAAAAAAAAAAAAAAAATTCACCCTTGGGACCAGGCGCAGTGGCTCATGCTTGGAATCCCAGCACTTTGGGAGGCTGAGGTGGGTGGATAGCCAGAGGTCAGGAGTTTGAGACCAGCCTGGCCAACATGGCGAAACTCCGTCTCTACTAAAAATACAAAAATTAGCCAGGCATGGTTGCATGCGCCTGTAATTCCAGCTACTCGGGAGACTGAGGCAGGAGAATCACTTGAACCCGGGAGGCGGAGGTTGCAGTGAGCCTGGGTGACAGAGTGAGACCTTGTCTCAAAAAAAAAATTCCCTCTTGACCAGGCATAGTGGCTCAAGCTTGTAATCCCAACACTTGAGAGACTGAGACAGAGGATTGCTTGAGGCCAGTAGTTCAAGACCAGCCTGGGGAATGTCATGAGACCCCGAAAAATAAAAATTAACATTTTATTTATTTATTTATTTATTTATTTATTTATTTATTTATTTATTTATTATTTTGAGACAGAGTCTCACTTTGTTGCCCGGGATATAGAGTGCAGTGGTGCGATCTTGGCTCACTGCAACCTCCGCCTCCCTGGTTCAAGCAATTCTCCTGCCTCAGCCTCCTCAGTAGCTGGGACTATAGGCCACCATGCACTGCTAATTTTTGTATTTTTTTGGTAGAGACAGGGTTTCATCATGTTGGCCAGGCTGGTCTTGAACTCCTGACCTCAAGTGATCAACCTGCCTCAGTCTCCCAAAGTGCTGGGATTACAGACATGAGCCACCACACCCAGGTGAAAGGAACTATTTTTATATTAGTAATCATTGCTTATTTGGTCATGTGGAAGTACAGGAAGACAGGTGGTTAGAATTTAGCCTTCTTGTTAGCCTAGAATTGCTTGAAATCAGGAGGCAGAGGTTGCAGTGAGCCATGATCATGCCACTGCACTCCAGCCTGGGTGACACAGCAAGACCCTGTCTCAAAAAATAAATAAATGGTGGGGCGCGGTGGCTCAAGCCTGTAATCCCAGGACTTTGGGAGGCCGAGACGGGTGGATCACAAGGTCAGGAGATCGAGACCATCCTGGCTAACCCGGTGAAACCCCGTCTCTACTAAAAAATACAAAACACTAGCCGGGCGAGGTGGCAGGCGCCTGTAGTCCCAGCTACTCGGGAGGCTGAGGCAGGAGAATGGCGTGAACCCAGGAGGCGGAGCTTGCAGTGAGCTGAGATCCTGCTGCTGCACTCCAGCCCAGGCGACAGAATGAGACTCCGCCTCAAAAAAAAAAAAAGAAAAAAAAAAAAGAAATTCTTCTTTCTGTGAATGAATGCATGTTAAAAAAAATAAATAAATAAATACTCTTACATTCTGAACCCTTCCTCTCCCCATTCAGACATGGGAGCTTACAGTGTATTAAGCAAGTACTTTATTCATTATTCTGTTAAAGGCATTCCCACAGACAACACACAGAGATGGGAGATGGTGGCTACTACATTAAGAAACGACCCACAAAAAAAAAAAAAGCATCCAGGGCTTATTCAATGTTCTGGGACCAGTGGATGCTTGGTTAAAATTGTTGGCTCCGTGAGCATAGAGCAGCAGGTTAACCTTAACAGTTGCACCTCGTCTTGTTTGTTTCTTCCATGTCAGTGGTGATGCTTTCTAAATACTCTCCCACAATTAACATCTGGGTATCCTCTAGACAACTGCTTCATATCATGCACAACTGTATGCATTTGTCTCGATTTGCATGGTAAGGGAAGTAAGTGATCAAATACATAGATATTGTTACAAAGCTTACCAGATACATGTTTTTTGTAACCATATTAGTGTAAAATGTTGCAATTCATATTGCTTTCACTTCTCTTTTCTTTTTCAGCCAATATTATTTAAAAGATTGCTGACTGGGCATGGTGGCTCATGCCTGTAATCCCAGCACTTTGGGGGGCCATGGCTGGTGAATCACCTGAGGTCAGAAGTTCGAGACCAGCCTGGCCAAGATGGTGGAACCCCGTCTCTACCAAAAAATACAAAAATTAGTTAGGTGCAGTGTTGGGCACCTGTAATCCCAGCTACTTGGGAGGCTGAGGCAGGAGAATTGCTTGAACCTGGGAGGCGGAGGTTGTAGTGAGCTGAGATCGCACCACAGTACTCTAGCCTGGGTGACAGAGCAAGACTTTGTCTCAAAAAAAAAAGAAAAAAAGATTTCTGTACTCTCACATTATTTCAAAATGGTAAAAGTGTTTACATTTAATCCTTACAACATATCTTTGAAGTAATTATCTTAGTTTTGTGTGTGTGTGTGGTTTTGGGTTTTTTATTGAGACAGTCTTGCTCTGGTTGCCCAAGCTGGAGTACAGTGGTGATTGTAGCTTACTGCAGCCTCAAACTCCTGGGTTTAAGCAAACCTCACATCTTAGCCTCACAAGTAGCTAGGACTATAGGCACATGCCACCATACCTGGCTATTTTTAAATTTTATTTATGTATTTAATTTTTTTTTTTTTTTGAGACGGAGTCTTGCTCTCTGTCGCTCAGGCTGGAGTGCAGTGGCGGGATCTCGGCTTACTGCAAGCTCCGCGTCCCGGGTTCACGCCATTCTCCTGCCTCAGCCTCCCGAGTAGCTGGGACTACAGGCGCCCGCCACCTCGCCCGGCTAGTTTTTTGTATTTTTTAGTAGAGACGGGGTTTCACCGGGTTAGCCAGGATGGTCTCGATCTCCTGACCTTGTGATCCACCCGTCTCGGCCTCCCAAAGTGCTGGGATTACAGGCTTGAGCCACCGCGCCCGGCCTGATTTATTTTTTTGAGACAGAGTTTCGCTCTTGTTGCCCAGGCTGGAGTGCAGTGGCACGATCTCGGCTCACCAGAACCTCAGCCTCCCAGGTTCAAGCAATTCTCCTGCCTCAGCCTCCCGAGTAGCTGGGATTATAGGCATGCGCCACCATGCCCAGCTAAGTTTTTTTTTTTTTTTTTTTTTTTTAGATGGAGTCACGCTCTGTTGCCCAAGCTGGAGTGCAGTGGCACAATCTCTGCTCACTGCAAGCTCCACCTCCTGGGTAGACACCATTCTCCTGCCTCAGCCTCCCGAGTAGCTGGGACTACAGGCGCTTGCCACCATACCATGCCTGGCTAATTTTTTGTATTTTCAGTAGAGACATCGTTTCTCCATGTTAGCCAGATGGTCTCGATCTCCTGACCTCGTGATCCACCGCCTTGGCCTCCCAAAGTGTTGGGATTACGGGCGTGAGCCACCGCGCCCAGCCTAATTTTGTATTTTTAGTAGACATGGGGTTTCTCCATGTTGGTCAGGCTGGTCTTGAACTCCCAACCTCGGGTGATCTGCCTGCCTCGGCCTCCCAAAGTGTTGGGGATTACAGGCGTGAACCACTGCAACTGACTTGTGTTTTATTGTGAAGAGCTGGGTTCTCACTGTGTTGCCCAGGTTGGTCTTGAACTCCTGGGTTCAAGTGATCTTCCCACCTTGGCCTTCCAAAGCTCTGGGATTTCAAGCGTGAGCCACTGTGCCTGGTCTGTCTTAGTTTTATAGATGAGTTCCAGGGCCTTATATAGTCTTGAAAAGACATGACAGACCTGGAGCTTCTTATTCCTAAGCTGGTAGTTTCTATAGCACATTGTCAATGCAAGGCTACAAATCCATGCTGGATTTTTTTTTTTAAACCTAACTTTTGGCATCTTAATTGTTCTAACAATGGTATATATTTTGCTGAGTTTATAGATACCTTCCAGACAATACCTTTTATTGGATTAAAAATAAAACAAATTATATGAGTATTGACATAGAAGAGAGTTCATAGTTATACACTATTGCATCATTAATGATTCCGTTTTGACTAGTTCTGTCTTTACTATTATCATTTGATGGAATGATGAATCTTTATTCTCATATAACAATTATTTCTAGGATGGTTGCCTAGTAATCCTAAGATTCGCCAACCAATTGTTTTAATTTGCTTACAATTATAGTTTTTTGTTGTGTATTTTAAGAAATTCTGCTTTTCTTGACTTTAAAATTATCTTTGACCCCAACCTTTCCCTTGGAGCCCAAGTGTTTCCTCCTTCTATTTAAAGGTGGATTTCATTGACTGGGTAGACAACATGTGGCCAAGGCACTTGAAAGAAAGCCAGACTGAATCAACAAATGCCATCTTGGAGATGCAGTACCCTAAAGTGCAGAAGTAAGTGAAATGCCCTGCATCTTCCTCCGCGTGCTGTGGGAGACCAAAGTAATGGCAAGGATTTGCTTCTCCCTTAAAAGCTTTGCTGTGTCCTAAATGATTAAAAAGATGAATTATTTAAAGATTAGACTTCACAGTTCCATAAGGAAGAGTGTATATGAGCAAACCATAGCACACAACCACATGGTTAAAGGAAAAAAAAGCTTAACATTTTAGTCAATAGGGTAGAAAAAAAAAAGAAAAAAAAAAAACCTTTTTCTGATAATGTGATGACTTGAAAATGCATTGCTTTTTCTCCTTCTGGAACTTGATTAGGTGGAAGATAAAGGGAGTATACAAGAGGAGAGTATGGCATTTTGGTGGGGCAGATGTACTTTCTTCCATCGGTACACTAATGCTGCTGCTTTTTTTGGGTCAGGTACTGTCTAATGAGTGTTCGAGGCTGCTATACTGACTTCCATGTGGACTTTGGTGGTACCTCTGTTTGGTATCACATCCATCAAGGGGGAAAGGTATGGTCATAGTTGTGATAGGGGTTGGAATCTGAAGTTGGTTATATGACTTCGCTTCAGTTCATGTATGCTCAATGTACCCTGGAAATGAATCTGTTAGGGAATTATCCCCATTCATATCTGGAAAGAATTATAGATTGTTTACCTTCTTGGCTAGTGTTCAGGAGAAATTAGTATTCATCTAGTTCACTATCATTACACCATTGGCACGGCACTTAGTAAATCTCAAGAATCCTGTTTATAGATTCCTGAATCAGAGTTCTCCAAATAAATAGTGGAAGGGAACACGAGTTTTGGATAGATTCACTGTGAAATCAGCAAATTAAGATCTAAACCAACTTTCCCTCTATGTAGCTGTTGGTCTGAAATGTGGCCAAAGGAAGCCTTTAAGTTCTTTTTGAGGATGTAAATAGGTTATGAAGGATTATCTTTATTCATTCAGTTATATTCCAGTTTGTGAAAATGCTTCTGAATGCTATATGAGAATGGAAATCTAGAATTAATACCCGAGGTTTATAGTATTATACTGTTGTTACTCTTTTTTCTCTTACTTGCAGTGAATGCATTTGTAAGAGAAAAGTAGAACTAGAATGAGAACAGATAATGCCTTATTTAAAACATGAGGTCTTGGCTGGGCACGTTGGCTCACGCCTGTAATTCCAGCACTTTGGGAGGCTGAGGCGGGCAGATCACCTGAGGTCAGGAGCTTGAGACCAGCCTGACCAACATGGAGAAAGCACGTCTCTACTAAAAATACAAAATTAGCCAGGCGTGGTGGTGCATGCCTGTAATCCCAGCTACTCGGGAGGCTGAGGCAGGAGAATCACTTGAATCCAGGAGGTGGAGGTTGTGGTGAGCTGAGATCGCACCATTGCACTCTAGCCTGGGCAACAAGAGAGTAACTCTGTCTCAAAAAAGAAACAAACAACAACAACAACAAAAACAAAAAAACATGAGGTCTTTTCCGGGCACAGTGGCTCACGCCTGTAATGTAGCACTTTGGGAGGCCAAGGTGGGCGGATCATAAGGTTAGGAGATTGAAAACATCTTGGCCAACATGGTGAAACCCCATCTCTACTAAAAATATAAAAGTTAGCTGGACGTTGTGGTGCATGGCTGTAGTCCCAGCAACTCTGGAGGCTGAGGCAGGAGAAACCCTTGAACCCAGAAGGCAGAGGTTGCAGTGAGCCAAGATCATGCCACTGCACTCTAGCCTGGACTACGAGAGTGAAGCTCCATCTAAAAAAAAAAAAAAAAAAGTCTTAAGCAGAACAACTGTCTCCAAATCCAAAAGTCATTTTGTTTACTTCAGATCCCTTTAAGCCCTGTTGATCTTAGTTACTATCTTGGACAAAACAACCTGAGCCAGTCTCTTGAAGATACTGTGCCTAATTAACTGTGCTACTTAGGACTCTGGAGGCCAGACAGTCAGAGGTGTTTAAGGGACTGCCTAGGTAATGAGATGAATGTCTCCCTTTTCTCTGAGTCCTGGATGGGTTCTGGGTTTTATAGTCAAACCCCAGGGAAGCCTTAATGCTGTTGTATCAAGTGGAGGATAAGAAAGATCTACTGCTTTGGACCTTCTAAGGTTTACCAAATAGTCAAGTTCTATAGGCTGGGAAAATTGCTTGCCTTTCTTCTACCTGGTGGTCTTCATTTTGTACCTGTTTATCAGTTGAGGGAGACGACTGGGTCATGTCAATGGCTGTTAACAGACTAAAGTTTTTTAACTCACAGGTCTTCTGGCTCATCCCCCCTACAGCCCACAACCTGGAGCTGTACGAGAATTGGCTGCTGTCAGGGAAACAGGGAGACATCTTTCTGGGTGACCGGGTATCAGATTGTCAGCGCATTGAGCTCAAGCAGGGCTATACCTTCGTCATTCCCTCAGGTAAGCAAAATGGGAACAGTGGGTTATTTAGCCACTTTTTTTCTTAATGAAAAAGAAATTGATGGATTACGACCAAGGATAGTTACGATGCTGGGGTCTGCAGAAAAAAACAGTGTTTCTTCCTGTCATGATGGAGTAGATGCTGAGGTTTTGTTTGTTTTGTTTTCAGTTTGAAAAAGCAGTGGCTTTCCAATAAAGTATGTTAAGAATTGCCAGCAGAGGCTTTTCAGACATACACGTTTGGGATCTGCATTAGCCCTAGTAATTTAGAATCTCTATAGATAGGACCTGTTCTGCAGGTGATACACAATCTATGTTGAAGAGCTGCCTAATATTCTAGGGAATGACTGTGAAGGCTGGAGTGCTCAAGTCAGGGATGTTTTTGATCAAGTCATTAAATCAAAGTAGGTGCTTATAAAGATCACAGATTTTAGAGTCACAGACCTCTATTAGGATTCTGACTATGCATTTACCTGCTAGATACTACGCTTAGAGCAAATAATTAAATCTGTTTCTCATTTTGTTATAAGGAATATAAATGAGAACACATGTAAACCAAACTTATCCAGCCTACAGGCCACAGGCCTCATGCAGCCCAGGATGGCTTTGACTGTGGTCTAATGCAAATTCATAAACCTTCTTAAAACATAATGAGATTTTTTTTTTTTTTTTGCAGTTTTTTTCAAGGTTGTCAGCTGTCATTAGTATTAGTATATTTTATTTTATTTATTTATTTATTTTGAGATGGAGTCTCGCTCTGTAGGCCCAGGCTGGAGCGCAGTAGCGCAGTCTTGGCTCACTGCAACCTCTGCCTCCCAGGTCCCGGTTCAAGCAATTCTCCTGCCTTAGCCTCCCGAGTAGCTGGGATTACAGGAGCACCCCACCATGCCCAGCTAATTTTTGAGTTTTTACTAGAGATGGGGTTTCACCATGTTGGCCAGGCTGGTCTTGAACTCCTCACCTCATGATCCACCCACCTCGGCCTCCCAGATTGCTGGGATTATAGGCGTGAGCCACCGCGCCTGGCCATGTTAGCATATTTTATGTGTTGCCCAAGCAATTCTTCTTCCAGTGTGGCCCAGGGAAGCCAACAGATTAGAGAGCCCTGAATTGTAAACTGTCTTGTACAGAGCCTGGTTTATAGTTGGTGCTCCAGTAAACGTTTATTACGTGCTAAGCATTTGATGTGCATTTTCTCATTTAATGCTCATGAGCAACCATAAGAAGTATTATTTATCCTGGTTTTATATAGGAAATTGAGGCTTTGAGAGATTAACTTGACAAACCACTGAGAAGCAGAATCAGAGTGAAGAGTGTGATCTAGGGGTCTTATACTAGTTCTCTGAGAGAGACTTACTGTAATGTGTGTTTTCAGCTACTGCCCTCTGTTCCCTTTCTTCTAGGCTGGATTCATGCTGTGTATACTCCTACAGACACGTTAGTATTTGGGGGCAATTTTTTGCATAGCTTCAACATCCCTATGCAGTTAAAAATATACAACATTGAAGATCGGACACGGGTAAGTATTCTTATATAACAGTTGGATGTGAAGAAGTTTACTTCAGTTAAGATAGATGTTACAAGAGATTCATTCATGGTTTGTCAAAACTTCCATTTTTCTTTCAGTTAGAATGCAGTGTTGACATTTTGGGAACACACAAAATTTTAAATTTAATATATATATTTTTTAAAGGCAGAATCTTGTTCTGTTTTCCAGGCTAGAGTGCAGTGGCGTGATCACGGGTGACTGCAGCCTCAACCTCCCAGGCTCAAGCATCCTTCTGCCTCAGCCTCCCAAGTAGCTGGGACTACGGGCGCACACCACAGCTGACTAATTTTTTATTTTTTTCATAGAGACTTGGTCTTGCTGCGTTTCCCAGGCTGGTCTAGAACTCCTGATTCAAGCAGTCCTCCAGCCTCAACCTCCCAAAGTGCTGGGATTACAGGTGTGAGCCACTGCGACTGGCCAAATAAAAATTTTAACACGATTTACATACTCAATTTTGAGGACTCCAATTCTGTGAGGTTTTTGGTATCTTGGATTTTTCTTTCCTTTTTTTTTTTTTCCTTAATTTTTTAGCCAACACCATAGTGAATGGGAGAAAAGTAACATTTTTTTCTTTTAATTTTTGGGACACAGTCTCACTCTGTTGCCCACGCTGGTGTGCAGTGGCACAGTCATGGCTCACTGCAGCCTCAACCTCCCCGGGCTCAGTTGATCCTCCCACCTCAGCCCCCCAGGTAGCTGGGACTACAGGCACACGCCACCACACCTAACTAATTTTTTTTGTATTTTTTGGAGATGGGTTTTTGCTGTGTTGCCCAGGCTTGTCTGGAACTCTTGGGCTCAAGTGATCTGCCCTCTTTGGCCTCCTAAAGTGCTGAGATTACAGGTGTGAGCTACTGCATCCAGCAGTATCTTGGATTTTTATAAGGCCAGACATGGACCTCTGGTAATCTTTTGAGCCATGTGTTTCATTTTTATGCTCACAGAATAATTTGGTGTAATGGGGCTTAACTCAAGTTTTAGAACTTTAAATTCATGTATCTTTTTCTACACTGATGACTATACTCAAAGCATCTTACTTTAATTATATAAATATATATACTGTTTTTCTCAACTGGGATTTTAAGAGAGAATTAAGCCCAAAATAAAATAATTTGTGTATCTTATTTTCTCAGTTTTCCCTAGGATGATACACAGCTGATACCATTCTAGAGGCATAGAAAAAAGTTAATTTATTATATACAATGGATACCTCAAGGCAAGAGTTGACAAACATTTTCTGCAAAGGACCAGATAGTAAATATTTTAGGCTTCGTAGGTCATAAAGTATCTGTTGTGACTGTTTAACCCTACTTTGTAGCATGAAATACTTAAACAAATGAATATGGCTCAAATAACACAAAATTTTATTCATAGACACTGAAAGTTGAATTTCACATAACTTTAACATGTCACAGAATACTCTTAAATTTTTTTCAACCATTAAAAAATGTGAAAAGCGATCCTTTTATAGTTCATGATCATGATTAGGTGTTCGTGCACGTGTGTGAAAGATGCCACCCTTGAACCTTGTTACTATTAACACGTCAGCACATTATCTGTCTGACCCGGAAAAAAAAAAAAGGTAAAAAACACTCTTAGTTCACAGGAATCATAAAAAGAGGCAGCAGGCCAAATCCACTAAGTGTTGTTTGCTGGCTAGCCTCCATCGTAAAGAATGAGGGCTTATTTTTTAGCAGAATTGTAATTGGTAAGGGCTGAATCATATATGAAAGTATAGATGATACTGGGATTAAACAGCAATTAGAATATTTGGGGGTTGCGATGTTTGTAAGTTACTCTCAAGTAGCTTAGCAGAATACTGAGCTAATATGAAGATCAGCAAACCTGGGGAAATGTTAACAGTTGGGGAATTGCAGAGAAGAGCGTAGAAGTATTAATGGTACTGCTCTTGAAACTTTTTGGTAGAATTAAAAGTATTAAAAATTTAAAAATAGCAATTAATGAAGAATTCACAACTCTTTTTTTTTTTTTTTTTTTTTTGAGATGGAGTCTCACTCTGTCACCCAAGCTGGAGTGCACTGGCCAGATGTCAGCTCACTGCAAGCTCCGCCTCCCGGGTTCACGCCATTCTCCTGCCTCAGCCTCCCGAGTAGCTGGGACTACAGGCACCCGCCACCTGGCCCGGCTAGTTTTTTGTATTTTAGTAGAGACAGGGTTTCACCGTGTTAGCCAGGATGGTCTCGATCTCCTGACCTCGTGATCCGCCCGTCTCGGCCTCCCAAAGTGCTGGGATTACAGGCTTGAGCCACCGCGTCCGGCCGAAGAATTCACAACTCTTATAAGGAATGGTTACTGACCTATGTACTGCGATAATAGTAAACCATTATGGTGCCTATTTTGCAAAATTTATTTTGGTGTAGGAGCTACTTACCACTATATACACCATTGGTATTATTGTTGGAGTTACAGGAATTGCCCTACTAGTAGAATTAAGATAGGAAGCCAGTGCTTCTTCAAGACATTTTATAAAAGTACATTTCTGTTTATTTGTTAAGAGTAACAAAAGTACAGGCACAGGGGCTCATGCCTGTAGTCTCAACCCTTTGGGAGCCCAAAGTGGGAGGAGTACGTGAAGCAAGGAGTTTGAGACTATCCTGGGCAACAAAGCCGGGTGTGGTGGCGCATGCCTGTAATCCTAGCTACTGGAGAGGCTGAGGTGAGAGGATTGCTTGAACCTAGGAGTTCCAGGTTGCAGCGAGCTATGATGGTGCCACTGTACTCCAGCCTGGGTGGAAGAGTGAGACACAGTCTGTTAATTTAAAAAAAAAAAAAAAAAAAAGTTGTCTATTCTAAAGCATGTAAGTATTCTAAAATAGGGAAAATGTTTCAAAAGAGAAAAAATGTATAATTCCATAGTAAAATACTCCCATTTAACTCTCTGTCATTCTTAGAGGTAATTATGTACCCATTTTAAGATTCAGTCTGAAAATTAGCTTTTAGAGTGCGTTCCCTTTTTGTGGCTAAAGATGACTCTTATACCTGGGGCTTAACTGGTTCAGTTTCAGGGAAGAAAGGGAATATATATATTCAGTAACATAAAGTGAGCACCTTATCCCTGCATGAAGAGTTTTCTGCATAAAGAGAAGAAAAATAAGAGGAAAAATAAAATAAAATAAAAAGGCCAGGCACAGTAGCTCACACCTGTAATCCAGGCACTTTGGGAGGCCGAGGCGGGCAGATCACCTGAGGTCGGGAAGTTGAGATCAGCCTGACCAACATGAAGAAACCCTGTCTCTACTAAAAATACAAAATTAGCCAGGCGTGGTGGCACATGCCTGTAATCCCAGCTACTTGGGAGGCTGAGGCAGGAGAATTGTTTGAACCCAGGAGGCGGAGGTTGCAGTGAGCCGAGATCGCACCATTGCACTCCAGCCTGGGCAATAAGAGCGAAACTGTGTCTCAAAAAATAAATAAATAAATAAATAAATAAATGGAAAAAAGAGTCCTACAAACTCTTAACTGGGAAAAACTCATCTTGATTTATCTGATTCCTAGACTTTATCAAAAATTTCAGTGTCTAATTGTTTTTCTATTTTTTCTAAGAATGGCTTTTTTAATTTCAAATAAAATCTTTCTGTAGTCCCATAAAATTTCATTGTGTTTCGTATGTTTGTACACACAGCAATTTTTTTATTGCTTTCCATACCAACTTTTTATGTGAAAATATCAACCTGGCATTCATTTGATATGTTACTAATCTCTATAAAGTTATAAAAATCTCTATAAAGTTAAGACAATGTATAGGGAATGCTTTACCAAAGAAATACAAAGCATGTTGCAAACAAGACAATGTTCTGGTCACTTTTGCCATACCAATGTAGAAATTTACTATTAAGTGTTGGTAATTATTCTAATAGTGCTTAAAGGCCCAATAATTTTATAATGGGGAGTTTTAAAAATTCTTTCCAAAAAATGCTAACCCAGTCTTAGAAATTGATATGCAGCATAAGTAAAATGTAATGAGGTCAGGTTGGGTATGTGGTATCTCTTGGCTATAATTAATACAGTCTGATAAGTTACAAGCAAAAACTCAAAATTTTAATGCCTGTATTTCATATTTTCTTCCTTTTTTCTTTCTTTTTTATTTATTTATTTATTTTTGACACAGGGTCTCACTCTGCCGCCCAGGCTGAAGTGCAGTGGCATGATCTCAGCTCATTGCAGCCTCAACCTCCTAGGCTCAAGTGATCCTCCTGCCTCGGCCTCTTAAGTAGCTGGGAGCACAGATGCACACCACCACACCTGGCTAATTTTTTTTTTTTTTTTTTTTTTTTTTTTGTGGAGATGAGGTTTTACTAAGCTGCCCAGGCTGGTCTCGAACTCCTGGGTTCAAGCAATCCTCCGGCCTCAGGCCCCCAAAGTCTTGGGACCATGGGCGTGAGCCGCTATGCCCAGACTCTTCTTTTTTTAAAACTGTCATTATTACTCAGCTTTCAACTGATTTCCAGAGGGCTTTAGAATTTGGAGTTGTCCTGAACTCCTAATAAAAACCCTTCCAGAAAATGTTGCTACACTTAAAAGGCTAATGGAGAGGCATAGTGTATTATATTTAATTTTGACGGACCAAGTACCTATTGGATGTTGTCTCTCTCCTCTGTCTCCCTTAGTCAGAAATAAATTAATTTTACTTTCGTGTAAGAGAGTCATTCTTTTAGTTGTTGAAGTTTTTGCCACGTAAGAACCCAGAATCAGGGTCTGGCTACTATGCATTAGAAAACTGATTGGGTCTGACATGAGAAGTACATCTCCTCTCCTGCCTTGCCATGGGGAGAGTGATCTCCTTAGTCCCCACTGATGCCCTGTGGCCTGGTGACAGTTTTTGAAAAGGGACTCCTATCCTGTTCTCCGTGATTCAGGAAGACTACCTGATACAGAGTTTGAAAAGGGGTAGATGAAGTCATTCCTACAATATGGGAGGAGATGGGAACATTCTCAGGAGCTGCATATTCAAAACAATCTTAAAAGTATCATTTGGCTTATCCTTTTGAAATATGACCTCTCTAAAAGAAAGCTGTATGTCCAGGCACGGTGGTTCATGCCTGTAATCCCAAGCACTTTTTGGGAGTTTGAAGTGAAGGATCACTTAATCCCAGGAGTTTGAGACCAGCCTGGACAACATAGTGAGACCCTATCCCTACCAAAAATTAACCCCTTTCCAATTTTCCCCAATAATACCAGTGGCACTTGGTAGCTGCAGCTTTTATTTATTTATTTTTTGTTCTTTGAGACACGGTTTCGCTGTTGTTGTCCAAACTGAAGTGCAATGGCACGATCTCAGCTCACTGCAACCTCCACCTCCCAGGTTCAAGCGATTCTCCTGCCCCAGCATTCCGAGTAGCTGAGATTACAGGCATGCGCCACCACGCTAATTTTTGTATTTCTAGTAGAGATGGGGTTTCACCAGGCTGATCTCAAACTTTTTTTTTTTGAGACAGAGTCTTGCTCTGTCACCCAGGCTGGAGTGCAGTGGCGTGATCTCTGCTCACTGCAAGCTCCGCCTCCCGGGTTCATGCTATTCTCCTGCCTCAGCCTCCCGAGTAGCGGGCACTATAGGCGCCCGCCACCAGGCACGGCTAATTTTCTTGTATTTTTAGTAGAGATGAGGTTTCACTGTGTTAGCCAGGATGGTCTCTATCTCCTGACCTGGTGATCCGCCCACCTCAGCCTCCCAAAGTGCTGGGATTATAGGTGTGAGCCACCACGCCCGGCGGCTGCAGCATTTACCCTAGGATAACTTTGCCATGAACTATCTCACTATTATTTTCGCATCACTCCAGTATACTGACTTTGAAAAGAAAAGATATCAATCTATTTATAGCATTCTGTTTTTAGTAGTATTTCCGCTTACAAAATATAGTTATTCTTGATTGCTGAAAATGTCAGATCCTAGAAAACGTAGCATTCCTGTGCATGATGTTAATATCATTCTTGTCCAGGCATGGTGACTTACGCCTGTAATCCCAGCACTTTGGGAGGCTGAGGCAGGCAAATCACTGGAGGTCAGGAGTTCGAGACCAGCCTGGCCAACATGGTGAAACCCCGTCTCTACTAAAAATACAACAGTTGACCAGGCGTGCTGGCTCACACCTGTAATCCCAGCACTTTGGGAGGCCAAGGCAGGTGGATCACCTGATGTCTGGAGTTCAAAACCAGTCTGACCAACATGGAGAAAGCGTGTCTCTACTAAAAATACAAAATTAGTCCCGCGTGGTGGTGCATGCCTGTAATCCCAGCTACTTGGGAGGCTGAGGCAGGAAAATCACTTGAACTCAGAGGTGCAGGTTACGGTGAGCCAAGATCACGCCATTGGACTACAACCTGGGCAACAAGAGCGAAACTCTGAATAAATAAATAGCTGGGTGCAGTGGCTCATGCCTGTAATCCCAGCACTTTGGGAGGCCGAGGTGGGTAGATCACCTGAGGTCAAAAGTTCGAGACCAGCCTGGCCAAGATGGTGAAACCATGTCTCTACTAAAAATATAAAAATTAGCTGGGCATGGTGGTGCACACTAGTAATCCCAGCTACTTGGGAGGCTGAGGCAGGAGAATCGCTTGAACCCAGGAGGCAGAGGTTGCAGTGAGCCGAGATTGCACCATTGCAGTCCAGCCTGGGCAACAAGAGCAAAACTCCGTGTCAGAAAGTAGTAAAAATAATTAATTTAAAATAACAATTAGCCAGGTGTGGGGGCACACGCCTGTAATCCCAGCTATTCAGGAGTCGGAGGCAGGAGAATCGCTTGAACCCAAATAGTAATAATATATCATTCGTGAACAGTTTTTGGCCAAAGATTCATTTGATGGATCCGATTTTTCTGAAATAGACAATCCTGATGATTCAGACTCTCCTGCTGTTTTGTTTAGAAATAACTCCAAGGACAGTTTTTATATTTTATTCTCACCTTGAAAATCAGATTTCCTTTAGCATCAAAAAGCATGTTTTTGTAAAATTAAATGAGCGCTGGCCGCGAGCTGCTCTTTTATTTTCTAAAAGGGAAATGGGTTAATAAATTAGCCAGGTGTGGTGGCACACACCTGTAATCTCAGCTACTGGGGAGGCTTTGGTGGGAGGATGATAGCCTGGGTGAAAGCAAGACCCTGCCTCTAAAAATAAAAGTTTAAAAAATGGTTTTTTAAAAAGGCAACAAAATATATTTAGGAACATCATTGGTCTTCCTCACTGATTAATCTGTGCTGATTTGTCCTTTCCTGGACTGTGATATATCTAAAGAGTACTTTTTAAAATTAGTATCCAGCTGAAATAATAATGAAAACGCTTTTTGGGGGAGAATGGAAAGAAAATTAAGATAGTGATTGATTAGGTCGTATGGAATGTTAATCTGGTTTGTGGACATACCATTTTGGCAGACTACAAAGTTTGAGGCAGGCAAACTGAGCATCAGTAGTGGGGAAAATACCCAACCTGGTGCCCTAGGCTAGACACGGTCTGAGAGTGAGTCTCTAGTCAAACTTTAGTATATGTAATTACGTAATATTAACATGTCACTTCATCTCATGTCCTGTTTTTCCATGAGATTCTTTGTTCCATGGCCTTCTGATTCAGGGGCAAACATAGTCAAGCAAGAGTACTTCGCATACCTTTTTCTCAAGTATTTTGTGTCTTACTCTTACATTTTACTCTGTCCCAAAACCCAAACTTTCGTTTTGATGCCTTCCCACTTAACCAAGACAGGTTCTTGGTGGTTCTAAATGGTCTTCCTCAAGTACTGTTTTTTGGGGTGTTTTTTTGTTTTGTTTTTTTTTTGAAGACAGAGTCTCACTCTGTAGCCCAGACTGGAGTGCAGAGGCATGATCTCAGCTCACTGCAACCTCCGCCTCCCAGGTTCAAGTGATTCTCATTCCTCAGCCTTCTGAGTAGCTGGGATTACAAGGTGTGCGCCACCACACCTGGCTGATTTTTGTATTTTTAGTAGAGGCAGGGTTTCACCATGTTGGTCAGGCTGGTCGTGAACTCCTGACCTCAAGTGATCCACCCAGATGGGCCTCCCAAGTACCCTTTATCTTTAGTGATTATTTCTCAACACCATCATTTTCTAAGTTGATGGTTCTACTTAAGTGTTTGCTTCAGATGCCAAGCTGGGTTTGCAGGTTGACTGGTGAGAGTATTTCCTGGGTTAATGATTGCAGTGATTCCGTTTGTTGTACTCTCTTTCCTTGAAAATCGTCATCTTTTCTCTATTATATTCCTCTGTAGGTTCCAAATAAGTTTCGCTATCCGTTCTACTATGAGATGTGTTGGTATGTGTTGGAGCGCTATGTGTACTGCATAACCAACCGTTCCCACCTAACCAAGGAATTTCAGAAAGAGTCCCTCAGCATGGGTAAGTATTCTGCCTATAGGAGCTTTGAAGACACCACTTAGGACTGAGGGTGAGGCCCGAAATACTCAGTAGGCTGTCACTCAATATGTTCTTGGTTTTTTAATTCATCTACTTGGAAGTACTAAATTCATTCATTGGAATTGAATACCAGTTACCTATCTAGATGTGAGTTAATGGCCAAATGAAATACTCTGGATCTGGTCTTTGTCTGAGTTGCTATTACTTAGCTCCTCAAGGATGATCAAGTGGGACATGCTGGTTCACGCCTGTAATCCTAGCACTTTGGGAGGCCAACGTGGGCAAATGGCTTGAGCCCAGGAGTTCTAGACCAGCCTGGGCAACATGGTGAAACCCCATCTCTACAGAAACTACAGAAAATTGGCCAGGCATGGTGGCTTGAGTCCCAGCTGCTCAGGAGGCTGAGGTGGGAGGATCCGCTGGAGCCCAGAGCCCAGGAGGTCGAGGCTGCTATGAGCCGAGATCATGCCACTGCACTCCAACCTGGGCGACAGAGTAAGACCCTGTCACGAAAAAAAAAGAAAGAAAGATGATCAGTTGTCTAATACGCTTTTTTGTTTTTGTTTTTGTTTTGGAGACAGGGCCTTGCCCTGTCATCCAAGTTGAATTGCAGTGGCATGATCATAGCTCACTGTAACCTCAAACTCCTGGGCTCAAGCCTTCCCCCTCCTGAGTAGCTAGGATTACAAGCACACACCATTGCGCCCAGCTAATTCTTAACTTTCTGTAGAGATGAGATTTTGCTGTGTTGCCCAGACTGGTCTCTAACTCCTGGCCTCAAGCTGTCCTCCTGCCTCCACCTCCCAAAGCATTGGGATTATAGGTGTGAGCCACCACACCTGGCCCAGTTGTCTAATGTGTTTTATTGTATAAAGAATGGTCTTTGGCACAATAAAAACTAGGACTACATCATCAAAATAACCTGTTATATTCTAGGCACTATACTAAGCAGTTTACATTTATTAAATTATTATTATTACCTGAGAGGTAGGTATTATTATCCTCATTTTACAAATGAGAACATTAAGGTTCAAGGATATTTAAAAACTTGTCCATGATCTTAAAGTTAGTAAGTGGCAAAGCCACAGCTTTTAGAGTCTGACCAGCCTGGTTCAGCTCCACAGCTTAAACCAGGTTGGTCAGACTCTACAGTTTATGCTCTTAATCTCTGTGCTTTCAGGTTGCCCCAACATCTATCAGAGAAATTTAATTAGATGACAATGTAGTTTCAGTATACATTTTTAGACTCCTTCTGTGTCTGAAACTGGTAAGGACTCAACACCATAATATCCTGGGATCACATGTTCTTATGCAATCTTTAATCCAAGCAAGATACTTTTTGCTTTAGCATTTTCCTTTTACTGCATAATTTTACTCATAGTTTGTATTCTCAGTTGAAAATTAAAAAATGGGCCGGGCGCGGTGGCTCACACCTGTAATCCCAGCACTTTGGGAGGCCAAGGCGGACAGATCACAAGGTCAGGCGTTCGAGACCAGCCAGGCCAACATGGTGAAACCTGTCTCTACTAAAAAATAACAAAAATTAACCGGGCGTGGTGTCACGTACTTGTAGTCCCAGGTACTCGGGAGGCTGTAGCAGGAGAATCAATATATGAAAGCAGGATACAGAATTGTATAAACAGCATGATCTTAATCTTGTTTAAAAATCTAATAGAGCTAGGCACTGTGATGTGCATGCACCTGTAGTCCCAGCTATTTGGGAGGCTGAGGCAGGAGGATCACTTGAGTCCAAGAGTTCAAGACCAGCTTAGGCAACATAGTGACACCCCTATCTCAAAAAGTAACTAACAAAACACATATAGACCAGGCATGGTGGCTCATGCCTGTAATCTCAGCACTTTAGGAAACCAAGGTGGAAGGCGCACCTAACCTCAGGAGGTTGAGACGAGCTTGGGCAACATGACCAGAACCTGTCTCTACAAAAATTTAAAAAATTAGCTGAGTGTGGTGGCGCATGTCTGTGGTCCCAGCTCTTTGGTAGGCTAATGTGGGAGGATTGCTTGAGCCCAGGAAGTTGAGGTTGCAGTGAGCCATGATTGCATCGCTGCACTCCAGCCTGGGCAACAGAGTGAGACCCTGTCTCCAAACAAACAAACCACAACATAAAAAAAAAATAAAATAAAATAAAAAAAAAACACACATCTAATCATACACATCCGTTAAAACATGGAAAGAAAATATATTGTACTGTTTAGTTGTTATTGTAGGGTGGAGGGATAAGGGATGACTTATTTACTGCTTTGCATCTTCTTGCATTTTCTAAATTATAATAGAAAAAACCAGTGAACATTATCACTGTGTTTTGACTATCAAAATCTTCCTTTTCAAAATTAGTCACTTTGTTTTGTTATTTATGTTGTTAAGATTTCAACTCCAAAGCTTAATTTTAAGACCAAAACTTTAGACCCAAAAAAAAAGTTTGATTTTTTTGTTGTTTTTTGTTTGTTTGTTTGTTTGTTTGAGACAGGGTCTCACTCTCTTGCCCAGGCTAGAGTGCAGTAGTATGATCACAGCTCACTGCAGCCTCAACCTCCCAGGCTCAAGCAGTCTTCCCACTTCACCCTCCCTAGTATCTGGGACCACAGGCATGCATCACTATATGCAGCTAATTTTTTTAATGTAGAGATGGGGTCTCACTATGTTGCCCAGGCTAAAACTATTTTTTAAACATATGTGCTTCTTACTGTCTTCTCTTTTAAAAGGTAATGAAATTATAATCCCAGATTCAAGCTTTAACTTGAAACTCACTTACAACCACTTTGATAAGTAACTGATTTCTAGTACACAGTTCAAAGACTAGGTCCTACCCAAACTTTAAAAAATCCAATTGACTGTTACCTAGATGTCCTCCTAGGTCAGGATCCTGTTTCTACCTGTAACTGTGATTTTCAACAGTGGACAAATGGGTTGGCATAAAGATAGACCATTTTTTTAAATGTGGTGATTTTGTCATTTATAACCTCAAGGCCCCTGTCATGCCACCTATTTCTCTTGCTGATCACATGGCAAAGTGAAATGTTCTTACTGCATTTTTTCTTTATATTGGTAGATTTGGAGTTAAATGGGTTGGAGTCTGGGAATGGGGATGAGGAAGCAGTGGATCGAGAACCCCGACGCTTGAGCAGCAGGCGTTCTGTCCTCACTAGCCCTGTCGCGAATGGCGTCAACCTGGATTATGATGGACTGGGCAAAACCTGCCGAAGTCTTCCAAGTCTGAAGAAAAGTTTGTCTGGGGACTCATCTTCTGACTCTAGCCGGGGATCCCACAATGGACAAGTGTGGGATCCCCAGTGTGCTCCCCGAAAGGACAGGCAAGTGCATCTGACCCATTTTGAGCTTGAAGGCCTTCGCTGCCTTGTAGATAAGTTGGAGTCTCTGCCACTGCACAAGAAATGTGTCCCCACAGGGATAGAAGATGAAGATGCTCTCATTGCTGATGTAAAGGTAAGGGTTTGATGTGTTATATGACAACTACTGATCCGGCTATGGCAGTCAGTTTCCAGATTCAGTGGGAGAAAGTATAGGAATTTTGGATGATCTCTGGTACAGAGAGAAGTTAATATGCCTATGCGTTTGTTACTGCTGCTCAATGTTTTCATTCCTAGAATGAGGTTATGTCCCTATTTTGAAAATACTAACATTTGTGTGTTCATTGAAGACTTAAATTTAGTCTTAAACATAGGTTTCAGGCTGACCCCAAAAATAAAGGTGACCCTAAGAAAATATTTAAGAAATGTTACATTAAACTTGTTACCTTGAGATAAAAAGCAGGACAAAAGTGACTAATAGGAATCTCATTCTAAGCAGATTGAGAGAAATGAAATTGTTCTATGCTGGGTTAATGTTGAGTAGCTTTAGCATCTTTAGATTCATATTTATTTAACATCAAGACAAATACATGGGGAAAAGCATCATTTTAAAATAATTCATCCCAGGGCCGGGTGCAGTGGCTCATACCTGTAATCCCAGCACTTTGGGAGGCCGAGGCAGCCGGATCACAAGGTCAGGGGTTCAAGATCAGCCTAGCCAAGATGGTAAAACCCCATCTCTACTAAAAATACAAAAACTAGCCAGGCGTGATGGTAAGCGCCTGTAATCCCAGCTACTTGGGAGGCTGAGGCAGGAGAATCGCTTGAATCTGGCTGGGGTGGAGGTTGCAGTGAGCCGACAGAGTGAGACTCCATCTCAAATTAAAAAGAAAAAAAAAAAATTAGCTCGGCATGGTGGCGGGTACCTGTAATCCCAGCTACTGGGGAGGCTGAGGCAGAATCTCTTCAACTCGGGAGGTGGAGGTTTCTGTGAGCCGAGATCACATCATTGCACTCCAGCCTGGGCAACAAGAGCGAAACTCAGTCTCAAAAAAAAAAAAAAAAAAAAAAAAAAACTTAGAATAATTTTGTGACCTCAGTGAAAACGGACTACATGTCTCATAGTAGGTCTTTTCCATCCTTGATTCCTCATTCAGGTTTTCTGTGGCCACCACATAACCAGATGAGGTGCTCGTCAGCTTCTCCTGACCACCTCAGGAAAGAATTCCAAAGACTAGAATAGGACTTCATCTTTTATTCTTTTTAAAATCAACATTTTAATTAGATCTTATATTGTTTATGTGTCAGTGAAAAGGTAAAAAATAGCAGAGGCCTAAAAGGGGCAAAAACCTGATAAAGTTGCTCCTCCTTAGTAGCGATAGAAACTGAACAGTTGGTGTTATAGTTTGGTTTTATAATGTTTGCTATAAGAAGAGGCAGTTGATATCATCATGGCTTTTATTTATGGGAGGAAATGACAAAGTTCCAGGTAGGTGTGGTCCTACTTCTATAATGATTCATGTGTGCAACAAAACAAATTTAGCCATACTTTCCCAGACTTACTTCATACCCTTAAATGGACAAAGGACATTCAGATTTTTCATTTCCATTGTGGTAAGACTTATATTCCATTATGGATGCATGTGGGAAACTTTAAATTGTGACTTTTTTTTTTCTTTTGGAGACAGAGTTTTGCTCTTGTCGCGCAGACTGGAGTGCAATGGCGTGATCTCGGCTCACTGCAGCCTCCACCTCCTTGGTTCAAGCAATTCTCCTGCCTCAGCCTCTTGAGTAGCTGGGACTACAGGAGCGTGCCACCACGGTGGCCCAACTAATTTTTATATTATTAGTAGAGACGAGGTTTCACCATGTTGGTCAGGCTGATCTCAAATTCCTGACTTCAGGTGATCCACTCGGCTCAGATCACTTGAGCCCAGGAGTTTGCGACCATCCTGGCCAATATGTCGAAACCCCATCTCTAGAAAAAATACATATATGTAAATTAGCTGGGCATAGTTTCGCGCACCTGTAGTCCCAGCTACTCAGGAGGCTGAGGCAGGAGAATGACTTGAACCCAGGAGGCGAAGGTTGCAGTGAGTCGAGATTGCGCCATTGCACTCCAGCCTGGGTAATGGTAAGTGAAACCCTTTCTCAACAACAACAGCAACAAAAAAAATTGGAGTAGTTTAACTAGTTAAAGTAGCTAAATAAGGAGATTCGAGGTGACAGAGTGGTACAGTGGTATACCAAGGGAAAAAGTAGAAAGATTTGGGTTAAATATTAAGCAGAGTTAGCAAGAAGAGAGATGAGTTAAGAAGAAACATCTAAAGAGGAGGGTTAGCATTATGAAAAGTGTCCGGAGAGAGCTTGCTTGTGTTAATCAGGGACCACTGAAAAAACGTGACTGCCGTCACTGGCTAAGATACAGTGGCAGAGGCCAGAGCATGAGGAACAAATAGCCAGTGAGATGACTACACAGGCAGACAGTGTTTGAATTCTCCCTCCGGAGACTTATCCACACCTTCTCGTTTACCCAAAATCACAGTCAAAATGTAGCTGACATCAGAAGACAACAGATTTAGGTTCCAACTCTGCAGGTGTAGATTAAGATCAAATAGATTAATTATTCCTATATTTGATCAGTTATGCTAAATCTCAGAAAAGATATAGCAAGCTTAGAGCTTGAATACCTTGAGAATCTGAGCATCACTCAGAAGAAAAAAGCATTAGATTGGGTAGGTACTGAATCACTCCACAGCTGGGGACTTTGCATGCTAGAAAACCTGATGCTTATAGCACTGATGGCTACACTTCAGTGCACGACAAAGCTAGTGCAGTTTACCCTTCCTGCAGAGAGAGGAATTGTTTGCTGTTGTGACCTATTTGGCTTTCAGAAATAATTAGTAGAAGAGATGAGGGGAAAAGTGGTAGATGAGATATTCATAATATTCCAAGGAAAAAATAGTGCATTTCAGTGCTGTGATAAAAGGGCTCTGGGCCGGGCGCAGTGGCTCATGCCTATAATCCCCGCACTTTGGGAGGCCAAGGCAGGCAGATCACGAGGTCAGGAGATCGAGATCATGCTGGCTTACACGGTGAAACCCCGTCTCTACTAAAAATACAAAAAAATTAGCCAGGCGTGGTGGCGGGCGCCTGTAGTCCCAGCTACTCGGGAGGCTGAGGCAGGAGAATGGCATGAACCCGGGAGGCAGAGCTTACAGTGAGCCGAGATCGCGCCACTGCACTCCAGCCTGGGCGACGAGCGAGACTTCATCTCAAAAAAAGAAGGGGGGGGCTTTGAAGATTCTTAAAGGTTAAGTTCTACAGTGTTGAAGAACAAATCATAGAATATAGAGTTGGAAGGGGATTAAGTGAAAAAGTAGAACATTAAAAAGTACTGACTTAAGCAGGGCCCAGTGGCTCACACCTCTTGTCCCAGTGCTTTAGGTGGCGGAGGCAGGCAGATCACTTGAGACCAGCCTGGGCAACGTGGTGAAACCTCATCTCTACAAAAATACAAAATTAGCCAGGTGTGGTAGTGTGTTTGTGATCCCAGCTACGTGGAAGGCTGAGGTTGGAGGATCACTTGAGTTGGGCAAGTTGAGGCTTCAGTGAGCTGCGATCTCACTACTGCACTCCAGCCTGGGCAAAAGAGTGAGACCTTGTCTCATAAAGAAAGAAAGTAGGCCAGGCTTTCAGTGAGCCGAGATGGCACCACTGCACTCCAGCCTGGGTCTGGATGATAGAGCGAGACTCCGTCTCAAAAAAAAAAAAAAAAAAAAACTGTCATTATTACTCAGCTTTCAACTGATTTCCAGAGGGCTTTAGAATTTGGAGTTGTCCTGAACTCCTAATAAAAACCCTTCCAGAAAATGTTGCTACACTTAAAAGGCTAATGGAGAGGCATAGTGTATTATATTTAATTTTGACGGACCAAGTACCTATTGGATGTTGTCTCTCTCCTCTGTCTCCCTTAGTCAGAAATAAATTAAATTAATTTTACTTTCGTGTAAGAGAGTAAAATATTGACTTACTGGTAAAGCTATCAGTGTGCGTATAAGGTTCTGTTTGAGAGGGGTTGTGGGTAATGTTGACTCCTGAAAGTGTGCATAGGTAGAATGGGGTTCTCCTACTATGAGAATTTTTGTTTGTTTTTTTTGTTGTTGTTGTTATTTGTTTTTTATTGAGATGGTGTCTCACCCTGTCGCCCAGGCTGGAGTGCGGTGGTGCAAACTTGGCTCACCGCAAGCTCCACCTCCCAGGTTCACACCATTCTCCTGTCTCAGTCCCCCCAGTAACTGGGACTGTAGGCGCCCGCCACCACACCTGGCTAATTTTTGTATTTTTAGTAGAGACGGAGTTTCACCGTGTTAGCCAGGATGATCTCGATCTCCTGACCTCATGATCTGCCTGCCTCGGCCTCCCAAAGTACTGGGATTACAGGCGTAAGCCACTGTGCCCGGCCTTTTTCTTTCTTTTTTTTTTTTTTTGAGACTGAGTTTCATTCCTTTTGCCCAGGCTGGAGTGCAATGGCGCGATCTCAGCTCACCGCAACCTCCGCCTCCTAGATTCAAGCGATTCTCCTGCCTCAGCCTCCTGAGTAGCTAGGACTACAGGCATGTGCCACCATGCCCAGCTTATTTTTGTATTTTTAGTAGAGACAGGGTTTCACCATGTTGGCCAGGCTGGTCTTGAACTCCTGACCTTGTGATCCACCTGCCTTGGCCTCCCAAAGTTCTGGGATTATAGGCGTGAGCCACTGCGCCTGGCCAAGATATTCTTAACATTTCTAAAATTGATAAGTTGTGTTATTGATATATGTTGAATAAAAAAGTAGGACATGGAACAGTATGTATACTACGGTCCCATTAATGTAAGAAAAAGTGTATGCGTGTTTGTGCATTGCAGAGGAACCTAGAAGGGTATATCCCAACCTGCTGATAGCAGGGCATAGTAGGGTGGTAGTAGTCATCTGGAAGAATTTGAGGTTTCTTTGTTTTTGTGGGTTTTTTTTTTTTTTTTTTTTTTTGAGGTGAAGTCTTGCTCTGTCACTCAGGCCAAAGTGCAGTGGCATGAACTAGGCTCACTGCAGCCTTGGCCTCTCGGGTTCAAGTGATTCTCCTGCCTCAACCTCCGGAGTAGCTGGGATTATAGGTGTGTGCCACAACGCCTGGCTAATTTTTGTATTTTCAGTAGAGATGGGGTTTCACCATGTTGGCCAGGCTGGTCTTGAGTCCTGACTTCAAGTGATCTGCCTGTCTAGGCCTCCCAGAGTGCTAGAATTACAGGCATGAGCCACCACGCCCAGCCAGAATTTGAGTTTTTAATCAGATTGTTGTTTTTGTTGGTATTTATTTTGGTGATAAAGGAATTCTTAACATAGGTGCCTATATAAAAGAAGTTTTTAATATAACAATATATCTGGCTGCCCAGCTCACTTAATAAAGCAAATTTGGTGGTGTTGAATACTTTTCTACCTTCCTGTTTTCTCTAAACATTTTGATAAGCCTGCCAGTCATACTTTGTGACTTTTGGGTAAGTTACTAAACTTATGAAAACCTATTTTCTCCTCTATAAAATATCTCTGTGAGATTGTTGTTAAAATTAACAAGATTAGGCCGGGCGCGGTGGCTCAAGCCTGTAATCCCAGCACTTTGGAAGGCCGAGACGGGCGGATCATGAGGTCAGGAGATCGAGACTATCCTGGCTAACATGGTGAAACCCCGTCTCTACTAAAAAAATACAAAAAAACTAGCCGGGTGAGGTGGCGGCCGCCTGTAGTCCCAGCTACTGGGGAGGCTGAGGCAGGAGGATGGCGTGAACCCGGGAGGCGGAGCTTGCAGTGAGCTGAGATCCGGCCACTGCACTCCAGCCCGGGCGACAGAGCGAGACTCCGTCTCAAAAACAAAACAAAGCAAAACAAAAAATTAACAAGATTAGCCGGGCGCGGTGGCTCAAGCCTGTAATCCCAGCACTTTGGGAGGCCGAGACGGGCGGATCACGAGGTCAGGAGATCAAGACCATCCTGGCTAACACGGTGAAACCTCGTCTCTACTAAAAAATACAAAAAGCTAGCCGGGCGAGGTGGCGGGCGTCTGTAGTCCCAGCTACTCGGGAGGCTGAGGCAGGAGAATGGCGTAAACCTGGGAGGTGGAGCTTGCAATGAGCTGAGATCCGGCCACTGCACTCCAGCCCGGGCGACAGAGCGAGACTCCGTCTCAAAAAAAAAAAATTAACAAGATTAGTAAAATACTTAATAAGCAGTGCATTATTACAGCCAGAAAAAAATTAGATGTTACAAATATATGAAGTTCACGTATTCCACCGCTCTGAATAATGCCTGCCTACTGTGTCAGGAATCAGATTGAGTGTTAAGGAAACTATGCAGATATGCCGTGGTCCTAGTCCTCAAGGGCCTTGGAGTTCAGTGGCAAAGCAGATATAAAAGTGAGCTAAGTAATAGGAAATAAGTGCAGTCCAGGTTTGCAGGTGCCTGGCATGACACAGGGCACCGAGCAAATGGGTGAGAGTGGCAGAGTCTATCCTGAGGGAAAGAGATGTTCCAGTCTTCTTAATTCATCAGGTAATAAACTTTCCTGTTATAGGATATAAATTTATTACTACAACATTATATAAATGGTAAAAGCTCTCAATTTATAAATTGGAAAATTGTTATTTGTGATGTAATAGGCTACTGATACTCTTATCTAAGAATCTTAACATTTTATTTTGGAACTATGATCTAAAAATTTATATTAGGCCCCATCCCGGGAGTATGAGGAGATTGAAGCAGAAACAGTTATGGTTGCAAATAACTCCAGAAATACTAATTAGGAATTCTCTTCAGCTTATAATTTGGGGGTTATTCTGATACTAATAAAAGAACTAGTAGAAGACCCAGTATAGTTAGCTCTTATTCCATTAAGCCAGATTTTTAAATGTTTTTAAATTTTTCGTTATTATTATTATTAGCGATGAGGTCTTGCTGTATTGACCAGTCTGGTCTTGAATCTTGAACTCCTTGCCTTGAGCAGTCCTCCTGCTTCACCCTCCCAAAGTGCTGGGATTACAGGAATGAGCCACCTGACCCAACCAAGTCAGCTTTTTTTTTTTTTTTTTTTTTTTTTTGTCCTGGGTCCAGGCTTACAGATGTGTGTTTTTTTGTTTTTTAAAAAAAGCAACCTAGGCCAGATGTGGTAGCTCATGCCTGTAATCCCAGCACTTTGGGAGGCTGAGGCAGGAGGTTCATTAAGGCCAGGAGTTCAAGACCAGCCTGGGCAACATAGTGAGACTCCATCTTCAAAAAAATTAAGAAATTAGCCGAGCATGGTAGTGTGCACCTGTAGTCCCAGCTACTCAGGGGGCTGAGGTCTAGGCTATAGTAAGCTGTCATCGTACCACTGCACTTGAGCCTGGGCAACAAAGCGAGACCCTGTCTAAAAAAGAAAAAAGGCCGACCATACAAATAAAACTTTATAATAAGATATTTGTAAAAATTCATACATTCTTACTGAATAGAAAGTTTTAAGTAATATAACTCAGTTATAAGTCTTATATGGTTAAAGCACATATAATTATTTTAAATATTTTCCTTATATTCTTGTATTATGTAATGTCATGGTCTTAGTAATTCTTATCTTTTTTGCCTGTCTTTTATTCTGAATTAGCAGGAGGGGGAAAAGTTAGGCCTGGTTTAATTTGTGATTTGGAAACTTAATGGGAGTGAGTTTCCTAGTGACCTATCTGATTTTTGTCCTTTCCTGGTGGCCTCTAGAATTTGTACTTGCTGCAACTTGAACTTATGTTTGTTTTAAAGTAATATGTTTTCTCTTAAGTATTCATACTTTATCATCTCTGTAATATAAATAGCACTGAAGATCAAAATAAGCATTTTCCAAGAAGACCTCTCAATAGCTAGATCACTGTTAAGGAAAGCTTTTCAAACAAAATAAGCCGATTGCACTGGGTCTTGAGTCTTAAGATACAGTGCCAGGGAGAGGTTTAGGGTTAGGATGATCATATAAGCATTTCCAGGAGGAGCTCAGCCGAGAGCACAAAAGTCTCCCCTTCCTCTGGTAAACTACTATAAAAATAACATATGAAGCCCCTGGTAGCAAAGCCCCAGACTTTAGAAAGCCTAGTTAGCCACTAAATCTGTACTAGAAATTCACTGAAACAACTGTCCTGGAAATAAATAAGAATGCTTAAGAGCCAGATGTTTAAATCAAAGCATCTGCAAAAAAGGCAAGTTATGTTTGTAAGGGTCTAAAAATCACATAAATTCAGCCCCAAACTGTTTCTGCTAAGTATTTGATTCCTGCTGAGGTTCTCCCATGCTGATGTTTGGTACACTGTGGATCCCTAGAAACTCAACCGGAGTGTGCACCCTCCCTTCCTCCTGTAGACTGAAGGGAGTGTGTGTTCAGTCTGAGCTTCATCCCAGCTGGGGATCCGGGAATCAGGGTTTGGTGTGTAGAGGTGTGAGCAATACCTGTCAGTCTGAGTGACTGTAAGAAGGTAGTGAGGTGTCTTGACAGGATGCAGGACTGGCTGCTTCATCTAGGGAATATCAAAAATGAGACAGGCAAACAGACTTGAATAGAAACGGAAATCCAAGAGGATAATCTTATAGGCAGAGGAGACGGCCAGAGTTGGGAGAAAGTGTGTTCCCTGGTTTCCTGCACCTTGTTTAGAGGCAGGAGGGCAAAGTATGTTGCCCTTAGGTTGTGCCTCAGTTGTTTGACTTAGTCCCGGTGGAACTGCTGCAGGATTGCTGCACAGACATTTCTAGTACTGTAGTGTGGGGGTGGAGTCCTTGTCAGAATCAGAAGCAGGCATCTGTTTTAGATGTAGTTGATGTTAGCCATATTTTATTGAATATCTCAATATTGGCTGACATGGGCCATTTCTGAAGGTTTTTTGGAACACATAGGCAGATTCTGGATTGTGGGCTGGAAGCAAGTCAGCGAGGGCAGGTGAAGCAGGCAGTGCGCGGGAGAGAGAAGATAACTCCAGGAACTCAGCTCCCGTGCCTAGTTCATCCAGAGAGGCAGAACTTTGGGCGACCCCCCTATACTTGCTGAGAGGGGAGAGATAAGTGTGTGCAGTCAGCCAGAGAGCTCTGGCAGTAACAGTGAGAGGTGACCCTGAGGGGAAGGGTGTAGACTGAGACAAGGACAAATGTGGGCCAAGGTGCCTAGTGTAGCCTGCAGAATGAGTTAAAGCCTTCCCCTTTGCTGGCGCCTTCAGAAGTCTGCCACCGGGAGCCCTCAGGGGGCTGGCCCTAGGTTCTCCTATTGCAGTGGTGGTGGGAGGGAGACAGGGCGGGGGCTGTGGCTGAGCTCCCCTCCCTGGCAAGGCCTCTTCCAATCGCGAGGAAGAAAGCAGTTGCTGAACACACCCCCTCCCGGCTCTGCAGCAGAACGGCTGGGCCCTCTGCCTGGCTCGCTCACTCTCGCTCGGCTCCCCCTCCTGCCATCTTCCGTTGCAAAGCATTTCTGGGAGCTGCATGTGGGTGACGCAGCAGCATTGTTCGCAGGCACAGGAAGCCGCGGCTGAGCTGAAGGGCTCGAGAAGGAGCCCAGAGCGTTGCACGCTGCTCCATCTGGGTAGTCTGAAGGGTCAGAGCTGGACTGCCCTGCCCTATGTGCTCTGGGAGATTCCAGAATATTCAAGTAAATCCGGATTTTCCTAGAGGCAGAATATCTAACTCCTTCAGGAGAACTTCCAATACAGAAAACAAAACAAAGACGCTGGGGAAACTTCACCAAGAGCCTCGGCAGCTCCAGAGCGACGGGAAACGAAAGGTCAGGCGGTCGATCGGCAAACCCTTTCTGGTTTGGGGTGCGTGTAACTATAGGGACTTTTGTCTCAGTGAAGAGGCAGAAGAAACTGCCTGCTGCCTGCCGGGCGAGTCCAGGACAATGCTGTTACTTCGTGTTGCTTGAGCCGTCATTGCACTTGTTCCCTCACCTGGTGGGATGTGCTTTTGAATTAGGTTGCTTGGCTTTTGAGAATCCTTTCCCTCTCTGCCCAGGCACCTTCTGTTCTCTTTCCCTTCCTGTGATCTGTAGGGTGTGGGCCTGTGTTTAAATGTTCTCCCGAATGCCTGGAGCTGAGATAGGCGTCAGCCTTTCCCGCACTCCACCCCCGCTCTCCTATCCCAAACCCCCTCTAGTGAAGGGTGGTGGCTTCTTTATATGGTTTCTTGTAGGGCCTCAGCTGGAGTCTGCCTTTTTTGATGAAAGCAGGGCGTGCTTGGTTGAATGGCCCCAGCAAAATAAGGCTTGGAAGGAAATCTGCATTTCCCTCCACACCCACACATACCCCAGTAACTGAGTCCTGTATGTGTGAACAGCTGCCGCCCCCCACACACACACCGACACAGTTTTCTGCCTACCCTTCCCTATTCCCCACAGAAATCTTGCAGGTAGAATTAGACTGCTTTTGGTGAACAGTTAAGTTCCTTTTCTACTCTTAAACAATCGCAGATCTTACTGTGCAGTCTGTTTTGCTGAAAGTGGAAAGTCCCCATTTGTGGACAGCTCAGTTCACTTCAGCAGAGGAAATGGGCAGAGTCCTACTCTTCGGCAGTGCGAAGTGGGGGAGGGGAGCCATGCACTCCCTAGCACACATTTTGAATGGACCTGAATTTTTCACCCTAGGGAGATTAGGAGCCCGTACCAGAGCCTTGTCCCACGTGGCACCAGACCCCGCCTCTTCACCCCCACGCTGTATGGTACTAACAGAAAAGGATGCCATAGCAACTTGAAGTAAATAAAACGTCCGCAAATGAAATGAGTTTGGGGGAAGGTGAGAGGCATCTGGAGACTTGGCAAAAGGGGATCTTAGTAGAGGAGCTTCTTGGCTATGAGATAAAGGGTCTTTCTGAGTCCCAACTTTGGGATTTGGAGCAGGAACCTTAGGTTAAGAATAAAAATACATAAAAGTCCTGGTCTCTGGGGTAAAGCACACAGGATTATGAGAACAATTATTAGCAAGGGCCCAGACTTTCTAACCTGTCCGGGATCAGAGTTTAGTATTTGCTGAAACAGTTACCGTCTGTACATACCTAGGATAGCCAGAAAAGGAATCATGTAACTTGTCTCCCAGATTTGAGTTATTTTGCTGTTGATGTTGCTTTAGGGCTCATAAGGTCAGAAGAAGATTTCATTATACTAGAATATTTGGGCTTCAGGAATTTCTGTCTAAAACAAAAAGATTTGGCCAGTTGTGGTGGCTCACGCCTGTAACCCCAGCACTTTGGGAGGCCGAGGCAAGCGGATCACCTGAGGTCAGGAGTTCGAGACCAGCCTGGCCAACATGGTGAAACCCCATCTCTACTAAAAATGCAAAAATTAGCTGGGTATGATGGCAGGTGCCTGTAATCCCAGCTACTCAGAAGGCTGAAGCAGCAGAATCGTTTGAACCGGGGAGGCAGAGGTTTCAGTGAACGAGATAGCACCACTGCACTCCAGCCTGAGCCTGCACTCCAGCCAGAGTGAGACTCCATCTAAAAAAAAAAATTTGTTTCAAAGTAACAGTCAACCAGTGTGATTCACTTAAGTGGCATTTTCTAACTGTATCATTGTTCGTAAGTCATTTAAATTTTATTGGTAATGCCATGAGAACTGTTGCCCCTAAGATTCTTCCTTTCCCCATTTAAAGGAATAAAGGCAAATAACAGCCTCTGTGGGTGTGGGTGTGTGGGAGAGAGAGAGAGAGATTTGAGATTGAGATTTCTGTAATCAGCCTTAGAAGAAAAGAGCCCTGGGTTAAATCAGCACATTAGGCTGTACCGTTCATCTCATTAATTCTGTATTAGCCAATCATTTTTATGCCACTTGGCTCATATCTGAGAAATGAAGGCAATACTTAATTACCTGATAATATTCACTAACTGGTGTAAAAAGTGAAGAAGCAATAATAAAGTTTTACTGTCATATGTAGAGCTGTATGAGAAGTAACACTTGTCGCCACAGTAAGTTAGTTGTTTCAGTGTGTTAGTATAATGAGTACACAAGTAAGGGATTGGGAGCAAAGGTGAGTTTGAAGTCCTTTCTGCTTCCCCACCACCACCACCTGCCCCCTGTAGAGATGGGTCTCGCTGTGTTTCCCAGGCTGGTCTCAAACTCCTGGCTCAGGTGATCTTCCCACCTCTTACAGGCATGAGCCACTGTGCCCAGCCTCAAAGTTTTGATAATACTGCAGCAGCCTAAGTTTGAGTTTTCTCCTTCACCTTTGATTTATTTGTTTTCCAGTGAGTCTCTGTACAAAGGGCAAATACAGACAGTTGCCGCCCTGCCTCCCTTGCTACTCAAGGGTACTGAGGCAGAGTCTGAATGCTGTTCAGGGTGGTTGACTCTTTGTTCACCCTGCCCTGATTTTTCCTTCTTTCCCCTCCTACCCTTAGATTTTGCTGGAGGAGCTTGCCAACAGCGATCCCAAGTTAGCCCTCACTGGAGTTCCTATAGTACAGTGGCCAAAAAGGGATAAGGTAAGAAACTATGTTGCTTGATTTTTAGGCTGCTTAAGCCTTTTGTTAGTTGATCATTACCATTCTGGGGAAAAAAAGAACAACTAGAGGCAGATGGCTTTTGGTGCATTAATACAAACTGACAGAAAATCATTACGCAGTTCTGTTTTGACTTGTAAGTCAGGGTAATTGGCTATCTTTGGAGGTGACTCTCTTAACAGAACTATCAAACTGGGAGGCCTCCCTCCAGATTCAGATGCCAAATTGTGCATTTGTTCATCAAAATGCATCTGCTTCTGTCCCTGTGACCAGTTACTCAGTTATCTTCACAGATATGATTGAAAGCCAGTTAAAATAATTACATAGATATCTAAAAGGAGCACAGGTTTTCTTTGATGTAGTGAGATCATTCTCTCAAAAATCCCCTTACCCTGGACTTTGCAGTATGGAATTGAAAAGAGAAGAAAGGGGCCAGGCATGGTGGCTCACGCCTGTAATCCCAACACTTTGGGAGGCCGAAGCAGTCGGATTACCTGAAGTCGGGAAGTTGAGACCAGCCTGACCAACATGAAGAAACCCTGTCTCTACTAAAAATACAAAATTAGCCAGGCATGGTGGCACATGCCTGTAATCCCAGCTACTCGGGAGGCTGAGACAGGAGAATCGCTTGAACCCTGGAGACAGAGGTTGTAGTGAGCCGAGATCGCGCCATTGCACTTCAGGCTGGGCGACAAGAGCGAAACTCTGTCTCAAAAAAAAAAAGAAGAATAAGAAAGGAACTACTGTCAGCTAATAAACTGTCAATTATGAATTTTCATGCCTCTTCAGTTTAGATCCTGTATAATTTTTTTTGCCCATACTGTCCTCTATCAAGGTTACATATTAAATAAATGATAGCATTCTGATCCTGGCCGTAAATTTGGCAAATAAATTAGGCTTCTGTTTGTTGTTCCATAGCTGAAACTTGCAAAGCCATCACATTCCAGGGGTGTTTAGGCAGAATATAAAGGTATGGAGTTGAACAATATATTTAAAGAATCACCTCCTCGTCCCCAGGGGGAGGAGTCCCACTTGGCCTCTGCTTGGCCACAGGGGACTGCCTTAAAACAATTCAGTCATTTCTGGTTTTTGAGTATTTTGTGTCAGAAAAGTGTTTAAGATATGGTAAGAAATTAAAGTAGTAGGAAACTTGGTCCTTGTCCTTGAAAAGGTCACCAGCAGGGTAAATACGAATGCTAAGAAATGTGTTCCACACTTAAATATTATTGGAGTGTCTGCTATGTACCAGGTTATGCTTAGATTTGGAGTACTAAAGAAATGAGCAAGACTCGTTTCACCCTAAGGTAGTTTACTGTCTTCTTTAGGAGTATAATCTGAGCAGTCAGGATGAGGAAATACTGGAGGGCTCCTGGAGTGACTTCGGTACATGGCACTTAACACAGAAAGCTCAGGGAGGGGGTGAATCTTAACAGCTCTGCAAAATGAAAGGGAAGCAGCTGAATTAGTAGGCCAAAGGGCTAGGACAAGGGCTGGCAAATTTTTCTGTAAAGATCAAGATAGTAAATATTTTAGGTTTTGTACGCCACACAGTCACAATTTCTCAGTTCTACCATGGTAGCATGAAAGCAGCCATTGATTGGCCAGGTGTGGTGGCTCACGCCAGTAATCCCAGCACTCTGGGAGGCCAAGGCGGGCGGATCACAAGGTCAGGAGATGGAGACCATCCTGGCTAACATGGTGAAACCCCGTCTCTACTAAAAATACAAAAAAATTTGCTAGGCGTGGTGGCGGGCGCCTGTAGTCGCAGCTACTCCGGAGGCTGAGGCAGGAGAATGGCATGAACCCGGGAGGCGGAACTTGCAGTGAGCCAAGATCAAGCCACTATATTCCAGTCTGGGCAACAGAGCGAGACTCTGTCTCAAAAAAAAAAAAAGCAGCCATTGATAATACATACACAAGATGACTTGTGTGTTAATAAAATTTATTCTAGAAACAAGCAGTGGGCAGATCTGCCCATAGGCCATAGTGGGCCAAGCCCCGGGCTAGGTATGCTACCATGTAATCTTCTACCCTCTCCAGTCTTAAAGCAACCGGATATATTTGACCTCACCGCTTTCTCTTTCCAGCTTAAATTCCCCACTCGGCCAAAGGTGCGGGTTCCTACCATCCCCATTACAAAGCCTCACACTATGAAACCAGCTCCACGGTTAACACCTGTGAGGCCAGCTGCTGCCTCCCCGATTGTGTCAGGAGCCAGACGGAGACGAGTGCGATGTCGAAAATGCAAAGCCTGTGTGCAAGGAGAGTGTGGTGTTTGCCACTACTGCAGAGACATGAAGAAGTTTGGGGGGCCTGGACGCATGAAGCAGTCCTGTGTCCTCCGACAGTGCTTGGCAGTGAGTGATCTGCTGGGTAAAGAATTTGGGGGAGGGGTGGCAGTGCCAAAGGAACTGAAGTACATATAGTGTAGCGTTAAAGAGACTTCAGAGTTGGAAAAAAAAGGTTTATACTCTCTTTTTGGCTTTATTTTGTACCCCAGGTTTAGATGGAAGGTATCCAGTACTAAAAATCCAATTTAATCTTTTGGCTTTACCTAATTCCAAACAAGAGACCAGCATTTGAAGGGCAAATCATTGCCTTCTTTCCCCTCTTCAAGTAGATTAGAAAGGATTGGGGAGGCCAAGGATAGGCCAACTGAAAATAAACTAGTCTCTAGTACCCAGGTGGTTGAGTCCTCCTCTTCCCCAGTCATTTTTCCTACCAAAAACCTCCCTTCTATCCACCCTGCCTCCATGCTTCCAGATGTTTACTAGAGAATTATAGGACCCAAATCTCCCATCTTCAGTTTAAGGGAAACTGAAATGATAAGGATCTGAGTCAGTTTTCTTGGATCCTATCTTTGTCCTCTTGTAGCCCAGACTGCCTCACTCAGTCACATGTTCCCTCTGTGGAGAGGTGGATCAGAATGAAGAGACACAAGACTTTGAGAAGAAACTCATGGAATGCTGTATCTGCAATGAGATTGTTCATCCTGGCTGCCTCCAGGTGAGGAGAGCTATAAGGGGTTCCTGAAGTCTCAGCTAATGGAGTGAGTGACACAACAGAATGGGACACCTGTCATGGGAGTGCCCGCATCCCTACTGTAGGCCATCACCTCTGTGGCCACATAATGCAGTGGTCTAACATCAGCCCTTGATTCATATATGTACAATGTGTCAGGCACTGCATTAGACCCTGAGGATAGAACAGTACACAAAATACACCCAGTTCCTGTCCTCATGGAGCTTACAATCTGGCCTCTGGACAGTGTGTGTAGAGTCCCCAGGCCATAATGGAACTGCATGGTGTGTTTTGGGGTGCCTCAAGCCTTCAGTCACCTCTGATACATACTTCAGTGTACCTCTGGATATTAGTTCCTAAGGGAGAGTAAGGGTAATAGTATCAGGTAACATTTAATGAGTTCTGAGTCTGTATCAGGCTCAGTGCAGAGCTAAATAGCTTTAAAAAAAAAAAGTAATAAAAAGTAATAAATTCAGATCTCAGCCTCAGAGATTGAGTCTAGCAATGGGCCTTTGTGTTCCAAAAGCTTCCCTGGTGATCCGAATTGTGCAGCCTTGTGGAGAACCACTGTTTCCTTGGCATTCTCAGAAAGTATCAGCTAAAATCATGACTGTCGCCTGACAGTGATAGTAAGACACTGTCATTCATGAGAAGCAGCCCAATTTCAGAAAGGTTAAAATGTGAAAAGTATACCTTTTATAGATTTTTGGTTTTTTTGAATACTATATAGCAGCAAATCTATAACGGAAACATTAATAGGTCAGTATTTGGAGACATTAAGCATATGTTAAATGAAGAACCGGGTTTTTGTTTTGTTTTGTTTTGTTTTGTTGTTTTTGAGACATAGCCTTGTTCTGTTGCCCAGGCTAGAGTGCAGTGGCAGGATATCTCCCAGGTTCAAGTGATTCTCCTGCCTCAGCGTCCCTAGTAGTGGGGAGTACAGGCACGTGCCACTGCGCCCAGCTAATTTTTGTGTTTTTAGTAGAGATGGGGTTTCACCATGTTGGCCAGGCCAGTCTCAAACTCCTAACCTCAAGTGATTCACCTGCCTTGGCCTCCAAAAGTGCTGGGATTATAGGCGTGAGCCACCGTGCCTGGCCTGATTCTTAGGATATTTCAACAGCATTACAATTTTTTTTTTTTTTTTTTTTTTTTTTTGAGACATAGTCTCACTCTGTTGCCCAGGCTGGAGTACAGTGTTGAGATTTTGGCTCACTGCAGCCTCCATCTCTTGGGTTCAAGCAATTCTTCTGTCTCAACCTCCTGAGTAGCTGGGATTACAGGCATGTACCACCATGCCCATCTAGTTTTGTGTTTAGTGGAGACGGGGTTTCACCATGTTGGCCAGGTTGGTCTTGAACTCCTGGCATCAAGTGATCCGCCCACCTTGGCCTTCCAAAGTGCTGGGATTACAGGCATCAGCCACCGTGCCCGGCCAGCTTTACAATCTTAAAAGTTTGTTTGATTAATTATAACTTGGTGAAGATTTAAATGGTACATATTACATCTATTAACATACCTCAAACCCATAGAACTGGTGAAATAGGGTATTAATTCCATGATGATGATAATGGCTAATACAGAGGGTTTGCTGTATGCCAAGTACTTTGTTAAATTCTTTACACAATGAATAATTTAATCTTCACCACAACCCTATAAGGTGGGTTTTGTTGTATCCCTGGCAATTACAATGTTGTATCTCTGTGTATGTTAGTTCCTGAGGGAGAGTGAAGGTAATAATGTCAGCCAACATTTTACAGTGGAGAACACTGAGTCACAGAGACTAGAGCATTAGTCCCTAAACCCAAGCTATCAGAACCTGTGCCCCACTGTCAAGATCAGGTTCAGCACCATTGGCTATTTGGGGCTCGATTGCTCACAGTTTTTCTCCCTTTATGGACCAATGTTATTGATTCGTGAGTAACTCTTCCCAACTGTGTTATTGTTTGATAAAGGAAGCTTGAGAGACGGGCTTTTAAAAACATCTCTGTCTTCCTATAGATGGATGGAGAGGGGTTGCTTAATGAAGAATTGCCAAATTGCTGGGAATGTCCAAAGTGCTACCAGGAGGACAACTCGGAGAAAGCCCAGGTAAAGGAACCTTATCAGATTTGCACTGTGACAGAAAAGAGGCATCAAATGTGGGGGATTGATACACTTTTGCCTTTGCGTTAGTGTTCACATGGTTTCTCTGACCTAGGAGATTATTTTTGTTTGGTTTGGTACATTTTTTCTTTGGTTAATTTTTAGTATTTTCTTTGTTAGAGTTTGTAGCATTGTTTTTTGTATTACTAAATATTGTACCACTTGGGATCTATAAATTCCTAAGGTCCTTTTATACTCTGGGGCCCTACAAAGAGAGGAACCAGGACTGGGCTATTTGAGGAGAGAAATTAGGTGAGTAGGATCTCTCCTAAGGAATGTTAACTAGAGGGGAGGCAGTGGCCTGAGGCAGCCAGTGAGTGCAGCAGTGTACTTGAGCTTCCAGTTAAGCAGGTTCACATTTTTGTCATCTTCACTTTTGTGGCCTGGCAGAAAGCCCTACCCTGCCCATCCCACATGCCCAAATGTGTCATGCAGAGGCAGCCCCTCCCCCAGAGAGGACCAGTGCTATGACCTTGGCCCAAAGGAGCTGAGGTTGCTGACCAGTGGTTGCCAGTAATGTCAGGGCCAAAAGGACTGTAGTTACTCGGGCTGAAAAGGCAAGACGCGCTGTGGACACCTACAGGAGGAGATGGCTTTCCGAGTGCCAGTCTTCCAAGGACCCTTGCAAAGGAGTGGGGAAGGGGGCAGAAGGGAATTTTCTTACCTTCTTTTTATTTCTTCCCACTTGGATACTAAGATAGTTGAATTTTTCAATCTATTTGTCTTTGAGGGCAAGGATTTTTGAAGTTGACTAGGGCCAAAGTTCTCCCAAGTTCTTGAGCTAGTGGCATTTACATGTGTCTTCACTAGTGATGCTGAGTGTTTGCATCTCTGCTGTACCAGATGTGTTGGCAGATGCTATGTTTTAGTATTATCTTTTTTTTTTTTTTTTTGAGACAAAGTCTCACTCTGCCGCCCAGGCTGGAGTGCAGTGGCCGGATCTCAGCTCACTGCAAGCTCCGCCTCCTGGGTTCACGCTATTCTCCTGCCTCAGCTTCCTGAGTAGCTGGGACTACAGGCGCCCGCCACCTCGCCCGGCTAGTTTTTTGTATTTTTTAGTAGAGATGGGGTTTCACCATGTTAGCCAGGATGGTCTCAATCTCCTGACCTCGTGATCCGCCCGTCTCGGCCTCCCAAAGTGCTGGGATTACAGGCTTGAGCCACCACGCCCGGCCGTATTATCTTCTAATACATTGGAAAAGGTAGCACCCAAAAGGTGGTTATTTTCTTCCAACCATAATGATCAAAAAATGTAAGGAGGAAAAGAGCAGATACCAGGGTTGTTGCTTAGAGACATAAAATGTCTCCTTGCAAAAAACCTGAACTACTGATATGGTTCCTAGTGGAACATGTTTACTGGGCTTTGTCATAGCATAGTCGTAGTGGGCTCCAGGAAAGGCCAAGTATCTGGAGAGCACAAATGCCACAGATAAAGTTGAGGGCTCTTGTGGGATTCCACACCATAATCCTGAGTGAATCTCCCTATAGCAACCCAGTTTCTCACAGAGGTTCTTGTTCTCTGCTTTATTATTCACGTGGGGGATGGAGTGGAAGATGCAGCCTGGTGGAGTCGAACTTAGACTCTGGTGGAGCTAGAAGCCAATGGTGTTTACCGCTGTCAGACTCAGGATCTTAGTTCAAATGGTATATGTGGGCTTTTTCCACCATGAAACAGAACGTCTCTTGGGTGAAAGAGGTAAGTCAGAGACACAATTAAAAATGGTCAGGCCAAGTGCAGTGGCTCACACCTATAATTCCAGCACTTTGGGAGGCCAAGGCAGGCGGATCACTTGAGCCTAGGAGTTGGAGACCAGCCTGGGCCAACTCTGAGGGAATGACCTCCTCTCCAACAGTGACCTTTCTTCTCTCTGGTCCCCTGAGAGCAAGGGAGGTCCACCCTGTCTGTTCAGAGGGAAGAAGGAAGCACTGAGTTGCTTTTCTGGGCCTGTTTTGCAGAAGCGGAAAATGGAAGAGAGTGACGAAGAAGCCGTGCAAGCCAAAGTCCTGCGGCCCCTGCGGAGCTGCGATGAGCCTCTCACGCCCCCGCCTCATTCACCCACTTCCATGCTGCAGCTCATCCATGACCCGGTTTCCCCCCGGGGTATGGTGACTCGGTCATCCCCTGGGGCTGGCCCCAGCGACCACCACAGTGCCAGCCGCGATGAGCGCTTCAAACGGCGGCAGTTGCTGCGGCTGCAGGCCACAGAGCGCACCATGGTACGGGAAAAGGAGAACAATCCCAGCGGCAAAAAGGAGCTGTCTGAAGTTGAGAAAGCCAAGATCCGGGGATCGTACCTCACTGTCACGCTACAGAGGCCCACCAAAGAGCTCCACGGGACATCCATTGTGCCCAAGCTGCAGGCCATCACGGCCTCCTCTGCCAACCTTCGCCATTCCCCCCGTGTGCTAGTGCAGCACTGCCCAGCCCGAACCCCCCAGCGTGGGGATGAGGAGGGGCTGGGGGGAGAGGAGGAGGAAGAGGAGGAGGAGGAGGAGGAAGATGACAGTGCAGAGGAGGGGGGTGCAGCCAGGCTGAATGGCCGGGGCAGTTGGGCTCAGGATGGAGACGAAAGCTGGATGCAGCGGGAGGTCTGGATGTCTGTCTTCCGCTACCTCAGCCGCAGAGAACTTTGTGAATGTATGCGAGTGTGCAAGACGTGGTATAAATGGTGAGCAGGGATTCAAGGGGTCAGGAATTAGGGGTATGGGAGTAGGTGGCAGGTTTTCCATATGAGAACAGCATGCACCTTAGCATCTGAAAGCCTGTGGGATCCTATGAGGAATGAATTGACCCTTTTTCCTAAACTTCGGGTCCTGTTTAAAGATGTGGGCCAGTTGTGCCCACAGATGTCATTAGGGAACTTTAACCATTTGCCTCCTGGCCCTGCTCTATACTTTCCCATCTCTCTTTGTTATGGGGAGGGAGACTGATTTGGGGAATAGATTTGTAGTCTGTGCTAAAACTTCAGAGACTTGTGGGCTGAAAATTTCCTCCTCAAGTCAGCTGAACTCATCACGTGTTGGTTGAGAGCCTGTGATGTTCTGTTCATTCTTCTGGTGCTGATAACACAGATGACCTCACTTAAGCCCCTGACTCAATTACCTTCCCATTCAGTGAGAGAAGTGGGCATGCTTTTCAAGATGAATTTGAAGGTGCTTATATTTTTCTTCAGTTTTAGTGCTCATCCTTCCAAACCTGGATCAGAATTCCCTTTTCCAGCAAGCAGAGTCCAGTTTTGAAGCTTCCTTAATGAGAGCTACCGTTTCTTCTTAAGTTGGACAGACACTTGGGGGAAAAATTCCTAGTGATGATGAACAAGGAGCTTCCTATTGGGCATTGTTGGTTTTCCTTAAGCTTCTGGTATATATTTACTATAGGAGATACCCTTTTCATCTGGGCCACACACATCCCATTACAGTAGTGTGGTGTCCTGACCAGTGTCGTTCACTCAGGAGCTTTTTAGAAATGTCAACTGTCAGGGCCCTCATAGGCCTCTTACATCAGAACCTCTTGGGTGGGCCCAGCAGTCTGCTTTAACAAGCCCTCCTCCAGGGGACTCTGATGCATGCTCGAGTTTAGAGCAGCAAAATCTACTGTATTGTCAGCAGCTTACTTCTGCCATAGAAGCTTCATGTGCCACTGGTAAAATTTTTTCAGTCTTTAAATAGACCCTATTCTTTGCAGACATGAGCTTATTTCCCAAATCTGAATTAATGCATAGTGTATCTAAATTCTCCTTAATATTTCTCTGTATAGGACTAGTAGGACTGCTTGACTCTACCTCTTGGTTTTCAGGGCAAGGCACATCAGATTCCCATTATGTGCTGTCTCTCTTCCCCTGCCAACCAGGCTGGGGGGCAGGGGCTATAAAATATTAAATGGAAGCCAGCATGTTGTGGTTTGTGGCCTGTAGATTTGTAGACTGCAGTGGAAAGCCAAGCCTGTCCCTTTCACTTCTGGTCTGGACTGGCTAGAAAATGTCAGGATAAGGCCGGCGCGGTGGCTCACACCTGTAATCCCAGCACTTTGGGAGGCCGAGGCGGGCGGATCACAAGGTCAGGAGATCAAGACCATGGTGAAACCCCGTCTCTACTAAAAATACAAAAAAATTAGCCGGGCGTGGTGGCGGGCGCCTGTAGTCCCAGCTACTCAGGAGGCTGAGGCAGGAGAATGCCGTGAACCCTGGGAGGCGGAGCTTGCAGTGAGCCCAGATCGCGCCACTGCACTCCAGCCTGGGCGACAGAGCGAGACTCCGCCTCAAAAAAAAAAAAAAAAAAGTAAAAGAAAAGAAAATGTCAGGATAGCACCGAGGCAGAACTTGAGGGTGGGAGAGGACTCCGTAAGCCTGATAAAGAGCCTCTTTCGACCTGATACAGTAATGGGCTGAAGGCATGGTGAATTGTGGATGTGCTGAGTAGCACCCTGCATTTCAGGCAGCTGCGAGTGACTGACAAGGGAGAGAATGGAGCAGCCTTCTTAACTTTAGACAGTAAGAAGTCTAGAAACTTTAAGAGGCTCCCTTATATACACTTCAGCAAGAACCATGCCATTTTAATGCAGATAAAGTGATTATAGACTGTTGCTTGCTGTGTGTCCCTAACAACTGTTACGTTCTCAAACACTCCAGAATAAATCAGGGTGAAGTGGTCAAGTTATATACTATCAACATATAGGTTTGCAAAGCATCTAGTTGTTGTAGAGCCCAAGGCAATTTTTTTGCTTATTCTCTGAGGCAAAAAATTGTAAGGTGTGATCCCTGTACACTTGTAGAGGAATGCAGGGAGAATGAGCCTCAGGTGCTCTGCTTTACCCAGAAGCCATCAGCAGCCTGTGATGGGAGCTCCACTGATGGTATATCAAGTTAATGAAGGCAAGTTCTCTTCCCTTCTGTCACAGGTGCTGCGACAAGAGACTTTGGACAAAAATTGACTTGAGTAGGTGTAAGGCCATTGTGCCCCAGGCCCTCAGTGGCATCATCAAGAGGCAGCCAGTCAGCCTTGACCTCAGTTGGACCAACATCTCTAAAAAGCAACTGACATGGCTTGTCAATAGGCTGCCAGGTAAGTGACCAGCTGCCACTGTCTTTCCAGGGGCCCAGAAGCAGCAGGCAAGAAAAGTTGCATTATTGGCTGTGCTTCTTAGCATCACTTGAGGGCAGTGTAGGGCAGCAGTCCCATGCCATTGTTGCTTAGCAAGAGATTTACCCAGGGCCATCTTAAGTGCCAGTCTCCAAGGCAGCACTCTGGGCTGACAGGCCAATCACTGCAGTGGACAGCAAAGAGAATGGAATCAGTGTTGCTGCCAGCCCTGCATTTCTCCTCAGCATAACCACTAAAGAAGAAATTTGAGTCAGATGTTACTTTGGTCAGCTCCTTATAAGCCCTTGTTCTCTTCAGCATTTTGAGCTCTTGGAAAGACAGGAAGTCACTCCTTCTTGTATTGCTCTGGTGGGAACTAAGCAATCAATTTACCACTAAAGCTAGAAGATGTAGTATAGGATACCGTGGAAATCTTTGAGCTGGATGACTAAAAGATTAGACATAGTCCTTCTCTCCTATTAGACTGGAAGTCTGTTCGCTTTGCTCAGATCGTTACAGCTCTGAGTATGCTGGGAAACAGTGTATTATTACGTGTCTCATTCCATCCATTGCAGGACTGAAAGACCTCCTGCTAGCAGGCTGCTCCTGGTCTGCAGTCTCTGCCCTCAGCACCTCCAGCTGCCCCCTTCTCAGGACCCTTGATCTTCGGTGGGCAGTAGGAATCAAGGACCCTCAAATTCGGGACTTGCTTACTCCACCGGCTGATAAACCAGGTATGCTGTGGGCCTGACTCCTTGGTGCTTGTCTTGGGGTAGCTTTGTCTTCCAAACAGACCTCGTCCTCAGAAGCTAAGGTAGTCTCAGAAATGATGCTGTGGAAAAATAGAAGAGCACAAAATGAAAACAGAATGATGGACTATGTATAAGAATAGGGTAACTATAAGCAGATAACTACAAACAATGGAGTAAGTCCATTTTGTGAGTCGGTGGAGTTTGGGGCCCAGAGAGTGTAAGCCTGAAAAAGTCTGAGAAGGCTTTATGGTTGAGGTGGAGTCAAAAGCTATTTGCATTATGGTCTAGAAAAGTGTGGTGGTATTGGAAGGGGAGGAGCATTCTGCACATAGCCTTTTGCTGTGTGCATGAGGCATAATCTAGCAGCTTGAGAAGAAAGAAAACTTGTCTGGTTTCCTAGAAACTGCCCACATAGTGCTCACACCCTGAAGGCAGGGCTGGGTGTGGGCAGTTCTACTTAACCCCTTCCAGGGGCCCTGGCCAGCAAGTAGCTGTTGCTGCCTGGAGCCTTGAAGCTGGATTAGAGAATTGAGAGTTTTGATCTAGACTCTTCTCTTGCCTGTGCAGGTCAGGACAATCGCAGCAAGCTCCGGAACATGACTGACTTCCGGCTGGCAGGCCTTGACATCACAGATGCCACGCTTCGCCTCATCATTCGCCACATGCCCCTCCTGTCTCGACTCGACCTCAGTCACTGCAGCCACCTTACAGATCAGTCCTCCAATCTACTCACCGCTGTTGGGTCTTCCACTCGCTACTCTCTCACAGAGCTCAATATGGCAGGTATGCCACTACTGTTGTTCATAATCACCGGTGCCCCCTGCCTCCAGCTCTCCCTGGAAGTTGATCAGTAAACCAGAATGACCTTGGGCCTGTTCATTGACTCACATTAGCTCCATTAGCTCATTTCTTCACATCTGGACCAGGACATGGATTTCTATCCCTTTTTTAACTTGATGGGGGACTGAGACCTTGAGTAGTTAAGTCAGTTGCCTGTGTACGCAGCCAACATCCAGCTGGAGTTTGGTCAACCTTGCAGCCCTTGTGCTTGTTGTCAGATGGTGATGGGAGTGAGGCAGCAGGGTCCCTTTAGAGGTGCTGATGGCACTTCTGGTCTCTGAGCCAGGGAGTTCTGGGACAAAGAGGGCTTTTGTTTAGCATTTTGAAGGAAAGACGGCTACGGGAATTGAATGGCAGAGGAAGGTTGTGTGTATGTGAGCATTGTCATGTCTACTTTCCCGACAGGTTGCAATAAATTGACAGACCAGACCCTGATCTACCTACGGCGCATTGCCAATGTCACCTTGATCGACCTTCGAGGATGCAAGCAGATCACTCGAAAAGCCTGCGAGCACTTCATCTCAGACTTGTCCATCAACAGCCTCTACTGCCTGTCTGACGAGAAGCTGATACAGAAGATCAGCTAAGACACACCCAGCCCAGACTCAACAGGAAACCGATCTTCCCCTGACTCCCCACTGAGGAGAACCTCTCCTCGACCCTGCACGGGCTCTGAGGCCAGCGTCACACTCCCTCTCTGCTCTCCTGTCCCCTGAGCCCTTCCTCTACAGGCGGGGCAGAGAGGGTGGTGGACACCAGGCTTACCTGCCTGCTCCTCTCCCTCCTAAGGAAAAGGGAGTAGCAGATTGATCTGAGGGGAAAGCACAGGCTGTGCTGTCGAGGTGCCTGCTCGCTTACTCGCCTGCCAGGAGACCGGGCTCTCAGTTTGGGGTGTTTGTGCAACCTTCATCTGCACTGGGCCCTGTGCCCCTCCTCCCCACCCATGGTCCCCAGCAGTGCCTGGTTCTGAGCAAACTCCCAGGGAAGAAAGCGGCCCTGTCTCCACGGCCAGGTTCTCCTTGTGGTGTCCAGTGCGCGTCTCTCCTCCATCACACTCTCCCGGCTTACGCAGGAGGGGCCAGCAGCCCCAGGAGTTCCAGACCCGTGCCGATCACACTGGTGCTGTTGAGATGTCCTAAACCTCACGTCCTTAACTGTGCTCTCCCTCCTTTCCTCTCCCTTGAGCTTCTTTCTGCCCAGCACTCGTGCTCGTTCACGTAATTAGGTTTCCCACCCCAGCCTACCCGACTTCCTTGCTAGTCTCTATGAGGTCCTTATTGCACTTATTGGGGTTGAAGCTCTTCAGAGGAGCTGGAACTGTCTACCCCAGGGACACACCCATTTCGTTGCTACCCAAGTGGATTCTGAGACAGGCACCATCTCTTGTTCCCCCTCTCTCTTTTGCCTCCCACTGACTGCCCTTTTCCATGTGTCTTCATTCTGCCTGAAGAAGGCTTTCCCAGGATGCACGTCCTCAGAGGGAGCAGCCTATCTCCCCCAAGCTGGAGGCGGCAGAGGACTGGGCCAAGCCCCAACCTGCCTCCCAGCCAGGCTCCTCCAGGCCTCTGGTTTAGCAGAGACCCCTGAGTCTAGGCCTGTGTCTAGCCCCAGTGGCTCATTGATCTTTCAGGGCAGCCGGGGGTCCTGCTTAGAAGCCAGTCACCTGCCCTCTGCCTGCAGCCATGGAAGGGGGTGTGCATGTGCCTCTGTGTGTGTGGCTGAGTGTATTCCGCGCGTGTATGTGGAGGGAGGAAGGGAGGGGAGCATGGTGTCTCCCGCTCCACCGCCCTTTGTCGAGCCCCATCAGCTGCCCCCTTTTACTTTGCATTGAACGGCCTGTCCAAAGATCCTCTCTCTAGGGCAGCAGAGAGCTTTTTGCACTTTAAAAAAAAAAAAGAAAGAAAGGTCGGAATTTCTTTTGGGTCAATATTTTTAAGTGTGTGAGGAGATGCTCAGTAGCAGCAGCCTATGGCAAGAGCTTATAAATGACTGATGCAAATTTGCACTCTGCTCCCCCTCTGTAAGGATACTGATAGCACAACCTCTTCTTCCCCCCACCGCCCCACCTTCTGGTCCTCCAACCCGGTCCCTTTCTGTCCCTCTTCCTGTAGCCCAGTCTCAGGCTTTCCTCCTCCTGAAGCCCTACAGAGGTAGGGAATGGAGCCCAGGCACCAGGGGTCTGAAGTGTGAGCCACCCAGAAGAGAGACGCCAACTGCACCCTTGCCACTTCCAAAGCAATAGAGGCAGAGGGGTCCCCTCTTTGCCACCTAGCCCAGTTTTGACCCTGGCATTAACTGGCCGTCTTAGAAGAAACTGGGTCCTGGTAGGGGGTGGCATTTTGTCTGTTTCTTCCAATCTGCTGAATCTTTTGGCTGCACCTTACAAACAGCAGTCTGCTCCCATGACCCTCTGCCCATTTCCATTGGTCTCCAGGCCCCAGTAATCTGGGGTTGAAACTTTGAGGAAATGCCAGTGACTTATTCCAGAGTGCCTCAGTTAGGGGAACTTCTCTGTAAAGAACCCTGGGTATTGAGCAAAAACCTTATTATTGTTAATGACCTATAATTGGAAGCTTCCTGCCTTTTTCTTTGGTTGCTCCTGTGGAAAATACTGAAAAGATTACTTTGTTTTAATTTGTCTTTTTATAAAAGGGGAGGTGGAGAGACCCCTTCAGAGCAGGGATTGTGCCGGGAGAGTGCCTCTGACTTTGGGACATTTCATCCACAGAAATTTCCAAGCCAATGGTTTCTTTTGGGTTTTGGTTTTTATGTTTGTTTTTTGGGGTTTGGAAAAACATGCATTTTTACCGTGCACGTAAATTGGTCAGCAGAAAAGGGAGCCCAGAAGAGGCAGCAGATGGATCATGCCCTTGCTGGGTTTTCCTTTTCTTTGGGACTGAGGGGAAATGGTTTTTAGAGGTGAGGGTTGGTCCATGTGGAGGAAAGAAGTGTCTCTGTTGGGGAACAGAGGAACCTGGGGAGTCCATCGCATGTCCTACAATCTGCTCTTAGACACGGCCTTGCCAGGAGAGCCTGCCCTCAGACTGCAGGACCAGAACCCCTGCCTCCATCTTTCCAAGCACCGGGGCGAAAAACCACAAAGGAAAGGAAGAAAATTTATATATATATAATATAAAATCACTTGGTGATTAAAAAAATAACTGCTCCATAAATAAAACTCCTAAAGTCACTTATGTTTAAAGGGTTTGGTTGTGTTTTTTGTTTTTCGGAGAAATATTGTAAATATATATTTTTTTGTTGCTGATTTAGAGTCAATCTCCAATGTTGTGCTAAAAAGTTTAAATTAAATGTAAGCATTAAGGGGTAAGTCTTATGCTATCTCAGTTGACACATTGAGGTTATTTTGGGCCAGGGAAGGAGGAAGCTAGTTGGACTTTGTTTTGTTTTCTAAAAGTTCTCCACTATTGGTTTTAGAGAGAGCAAGGACATCTTTCCTCTGACACGTGGGAATGGGTGATATTTGTATAATAAAATTTTTAAAAGACAAAAAAAGAAATAGCCTCCAATGGGAAATATTTTAATTTAGGTTTTGTTTTTGTTTGGGGGTTTTTTGTTTTTTTTAAAAAAAATAAAAAGGCTTTAAAAACAAAAACTAAACCTTTTCTGCTTCGGTGTATGCGTGTGAGCAAGTAAGTCAGAAGGCTAAGGCCAAGGAGCCCTTGCTTCACCTCTCAGCGGCAGCAGCAGAACTGGGGGGCATCTGTACTGCTTGGATTTCCTTAGCTTATTTTTTAAACACCAAAAAGCAGCACTTGATTCTAGAAACAATGCTTCATCAAGGTGAACTTTTTTTTTTTTTTTTTTTTTTTGAGATGGAGTCTCGCTCTGTCGCCCAGGCTGGAGTACAGTGACACAATCTAGGCTCACTGCAGCCTCTGCCTCCCGGATTCAAGCGATTCATCTGCCTCAGCCTCTGTAGCAGCTGAGATTACAGGCACTCACCATCATGTCCAGCTAATTTGTATATGTGTGTGTGTGTATTTTTGTAGAGATGGGGGTTTCACCACATTGGCCAGGCTGGTCTTGAACTCCTGACCTCAGGTGATCCGCCCACCTCCGCCTCCCAGAGTGCTGGGATTACAGGCATGATCCACCACGCCCAGCCCCAAGGTGACCTTTTTAATGGATGTGAACATTTTAAGTGTGAGATTACCTGACATTCTCCCACCCAAAAAGGCAGAGTAGCCCCGAAGAGGCACCCAGTGGTACACTCCTTAGAATGGGCTGGGCCATCTCTAATCTTTCATCCCCACAATTGCCAAGCCATCAGCCAGGGCCAACTCCATCTGCTAAAGCTGCAGAAAAGTCCCTGAGCAGGGTCTGGCCCACGCAGGCTGTGACCAGTGTGTCTCCTACCTCATCCTACTGCTTCTCGTCACCCAGCATGTTGAGTCCAAGTAAGTCTTTATGTGCGCCAGATGCTGCCAGAGAACTGCCTCCTTACCTGACTGCTGAGTCTCAGGAGGCTGCAGTCCCATCTGGGAGAGCCTAAGCAGGCTTCCATCACTGCCTGCAAAGGAATCTGGGGATCTCTGCCCATCCTGCTCCCCAAACTGATTAGTAAAGGACTGTCTCCGATTCTGGAGCACAGTCTAGAAGTGGACAAGGGTGTTGCACAATGGGCTGACTTAATGTTGGTTTCCCCAAGGATGGATATGGATGTGGCCATGTTTGGATGTTTCCAGGGAAGGAAGAGTGTCAGTTTTGCCCCTAAATATCTCAGAAATGCATCCGCCTCTTACTAATCTCATCCCTGCCACCCTAGTGGAAGCCACCACCGTCTAGAACCTCAACGACAGGAAAAGCCCCAAGGGCCCTGGTCCAACCCCCTGTCCTCCATGTTGGTAGCCAGACATTTATCTTAAAAGATTGATTTGGCTGGGCACAATGGCTCATGGCTGTAATCCCAGCACTTTGGGAGGCCAAGGCAGGCGGATCACCAGAGATTAGGAGACCAGCCTGGCTAACATGGCGAAAACCCGTCTCTACTAAAAATACAAAAATTAGCCAGGTGTGGTGGCAGGTGCCTATAATCCCAGCTACTTGGGAAGTTGAGGCAGAAGAATCGTTTGAACCCGGGAGGTGGAGGTTGCAGTGAGCTAAGATTGCGCCATTGCACTCCAGCCTAGGTGACGAGCAAGATTCACCCTCCCCCCCAAAAAAAGATTGATTTGATTACTTCCCTCCCCTGCTTAAAACCCTTCATTGTGTTCATCTCAGGATAAAGTCTGAATGTGGCATGTAATGTGGCCCATGAGGCTGCCAGGCCCTCAGGCTTCATTGCCCACCATTTGTCCCTCCTCTTCCTCTCCACTCATAGCCAACTTTTCAATTAACACCATCTCTGGGTCTTTGTATGTCCTGTTCACTCCACCTGGTATACCTTACTCAGTTTACCTATTACTTTCTCTGGGAAACCATCTCCTTCTCTACTCCAGACTGGATCAGGCCAGGCACAGTGACTCCTAGCACTTTGGGAGTCCAAGGTGGGAGGGGCGCTTGAGACCAGGAGTTCAAGACCAGCCTGGTCAACATGGCAAAACCCTCTCCACAAAAACATAGGGCCAGGCACAGTGGCTCACACCTGTAATCCCAGCACTTCGGGAGGCCGAAGCGTGTGGATCATCTGAGGTCAGGAGTTCGAGACCAGCCTGACCAACATGGTGAAAGCCCGTCTCTACTAATAATACAAAAATTAGCCTGGCGTGGTGGCGTGTGCCTGTAATCCCAGCTACTCGGGAGGCTAAGGCAGGAGAATTGCTTGAACCCGGGAGGTAGAGGTTGCAGTGAGCTAAGATCGCACCACTGCACTCCAGCCTGGGTGACAGAGTGACACTCCGTCTCAAAAAAAATAAAATAACCCTTAGCCAGACAAGGTGGCACGTGCCTGTACTCCCACCTACTCAGGAGGTTGAGGCAGGAGAATCACCTCACCCTGGAAGGTTGACACTGTAGTGAGCCATGATTGTGCCACTGCACTCCAGCCTGGGCGACAGAGTTGAGACCCTGTCTCAAAAAAAGACCAGTCTGTTCACCATCTTTCCAGGCCACAACTCTCAGAGCCCAGGTCCAGAAGGAAATCTCAGCGTTGACACCCATGTATGTGCAGGAAACTGAGGGCAGGAGGCCCCAGAGGCCAGGGACACCTGAATTTCCCCTGTCAATGCTGTCATCCAGCCTCTGCCTCCCCCTCCGCATCCACCCCAATCCAATGAGCAGGGAGTTCTACCTCCCCAGAGCGTGCCATAGGATAGCAGGCAGAGAGACAGGGAGAGAAACACACCTTGAAAGAGTCAGAAGAGGAAAGGCAAAGAGGTAGGGAGAAACGGAGAGAAAAGAGACCATGGAGGAAGCCGGGGAGACATAAATGAGGTACAAGATACTCTAGTGTGACAGTGGCCACTCGGCGGGTCGTCTCCCCAGCCCAACGCTTCACACATTTTTTTTTTTTTTTTTTTTTTTTTTTTTTTTTTTGAGATGGAGTCTCACTCTGTCATCCAGACTGTGATGCGGTGGTGTGATCTCGGCTCACTGTAACCTCCGCCTCCCGGGTTCAAGCGATTCTTCTGCCTCAGCCTCCCGAGTAACTGGGACTACAGGCGACCGCCACCATGCCCAGCTAATTTTTGTATTTTTAGTAGAGATGGGGTTTCGCCATGTTGGCCAGGCTAGTCTCGAACTCCTGACCTCAGGTGATCCGCCCGCCTCGGCCTCCCAAAGTGTTGGGATTACAGGCGTGAGCCACGGAGACCGGCCCCCTTCACACATTTTATCTCACAGTTAATCCTCAAAACAATCCAGTGAGGCCACACGGGGAACGCCCTTTGTACGGATGAAAAACACCCTGCTCTGAGAAGTTAGTAACTTGCCTAGGGCACCCAGCCGGGTTCCTAGAAGGTGGCACTGGGATCCTACCCCCAAGTCTTTCTTACCCCACCCCTCGACACATGGCAAGTACCAGCGGCCACAACGTGAGCCCAGTGGGAGGGACGAGACCGTGAGTCGGACACTCAAGCCAGTTGGGAGCGTCAAGGCGCAAAACGGCTCTGGGAACAGGCTGCTCGGCGGCTCCGGGACGCATGCGCGCTGGGCAAGGCTCCGGGCAGGCCGGGCGGGGCTCTGGGATGAGGATGAGGGCGGGGGCGGGGGTTCGGTGACAGGGCTGGGCCTGGCAGCTCGCTGGGGCCCCGTCTAGGCAAAAACTCCGACGCGGAAGAGGACCTTGGATCCGGGGACAGTGCGGAGACTGTGTGAACTTTCCAGAGAGTTCCAGGAGGAGGCGCTGCTCCTGGGAGGCAGGTCGAGAGGAGCTAGGGGTGTTGAAGCCCTGCCATGGTTGGTGGGCTGGCGCCTACGGGCTGACAGCCCCCGCCCCGCCCAAGGTCCCTGCCCGCTGCAGGAAAGAGCGAAGGGCCCGGGCGTCCTGGTGATGTTGGAGCCTCCCGGATAACCCTTTTTCCCTCAGGGCCTTTGCATCTACTGTTCCGCATACCTGAAAAGCTCTTTTCTCTGCCCCTAAAACAACTGCTTCCCTCCAATCCTCTGGCTCTGACAAAAACGGCCTGAGTTTTCCCTGACTTCACCTGAGGAGGCTCCTGAGTCTTAGAACTTGTCACGTGCCTCATAGGGATGTTCCTGCTTTGGATGAGATCAGCTGGGCTCTGCAGTGCCCTGCACATAAGGAGAACCCAGTACATGTCAGCGGCTGTTATCATGTATGGTTTGCCCATAAGCTCCCCGCCTGTGTCTTCCCGTGTTGGATCCGCAAGGCCAAGCACAGGTGCCTGGCATGTAGTAGGAGCTCAACAAATACTGTCAAATAATCAAGTGAATGAATCAACTCCCAGCACCCCGGCCAGAGCCTTACACTTTCTGGGGACCCGACATCAGAGGAGTGGCTGTCCATGTTGGGGAAGAGTGTCCCCAGATCAATCTGGCACACACCTGCTGAGGTCAAGGAAGCCCCGAGCTCACCCTCCTGCTATGCAAATCCCAGGCTGGACGCAGAGAAAAGTGGTCTCAGCAGGACAAAACTCTCACTCCTGGGCCTTGGCACATGCCACTTCCAACCTCTCTGATGCTCATGCACACAATGTCATGTTCAAGACTTTACCCAACCCTCCCCGACCTTCTCCCGAGTGCCCTCACTTCCTTTTTTTTTTTTTTTTTTTTTCTTTTTTTGAGACGGAGTCTCGCTCTGTCGCCCAGGCTGGAGTGCAGTGGCCAGATCTCAGCTCATGCCTCAGCCTCCCGAGTAGCTGGGACTACAGGCGCCCGCCATCTCACCCAGCTAGTTTTTTTGTGTTTTTTTTTTAGTAGAGACGGGGTTTCACCGTGTTAGCCAGGATGGTCTTGATCTCCTGACCTCGTGATCCGCCCGTCTCAGCCTCCCAAAGTGCTGGGATCTCACTTCCTTAAACTATAGCTCTTGTCAGGTTAATTGGAGCTATGTGTTTAGGGGTTTTCTTCCCCCACTAGACTAGGCTAACACGGAGTCTTGATTCTTTTTGCAGCCCTTACTTTGTACTAGGGATGAGGGGTGCAGCAGTGACCAGGACAAACAGGGACGCCAAGGGAGAAACCTCTGAGCAGGAGCTCTTCCGCCCACAAGGTGGCAGCACGAGGAGGAACCTGCCACTCCGGAAGTGGGGAAGGGCAGTCCAGGCAAGGTAACTGTAAAGCTAAGGCCCCAGAGGTGGAAATGGACTTGGCTTGTTCTAGTGACAGAAGGAAGACCAGAGAGGCTGGAGACTACGAGGAAGGGGAAGGATGGAAATTGCCGAGTTAGAGAGGGACCAGTCTGTTAGGCAGGGACCAGTCTGTGCAAGTCTTACAGGCCACAGGAAGTGGGGTGGATTTTATCCTAAGCGCAGGGGCAGTCATTGGGGGTGGGCTTTGATTTAGATCTATAGAAGCTCAACCTGCAGGAGCAGCAGGGCGTGCAGAGAGGAGGCTGGTGCAGGCATGCAGGCAAGAGGTAATTGAGACCCAGGCCAGGGTTTAGCAGGGCACAGTGGAAGGATCGAGGGTGTACTTCAGAGGCAGATATGCCACAGATGCTGTATGACAGCAGGGGTATACATGGGGGTGGGGGCCAGATGAGGGAAGAGAGGAATCGAGGACAGCTCCTAGATTTTGGGAAAATGGAGGATCCATGCCTGAGATGGGGAGGCGGGAGAGGAGCAGGTTGGACAGGGGCTGGGTAGTGGGAGCAAGAGCTCAGTGTGTGGGCCGCGCTAAGTTTGCAACATCTATTAGTCATCCAGTGGCGATGCCAAGTAATGATGTGTCTGTGGGGCTGCCAGCTGGGCGGAGATGGGCCTCCACTCCACTTTGCACTCCTAGCATCCTGGTCAGGAGCAGTCTAGGCACAGGACAAAGGTTTGTAGAGAGAAGAAATGCCTGACACTGACCTGCAAAGGCAATCGACCTTCCCAGGACCAACAGAGGACAGCACCATCCCCAAAACCAGTCTTCCCCAGGCCTGGGGCTCACACCAATCTCTTCTGAACCTGGGGCTTCCTGAAGTCACTTTTCCTGGGCCCAGGAATCAACGAAGGGAGACCAGCCCCCCTTAAAAGACCCCAGCTTCAGGCCTGGCAGGGGGTGTGGATTGGGCTGTGGGTGGGAGGGACTGAGTCTTTAGGTGGGGGTGGGAAGGTAAGGCCACCTCTTGGAACAGAATGGCTGGCATTTCAGAACCCACACACAGACTCTGGTCTGACAAGTTCATCAGGCAGAAGTTTTTAAATAGAGGTTATTCCCGAAAACCCTGGCTGACATGTGGCTGTGCTCACGGTCCAGAAGAGCCAGCACAGGGCAGTGGGGAGAGGAGGTTAGAGGCTTCATGTTGTGGCATCTGGCCTTGTTCCACCCCAAACCCCATGTGCTCCAACAGCTCATTCACTCATTCATTCGCTCATCAAACATTGACGCCTTTGAGTCAGGTCCTGTGGTAGGCACTGGGAGCAAGGGATGAACTAGGAGCACCAGTGACAGTGGGGGACAGTATGTACTCTTTAAATATATATATCAACATTTCCAACATCATGATGCATTTTCCAATTGATGCAGATATGTAATGAGACTTCACTCCCCACTGTCAAAACTTGCAATGATGCATCTTGCAACGATGCATCTTGCAACTGAAGATGGGAAATAGGACCTAGAAGGTGGTAAGTGTAGAAATGGAGATGTACATCGTTGGGGTCAGGGAGTCAGGGAAGACTGCCGGGAGGAGGTGAGTCTTAGCGGATGAGTAGGAGTTGGCCAGGGAGGAAGGTACACAGAAGGGCTTCCAGGCCCAGGAAACAGCAGAAGCACAGAAGTGAGAATGGGTGGGTGAGTTGGTGGGGGAGCTCCAGGTGCAGAGGATGGTAGCAAAACAAACTGGAGCATCCAAGGTCCAAGTCCTCCAAGATCTTGACTTGCAGATTAAGGAGTTTGTTCACCTAATCTGCTTTGGGCAGAGTGGGGTGAGTCCTAGAGACCCCTCTAGGTCTCTCTCAGTAGCCCCAGAAGGCCTGGAGAGCTGCTTCTTGGTGCCAAGCAGGCAGTGATTCCATCAGATCTAGATCTGGGAAAGGCATCTCTGATCAGGGCCTGCATCAGGGCAGTGGCTGGCCATAGGACCCTGAGAAGTAGACAGATTCAAGGAGATTCTCAGGAGGCCAGACAGGAGACTATAGTGACAAATTAGAGAAGGGGAGAAAATGAAGGAGCAGTTAGGGAAAAGAAACCTGGGGCTCACCACTCACTGAGAGGAGAACCTCACCAGCTCTGATATGCTCTGATTCCAGGTTCTGTTGGGGCTGATCCAAGAAGGTAGCCTAGAAGTGCACAGAGATGGGAGCCTTGCTTTGCAAAAGGATCCTGGTTGCTGGCCCACAACATGGTAATGAGATTTGAGCTCTATGTGCCCAGGGCTGGGAGGAGGGTCCTATCCCTTCGAAAGCAAAGAGAGGGTCTAGAGAGGGGCATGTCGAGATAGGAGTGCTGCCTTGAGACACTTGGCTTTCCCCACTCTGGGTGGGCTCTCAGGCGGGTGGGTTTCCCCTGCCAGGCAGCACTGAAACCTCTGTGCCCTCCCGGGCTGGGAGAGGTTTCACCCAACATGTGGAACCATCCTGAAGGAGCATCTGGATGGGATGGGGTACACGGAAGGGAGCTGCCAAGAGTGCTGGCCAGGGACCTGGGTCTATGAGCCTGTTAGGGGGTGGGGTTGGGTGCAGGGTACTTGATCCAGAGTGGGCCTCCAGGGGCCAGGATTGGTTCTAGAGTAGGAGGGGTGGGATTGGGGATGGGGGAAGCCTGTAATTGGACTGCAGTTGTCAGGTCCCAGGTTCTGGGTGACCTACTAAGGATTCTGGGTCCAATGTGGGTCCCAGGTTAGATGTCCTAGTCCTGAGTCTGTGTCCACCGTTCTGGGTGTTGAGCCTAGGACAGTGGTCTGGAGTTGATAGTCCAATCTAGGTCTGAGCCCTGACCCCAAGTCTAGGATGCAGGGTCATGGTAGTGGCCTAGGGTCAGAATCAAGGTTGGGGTCAGTAACCAGGATGGGATCGAGGTCATGGTCCAAAATCTGGATCTGGGGACCTGTTAGGGGTCTGGGGTGAGTGTCATAGTCTGGGTATGGCGTTGGAGACCCAGGGCTGTGATCTGAGGTCATGGTTAGAGTCTGAGGTGGTGGGCAAAGGTTTGAGTCTGGGGTCCTGTTTGGAGTCTGGTGTCAGGTCGTGGACTGCGTCAAAGGTCAGGGAGTCCAGGGTTATAGCCAGGGTCTGAGATGAAAATCCCGGGATGGTGTTCAGAGGTCTGAATTTGTGTCTTGGTGAGCGTTCAGGTTCCTTGTGATCACGTCTGGTGTCAGGGCCGCAGCCTGACTGGAGAGCTTGGGATCCAGAGATGTGACCCCAGGTTGTGGTCAAGGAATGGGTCTGGGATCGTCTTCTGTGCCGGGTCCCTGTCTTGTTCCAGGCCCGGGCCTCCGTCCAGACCCGAGGTCACGGCCAGGATCTGAGCCCGCTGTCGCAGGTCTGGTTCGGGGTCAGACTCCGCGCGGCCTCCAGGGGGCACCATCGCCCGCCCGGCTCGGCTACTTGCAGGCTCGCTGGCGCTGTGCGCGGCAGGCGGGGCCGGAGGCGGCGGCGGCTCCGGGGCGCGGGCGCGCGGGCGGCGGCGGCGGCGGCGGCGGCGCCCCGACTGCAGTCCCGGCGGGAGCGGAGCGCGAGCCGGGGCCGGGCCCGAGCCGGCGCCATGGGGCGGCGCCGCCTGTGAGCGGCGGCGAGCGGAGCCGCGGGCGCCGAGCGGGGCCAGGCGGGAGGCGTCGGCGCCCCAGGCCAAGCGAGCCGCGGCCGGACCGGGCCGAGCGCCGAGCGAGCGGGAGCGGCGGCGGCGGCGGCGGCGGCGGGAGGAGGCAGCGCCGCCGCCAAGATGGCGGACCTGGAGGCGGTGCTGGCCGACGTGAGCTACCTGATGGCCATGGAGAAGAGCAAGGCCACGCCGGCCGCGCGCGCCAGCAAGAAGATCCTGCTGCCCGAGCCCAGGTGAGGAGAAGTCGCCCGCGGCCCCGGCCCGACCCCACGGGCACCCCGGCCGCGACCCCGAGACCCTGGCTCCACACTCAACCCCGCGACTTGGACCCCCGGGGCCGGCTTTCGCGACCCTCTGTCGGCCCCCGAGCCCGGAGCAGCCCGGCCGTGGCGCCTGCGGGTCCAGACGCTAAGCCCCAGACCCTGGGCGCCTGAGCCCGGAGCGCCCCAACTCCGGAGCTCCTCTGCCCCTTCGGCCCCCGGGCCCGCTCCGGTCCCCCGGCCGCCCTGCTGCTTCCTTATCGCGTTCCGCCGCCCCCCCCCCCCCCCGCCGCTGTCAGCCCCTAGCTCCCGCCTTCTCCCACAGGGGCCCGGCGCGCCCCTTCATCCTCCTCCGAGCAGCCCTTGGTCCCTGTGGGGTCCCCTCCCCTCCGCCGGCCACCATTTACCTCGCCTGACGATGTCACCCACCCTTTTGCTGTCCCTGCTCACGGCACCCGCCTTGGGGTTTCCACTACCCTCACCCGTCTCCCCTCCAGTCTACACTTGTGTGAGGTGTCGGGGGACAGCCAGTTTTCCGGACTCTTCTCCCACCCTCTGGTGGAGTCGCTATCCTGTAGTTGGGCTTGAGAGTGCTTTCGGGGCGGCGTGGTGAGCAGGACCTAGGGTGCTGCGGGCACCCTCCGCCTCAGACCGCGCTCAGGTGGGGGAAACATCCCCCGTGCCCTCTCCCCCACGTTCCTCCTCTGGCGTGCACTGCATATGGTGCCCGGTGGGTGCTGTTGACCAGGGGCCCTCCCAGCACACCGGCAACAGCTGGACCTTAGCTATCGCCTCTGTAAGACAACTGACATCACACCTGGTATCAAAGTTTAGACTGCTCAGGATGTAGGTGCAAAAGTACACAGGATGTGGACGATTGCTGCGGTTTGTCCAGCACTTTATGGCTGAGAGAGTATCTCTCTACTGTGTGAGCCTCTCAGCAGCGAATGGGGTGGCCAGGACAGGTATAGTTTAACTGAAGCTCCAGAGGTGAGTGGCCTGCCCCAAGTCACACAGGTTGTCTCAGGTGGCACCTGGCCAACAGATCAGGGCTTCAGACTTCCGGTTCTACATTTCATTGGCTGCCCTGGCCTGCGCCAGGGAGCAGATGTGCCCGCCACGGTTCTTTGTGTCGTGTGGCAACTCCTCGTGCATGCCTGAGGGTTAGCCTCCTGGTGCCCCAGCAGGCTGGGAATGGGGCCTGTCCACACTGCTGTGGTCTTATCATGTGACTGTGGGCAAGTCCCTTCCCTCACTGGGCCTCGTTCTTCTCATCTGTGAAATGTAGATGGCGTGAAATAAGAGTTGTGACTCTGTGATGTCCCTCAGCCTTTGAAGCATCTGTCTAAGCCCTGGGTGATGCTGCAGGGGTGCCATGCCCATGGCCCTCACCGGCCCCCTCTGCCATGCCCTGCTCACTGGGTGTTTGGATTGACTGAACGTCAGGCCTGGGAGAGGAAAATTGGTCTGCATTCTGAAAAGGCCGTTAGGGCCTTTTTTTTCTAAGATATTTGCAATCAGATTTCTCAAAACAGGAACCAGACTGACTGTCAGCTGGGGGCTGTCCAGGGAGCAGTGACGGTTAGTGCAGAAATGAGTTCAGAAATGACAAACCCACGAGGGAGGAAACGGGGGAGTCAGCCTCTAGGGCTCAAAACGGCTGTCCTTGGTGGCCACAGCCTTGAGACCCTCCTGCAGGATGGAGTTCGGCAGTGTGTGAGGTGGGACCTTTTCTGGAACTGTCTGCGTTTGTGTACTCTCCCCCCAGAATGCATTGCTTCTGATGGGGCGCCGCCTTGGCTCTGCAGCTGTCAGAACCCGGAGAAACGAGATGTTCTTCTTTTCCTGTCCCCTTTCCCATCCACAGCAGTGATGGCGGTGATAGCAATAATGATAGGAGTTATTACTGACTTACCTGTTTTGACATCTGTCATCTCAATTCTTCAACCAACCTGTGAAGCTGGCTAGGCCATGCCTTGCATGTAGTAGTTGCTCAAGAAATACCAGGACTGTGTGACGCCCCGGGCAGTCCTGAGCAGAAACAAGGTTGGATAGGATTCTAGGAGGACAGCAGGAGGCGGAGCCAGGCAGCCCAGGTTTTCACATTGGGTCACCATCAGCAGCATGGCCTTCCGCAAATTGCCCACATCTGTGAAATGGACTGGAGGTGCGAGCGCCGAGTATCAGTGTGCTAAGGCCTGGGAAGGGCTATGGGCCACCCCTACATGGGGGTCCAGGCCTGAGGTATTAGGGAGCAGGCCACCCTTTGCATAATGTCTTGCCTTGCACACCCAGTGGGGCAGAGCACGCTCCCCCTGCCCCCCGCCGCCCCGATGGTGATCCTGACCATGTCTCATGTTTGGCCGACAGTTTTCCGTTTGCAGAGTGATTTTTACTCCATTTTGTCCTTTTGACAACTGTGGGAGGCAGGCCCAGTAGGTGGGATTCTCCCCTTTAGCAGTTGAAGTCATTGAGGCTCAGGGAGGGGAGGAGTCGCGTACTCATCACAGAAGAAAGCTGGAATGGGGCCTCAGGTTTCTGGACCACACAGGCCAGTGCTGTTTCTCTGCTGTGCTTTATCCCCTCCACTCACCCCTGCACACCACTGTTCTCGCCCCTGTCCACATTTTGCGGCGTGGGCTGACTGGCACCCCTTGTCTGGGGCCATTGGCTGTCACAGTTCACAAGGCTCAGCCCCCTTCCTGTTGGCTGGGATGGAGACCTGAGCTGCCCTGGCAAAGCTACTGCCCCGAGGGGCAGCTCCACTCCAGGGTCCCATCAGATGCAGGAGCCTGTCTTCCCCATACCCCCAAGGTCAAGGTCAGAGTCAGGGAGAGGGGCTGTGGCTTGTCCCTGTGACAGGGTGCCTCTGGGAATTGTTCACACCTTGAGGTGGCCCACCTTGGCAGTCCCTCCATGGCTGGTGCCTGGGGATGTGGCTTGACCAAGAGCTGGGGCTAGCATCACAGCTCTGAGTTCCAACGGCTAGGGAATGGGAGTGGTTAGGCACAGTGCCACATTGAGTTGGTACAGGGGCCTCCCCTTCTGTCACCCTATAGAATCCGAGGAAACAGTCCCTTTCCCCGACCTTCTTCTAGAAGGAGGCAGCGTAAGGCAGCATTGTGTATCTGGAAGATGGGAGACCTGGCTTCTCCCTCTACATGGGACCTAGGCCAGTCCCTTAGCCTGACTGGGCCTGCCTCGGTTTCCACCTTGGTAAAATTAGGGGGCTGCCCCTTCACTCTCAGGGTCTGTGGTCTGGGCCTTGCCCTGAAGGAACTGCTGTCTCCCTTTCCCGGCAGCCAGCAGTCTTGTAATTTTCATCATTTGCTTAATATGACCACCGAGGTCTCGTGTAATTAATCTCTGGGCTCCTAGCTGAGGAGCCCTGCCTGGGCGCTCCCAGGAGGTTCCTCTGCCCTCCCCAGTGACAGTGGCAGCCCCAGCAGCAGATTGTTGGAGCCGGGTGCCTCTTGCAGCCTCCCGATTTCTTGGCTGTTTCCTGGTCCCTCCCCCACCGAGAGTTTCCTCCTTCCTGCCCCTTTCTGGCTTCCCTGTCTCCCCAGACCCTGCCCCTGTTCCTCCGCTGCCTCGTTCCTGTTAACTCTTTGCAGCCAGAACTTCCTGCCCTTGATTTGTGGGGGAAGGAGTGCAGCGGGAAGCTTTTTCCCTCCCTCCTTCCTCCACTCCTGCGGCACCAGCTGCAACCCTGCTGCTTCCAGCCTTTGTCCCTTACCCAGAACTTTCCACTTCAGTGGCAGCATTCTCCCGACTCCTTTCCCTGAAAACAAGATGATCTTTCCTGCAGTCACTCCTTCCTGGCCTTTGAAGCCCCACCGTTCCCCAGGAATGGGTGTCTGCGATGTCTTTCTCATCTGCTTTCTTTTCCAGAGCATGGGTTTCACTTATTTGCCGTTAAGTCGTACCTGGATAAATGGATTGGAAGGGAGTGTGAGCAATGCAGATTGGAATCTGTGCAGGGGAATTTGGGCTGTTAACCCAGAATGAGGTGTCCTATTAATGCACAATCAATTCCTAGTAGTAAGTTCCCGGTGACGTCAGGTGCAGGCGTGCTCCGCAGCCAGCATCTCCTCCCCGTGCCTAGGTTGCACCCAGGTGGGCTTGGCAGAGGGGCTGAGTGCTCAGGCTAGTGGGTTTGGGTTGGCTTGGCTGTTGCTTTCAGGATGTGCTCTTGCTTCGGAACACATAGCAGGAACCAAAAGCACAGTGTTGCCCTTGAGGATGCACAGCCTCCCTCACACCTGCCCCTTCTTCCCAGGCCCCTTCCCTACTCTCCTTCGGCTCCCCATGGGTCAGTTTCCGCTGCTGGATGGAGCTATATTCACGTTATTTCTACTTTGCTGCAACTGAGATACTAAAAATGAGATGTTTGGCTGCAGCTTTTTTCTAAAACAATAATATCCCTTCTCTGCTTTGCTGCTTACTGCAAAGGGCCGTGTCTATGCTGGCAGAAGTGGGTTTTCTGGTATTAACATGTTGGCAGCTCTGTTCCCAGGTAGGGGCAATTTTCTGACTCTAGAGCCATCTCGAGTTTGTGATGGGGGACAACCCCCTCCTGGGAACCACAGGGCACAGAGTTCTGGAAGTTTGTTCTTGGTGCATTCTAGCGTGATGCAGATTACGGTCTCCATGTCGGCAGTAAATTGCAGGGTGTGGGTGCTCATGTCATATTTGTGAAGAAGCCGTGACATTTGACAAGGCCGCCAGAGTGCCTCTTCCCGAGCATCCCCGCAAGGGAGCTGCTTTGTGGCCGACGCAACGTTCCAGAGCCTGGGCTGTGTGCCGGGCCAGCTGGCTTTTTCTCTCCACTGCTCAGGGCTTGCCTTGGACTGACGGTTTGGGCTGGTCTTTCCTATTTGGTCTGTGGCCCCGTCCTTGAGCTCTGAGGATGTTGTTGGCCCCAGGGAGAGTCATTGAGAAACATTAAGAAGCCCCAGGGGACTTCCTCCTGCTGCTGGCACCTTGGTGTCAAGTTTCCTGGAAATGCCACAGGGAGCACCTCAGCCATAGCCGCAAGCCCTGCTGCACTGGCTGGTGAACGCTCGCTCATCTCCCAGGGGACAGTTCCCAGCGTGGCCGCACCAGACCTGCCAGGCCTGTAGCCTTCGTGCCAGCTCTCACCGTCCTGGCGTGGCAAAGCTTTAGCATCACTGTCGCACGACAGGCACAGGAACCATGGCTCCTGGCTGCCAGCTGCCGGCCAAGGCTGCCTCTCATCCTGGGTTCCAGGGAAGGGGGCTGCCTGCCTCCTGCAGCCCCTAGTCAGGGGCGGGAGGGCAGCCAGGCCAGAGGCTGGGCACATGTCAGGGTCCTCTGAGCCCTGCACCCGGCTCTTTCACAGGGGTCAAGGGAAGGATGGAGGGTGCTCTGGTGGGAGGCCGTTTCTCAGGGAGCCTTTGGACATTTTCTCTGACACTAACTCACTGTGGGCCTCGGAGCACATGGCCCAGCCAGCTTCCTCCAGCCTTGGTTTCCTCACCATCAGCAAGAGTGTGTTGGCCTCTGACTTGTCACTCCCTCCCATCCACACAGCTGCAGCCTCTGACCCCAAGCAGGAGCCACCTGAGAGAGCCCAGGCCATAGAGCATGGCCTGGACTTTGCATTTCTTCTGAACCATGAGGTGCCGGAAGGGACCGGAAGTGCTCCCTCAGCACCCACTCCTTCCCTGTCACCCAGCGCTCAGTGCTGCAGCTGCTCACTGTCTTCTGCCCGCAGCGTTGGGCTGGGCCTGCTCCAGGAGCAGCAGGAGCTGGTGCGGGCTGCCCTAGCTGCAGGGGTGCCAAGGTGGGACTGACCGCTCCTTCCCAAGGCTGGGCGGGCACCAAGCACCTCTGTGCCAAGGAGCCCTTGATACTTTGGCAGGGCAGGCTGTAGGCTCTACCCACAGGGCCCACAGTAGAGCAATGCAGTGCCTGAAGCTGGTCTGTGAGCAGGGGAGTCCCAACCACCCTGCTCAGCTCAGCCCTGGCCACAGGCCCCATCCACCAAGGCCCCATCCTCCAAGAACACAGCAAATGTGGAACAGAGGGTCGGGCAAGACAGGCCACTGTGTGATTCAGCACGGACTGTCCGTGAGCTGTGGGGCGCTGAGGAACGGGGCTCTGGTGGCTCTCTCCCATGGCCCAGCAGGCAGGGCACGGTGGGCAGCACGGCCAGCCTGGCGTTTTAGGAGCACCCCTTCTGCCGTGTCCGCCCAGGCTTTGCAAATGGCCAGTGTGACAATGGCGATTCAGCATCTCATTGACATCCTCATTTTACAGGTGGGGAAACTGGACATTTCAACTTTGTGACCAGGTGGTAAGGGCCATTTGGAACCCAGGCACCCATCCAACGGCCAGAGCAAAGATCAAGGCCCTTGCCCAAAAGTGTTGGGAACCTTAGGTCCTTCCGTCTGGGACTGTTGAGTCCAAGTGGTTCTCCTGATCTCCAGAGTAGATCTTGGGAGCCACGTTCCCCTGGATCTCAGGATTGCTGACCTGGGTGGCGGCAGGGACATGCTCTGGACTCAATGCCACTACAGACTCTGCCAGTATCAGGGAGCGGTGTTGGAGACAAGGTGACCCAACCCAGGAGGCTGCACCGCCCCCATGCCCGCCTGTGCTTGCCACCCTGGCAGGAGCTGCCCCCAGTGGCAAGTTCTTCCAACCTGCCAGTTCCCTTGGCAGCCAGACCCATGGGAATAGACAGGAAACCCTAAAATTGCCACTTTGGGGGCCTTCCATTCAAGGACTCTGCTCAGGCCTGACCTCGTGTTTGGTTTCTTGCTGGGGGGAGGGGGGTTGTTTATTTTATTTAAAAAACATTTTTTTCTTTTTAAGGAAGAAAGTGGAGTGCTGTGGGCTGGGAAGAATGCGGTGGCCATGCCCAGGCGTGGCTGCTGAGGGGAGAGATGGCCTCAGAACCCCGGGTCCTGCTTCCTGCTGTTCCCAGGCAGGGGCCGACAGCAGAGCCCCTGGGAAGGAGAAAGGGCCTGCCCGGCAGGTTCCCCTGGCTGTCGCAGGCAAGGAAGCGAGCATGCTTCCCCCTTGGAGACTTTGTGTGTCCAGTTGAGAAGTGGCAGTGGCTACTCCCTGGCTCCTAGGTGGCCATTCCCTCTGCCAAGCTGGCACTATTTTTTTTTTTTTTTTTTTTGAGACAGAGTCTCACTCTGTCACCCAGGCTGGAGTGCAGTGGCGCAGTCTTGGCTCACTGCAACCTCCGTCTCCAGGGTTCAGGTGATTCTTCTGCCTCAGCCTCCTGAGTAGCTGGGACTACAGGCGCATGCCACCATGCCCGGCTAATTTTTATATTTTTAGTAGAGACAGGGTTTCACCATGTTGGTCAGACTGGTCTTGAACTCTTGACCTCATGATTCGCCCGCCTCGGCCTCCCAATGTGCTGGGATTACAAGTGTGAGCTACCGTGCCCTGCCAAGCTGGCACCGTTTTTGCAGGCTCTTAGGAAGCAAGTCTGGGGCTCAGTGGGACTTACTGCTGAAGCCCCGTGGCCCCCATTCCCAGGACCATGCCCAGCTCCTGGTGGGTGACCCCTACAGGCTAGAATTGCTTTGCCTGTCATCTGCATCTGCCTGTCGCTGCCTTCCGCTTGACCAGCACCTGATCAAACTCGTTTGACCCTCCACTGCCCCGGAAGACAGGCATTTCAGAAGACTGGCATTTTGTGATTTTTTTTTTTTTTTTTTTGGCTTTTTTTCATCCCCTTCTGTGGACCAAAATGTCCCAGAACCCAAAAATCTGGTGCAGAACCAGAGTCCCGCCTTCCCGGCCCACCTCCCAAGTGAGATGCAGGCCCCTGGCCTTGGGGTTTTCTCCACGCTCTGGTTTTTCCAGTGCATAACCTATGCCTCCAGGGCCGCCCAGGGCCCAGGCCTCCTGTCTGCAGGTGCTGAGTGCAGGGACTGTGTCTTTCTCAGTTAAAGAGATTTTTAGGAAGCCCCTGCTGTGTGTGAAACACCACAGTCTCCATCCACCGTTTCCTATGTCCTTGGGAGTCCCACGTGCCGGGAAACATGTCCTTGACAGTGGCTGGTGGATGTGAGCTGGCATATGTCCTGAAGGGGTGGGTGTGCTGGCACGGACGGGGGGCCCATCCTCGGAGCTCCTGTCAGTTCTCAGAGGGCATCCTGACTCCCCGGTGGTAGGGCGTTGACCCTCCTCTTCCCATCCAGGCAGGGTCTGTTCTGAAGGAGTCATAGGATGCGAACTCAGGGTCACTTAGGCCCATCCTTGTCTTCAGTGCCCTGCTTCCTGTTGGAGACAACTTTGGAAGAGGCCACAGCCCCTCCCAGCCTCTGAGGAGCAGGCGAGGGGGTCACGGCCTTGGGACTGTGCTCATGGCAACCCTGCTGTGCTCATGCTATCGTGCTATCGTGCTATCTTGCTCAGCTTTTCCTGAGGAAGGCTCGAACCAAGTGAGAGCAGGGGCCGAGGCCCGGGAGTCCACTGCAGCCCTTCCCAGAAGGACAGTGCTCAGCGGAAACAGATAGGACCCCCTCTCGAGCCTGAGGCCAGTGGCCAGGCAGGGTCCACAGGCCAGGTCAGTGCTGCCTGGAGCTGCTCTCCGCAGACGGCTCTTCTGGCTGGAGCCACTGTTCTTCCAGACCCTCGGGCCCAAAGCCTGGAAGCCCTCACGGGGCTGAACTCATAACCCTTCTCCTGGTCCCCGACAGCCTGAGCCTTCTCTCACCCACCCTCTTCCCCTTCTTCCTGCCAAAGTGTCGCCTCTGCCTGGGCTTCCTCCCCGTAGCACCTCCAGTGGAGTTGGGCTACCGCTGCCCTGGATGGAGCCTCCTGAGTCCTGCTCTCCCGCCCACTCCTTGGCTCTGAAGCCCCCCGGTTTGCAAGGCCCTGCCCTCCCCCTTGCCATGGCCTTTGTGTGACCTCTCCCCTGCCCCATTGGCCTCTTGCTTATCCCTGGACATACTGTCCCCTGCCTGTTCCCATGTCTACCGACCTCCCTGGCTTCGCCACCTGCCGAGATCCTGCTTGCACTCCAGGAACCCAGGGGAGTTCCGCCTTCTCCACACAGCCTCCCCAGACCCAGAAGCCTCCTCCTTTCCCAAGGCTTCTGCACATGCTGTCTGGTACCACAGGCTCAGAACCATGTCCTGGGCAGGGCTGCTTGGAGCAGGGGGTGGCTTTGGCATGATGTACACAGTGCCTCAGGGGTAGATGTGCAGCAGGTCTTTGTGACCACAGCCTGGGTGGCCAGTCCAACCAGCCCTGGACTGGGCTCCTAGGGGCAGGCAGGGCCAGGGTGCAGATAGGCAGGGGCCGTGCCAAGCAGAGAATCTGGACTTGCAGATCCAAATCTCCACCAGCTGCAGTCTTTTCCCAGGAGGCCTGCTGGTGGCCCCATAGATCCTGCAGGGCCATGTGAGCATGACATGGGCTCAGGTTGTTGGCCCTACAGGCCCCCAGCCCCGCACATGCCCTCAGTATGGCAGCTACACGTTACCCTAGGAGCCCAGATTAGTGAGGACCAGATACAGGCCTCAGCTGGCCATCGGGACAGACCAGCAGGGCTGGGCTGGAGATGGACCAGGAGAGGGCAGGAGGGGACAGTAAGGTGGTATTTGAGGCCAGGAGTGAAGCCTGTTGTGGCTCTCCCAGACAGCACTCATTGTGGGGGTGAGATAGACAGGGTGGGGGGTGTCAGGTTGGGTTTTGGGGGTCACAGTGGCCAGTCCTTCCCCTACAGCCATACCAAGCAACCCAGGGCAGGGGTCACATTTTATATCCAAGTACTAGGGACACACGACCAAGGCATGGCCTTTTCTCACCATTTAAAACATTGAGATGCAGTTCATACAAAGTTCATCATTTTATTGTACAATTTAGTGTTTTTTAGTATATTCACCATGTTATGCAACCCTTACCCCAAAAAGAAACCCCATCCCCACCAGCAGTCACTCCTCTCCCTCCCCAGCCCCCCCAAAAAGAAACCCCATCCCCACCGGCAGTCACTCCTCTCCTTCTCTCCAGTCCCCGGCAGCCACAGATCTGCATACTGTGTCCGTGGGTTTGTTCATGTGAGTGGACTCCCACAATATGTGGCAACCCTTTGTGACTGGCTTCGTTCAGCCTCATGTTTTCAAGGGTTATCCGCGTTGTGGCCCCTGTCAGTGCCTCATTCCTTTTTACCGCCGAGCCATGTGCCCCTGTGTGGAGATGCCACATGTGTGTCTTTTCATCTGCTCACAAACCAGGTTTGGCTTTTGTGACTTGGCCAAGTGCCCAAAGCCAGCCGGTGGCAGCACTGGGACCAAACCCTACAGGCAGTGGGCCTCTGAGCAGAGGGCCACCTGCCGGCCACCCTGGCCTTTGGGACACAGCCTGGCGGGGGCAGTGCAGGGAAAGGCTTCCTGGAAGCCCTCTGGTTTGACCTGTGGCTGGGGTGAGTAGGCCTGACATGGTGGCCTCCTTCCTGGAGGGAGTGGCGACACCACCAGCAGTGTCCTCTGCTCACATTTCTGGGCCTGCAGCCCCGACAGGCTCTGGGGGCTTCTGCTTACTGTGCCCCCCCCGCCCTACAGCATCCGCAGTGTCATGCAGAAGTACCTGGAAGACCGGGGCGAGGTGACCTTTGAGAAGATCTTTTCCCAGAAGCTGGGTGAGTATGGCAGTGGTTCTGCCAGCCACCAGGCTTAACTTCTTGCCCCTACCCCAGTCAGCCCAGCCGTGTTCCCCACTCTCTGGAGATTTGGCCTCCCACCTACTCAGGGTGGAGCAGCCAGCGAGACCCCAGGGGTTGCTCCAAGTCTCTGTGACCCTGCGTGCCTCCTAGCCCCTGCCCATCGGCCCAGGGAGCCCCGTGGTGGGGGTGGGGGCCCAGAGTCTTCCAGGGCCGCCAGGGAAGTTCCTCCTTTGGGGTTTTTGTTTTTGAGAGTTGCAGCTTCCCCTTGGCTCGGCCGCAGCTGCTCTGGGCCGTTGGTAGAACTGACAGGAAGAGGCGGGGCCCTTCCTGTGGCGCCTGCCGAGCTGTGGTTGGCCCCGCCCCACCCCATGGGCCCTCTTTGTAAGCAACCTGCCTGGCGCTGGCCCTCCATTCCTCCTCCAGCTGGTGTCTGATGCCTGCTGTCAGAAGTTTAATGCGACCCACCCTCTGGAACTGGCCTGGAGGGCAGGCTTGGGGCAGGTCTCAGGAAACAGGCTCCAGCCCTACATGGCTCTGACTTGGCCTTCCTGAGAATAGGAGGTCAGCTCTGGACAGGGGGCATCCTGGCCTGATGGGATCAGGCATTGGACGTCAGCCTGGGGGAGTCGGTGTGTCAGGAAGCACAGAGTTTGGGTCCCAGGCCTGTGCCATGTGCCCTCGGGCAAGTTGCTTCATCTCTCTGAGCCTGCTGGTGTCCTCATCTGGGAGATGGGACTCATGAGTCCCACTGCGCAGGCCTGTCACAGTCAGATGAGAGCACTGTGCCCACTGTGAAGCCTGGTCTCCATTCCTCAAAGGCCCTGCTCTAAAGGCCAGGCAGTGAGGACTGAAGTGATGGCCGCAGCTCTGACCCAGGTGCCCATGCGGTGTCCCCGAAGGCATGGGAGGCTACCAGCTCGAGCCAGCTCACCCATGTCAGACTGGAGGCCTGAGGAGGGCCTCTGTCCCTGGGTAGTGCTTGGGGGCCAGGTCCCTGGGCCCGGGCCCAGGCCCCTTACTCAGGCATGAGGGCACTCTATCTGGGGTCCCCTGAGAGCCCCTCCCACAGCCCACCTTGCCTCTCCAGTTCCCTGTGGCCCATACCCCTTCCATGCCCCCTGCCCTGAGGCCCCAGCCCCCAACCTCTTTCCCAGGGACTTGCCACTTGGTAGAGTAGTCCTGGGTTCCGCTTGAGTCTCTGCCACAGGCAGTGTGTCTGACCAGCTCCCTGAGCCCTAGTTTCCCCAACTGGACCCATCCTTCCTGCCTGTTTCTTAGGCCACTGTGCCCATAAGCCAGACAATGGAGTGGGGCAGGGTCCAGAGGAGTGGTGTGGCCTCTCAGAGCCCCCTGCTAACCTCCCCACCATGCTGCAGGCTGAACTGGCCCCGGTGGCCACAGCATCTCAGGGCCCCCAGACTGGATCGTGTTGCACCTGTACAGCCCACCCCGGTGCAGGGTATCAGCCTCACAGAGCAGGCACAGGGTCCTGGGCTACAGTGAGTGGGGGCCCAGGTGCCAAGCCAGGGCTCCCTGATGCCAGAGCCACCCCCTCTCCTCTGCCTCACCCATCGCCGTCCAGCTGCCACCTGGGGAAACAGATTTCAGGAAGAGGGTAGAAACATAGGGGCCCTGACCCAGAATCCAGGTATCTTCAAGTTGGCAGCAGCCTTAGTGGCTGCCTGGCCCACCCCTTGCCTGGGGCCGAGACCACCTTTGCCATCTCCATAGCCATTTCTGCCCAGGGAGCTCAACCCACACTATCCGCAATGATGGGAAGGCCTCTGAGAGAGGCGTGGCTCTGTGACCTTACACTGTTGCCTTCAGGGTACCTGCTCTTCCGAGACTTCTGCCTGAACCACCTGGAGGAGGCCAGGCCCTTGGTGGAGTTCTACGAGGAGGTGAGGCCCAGAGGCCCGGGCCCTGCGCTGCCCGGAGAAAGGGAAGGAGGTTGAGGCAGCTTTGTGGAATCCACAAGCCACCTGGTGTGGGCACCCCCATTCCCTGCTGGGCTATAGATGACCTGCAGGAATCCTGTTCTCCAGATCAAGAAGTATGAGAAGCTGGAGACAGAGGAGGAGCGTGTGGCACGCAGCCGGGAGATCTTCGACTCATACATCATGAAGGAGCTGCTGGCCTGCTCGCACGTGAGTGTCCTCGGCTGGCCCCGTGTGCTGGCCCAGAGTCACCTGCAGATTGGGAGGGGAAAAGAGGACCCTGCAGAGAATTCATGGCTACCTCTGTCTTCCCCAGCCCTTCTCGAAGAGTGCCACTGAGCATGTCCAAGGCCACCTGGGGAAGAAGCAGGTGCCTCCAGATCTCTTCCAGGTGTGTGCCTCCCGATCCCTGCCCAGGCAAAGTCATCTTGGACAGCCCTGGGTCAACGAACCTGGTCAGCTGGGGGTGGGGCCTGGGCAGCCATGGTCTCTCAGGGCTCAGTCACCAACTTCCAGCTTCCTCCCTTAGCCATACATCGAAGAGATTTGTCAGAACCTCCGCGGGGACGTGTTCCAGAAATTCATCGAGAGGTGAGAGCGGGGCAGTGTAGGAGAGGAATGGGGAGGGAGGGGCTGCTCTCAGAAGGGTGTGGCTGGTGTGGAGGGCAGAAGCCAGCCTTCATTAGGCCCTGAGCAGGCAGGTGGCTGGCCCGTCAGTGGCCCCCTTGCAAGGACTCCTGAGAGGTCAGACAGGCTGCAGGCCATCTTCTCCCACACTGCCATCCTCAGCACCAGACAGCTCAAAGCCCATCCCAGGCAGTCTCCTAGCTCCAGGGAGCTCCAGGGACCTAGGAGAGCTGCGCCCCCTGTGTCTCTTTCCCATGGGCTGTATAGCACCTTGCTGGCCCACCCGGGCTGAGAAGCATCAGGGTCGTGGTAGGGGTGGGCCCAGGAGAGCACACAGCCCCCGTGACCCTCGTAGCCAGAGTTGGCGCGGTGGGTGGGAATTGTAGGCAGATTTCAGCTAGCTTTAGGGAGCAGCTTTTTTAGGGTCACTGCTGCCCAGCCATAGAGTGAGCTCTATGTCACTGGAGGTATGCAAGCAGGTATGGGAGATGCACTTGTCAAGGATATGGTAGCAGGAAGTCTGGGTTAGACTGGAAGACCTCGTCTCTGTGTGGATCTGATTCCAGCAGGAAGCCACAGCCAGGTGGCTGAGGGCCGTGCTGGGCACCTAAGCAGCCCTGGCTGGCACTGTGGGTGGGCAGGCCCTCAATATATCATTCCCGGAAGAGGACATTAAAGCTCATGATGTTTCCACATCTACCCTCACGGGACCCCAGGGAGTGACTGCTGGGTGGGGCAGGCTTACAACAGCATCATCCTTCCCACATTCTGAGTGGCCCATGAGCCCAGATTCTTCTCTTCCAGCGATAAGTTCACACGGTTTTGCCAGTGGAAGAATGTGGAGCTCAACATCCACGTGAGTGGGCCTGGGGGGGGCATGGAAAGCTGGGCACCCTGCTGCTCCTCTCCCGGGAGCTGGGCCTGAGGCTTGGCTGGGAGTGGGGAGGTCAGGGGGTATCTATCCTTTAGCCCCCAGGGCCGTGGCTATGGGGGTCAGGGCCAGGATCCTGGCATGGGGAGGCTGGAGCAGGTAAGTGTATGGCAAGGATGGCCAGGACATGGGTATGGGGACCCTGGCATGGGGCCAGCCCCTGCTGCCCAGGTGCCTCTGCCCCAGGACTGGGCCAGGGCAGCCTGTGGTGACCGCAGCTGTCCCTGCCCCTCAGCTGACCATGAATGACTTCAGCGTGCATCGCATCATCGGGCGCGGGGGCTTCGGCGAGGTCTATGGGTGCCGGAAGGCCGACACAGGCAAGATGTGAGCACCCTGCTCGGCGCGGGGGGATGTCTGGGGGAGCCAGGCTCCTGGGGGGCCCTGACGGTCTGGGTTCCTCACAGGGCTACCTGCTGCCCCATGCACTCCTGTCTTGCCATGCTGTTACCCCTGCAGGCTCCTCTGGCCCCAGCCCTCCCTGTCTCTTATTTGTGCCACATGCTGGTCCTGGGTCTAATCTTTCCCTCAAGCGCCCCCAGAGGCAGCCCTGGGCCCCTGCTCCCAGGGTTGGTGTTGATTGCTGACCTCTGCCCTGCAGGTACGCCATGAAGTGCCTGGACAAAAAGCGCATCAAGATGAAGCAGGGGGAGACCCTGGCCCTGAACGAGCGCATCATGCTCTCACTCGTCAGCACCGGGGTGAGTGGGGTGGGCTGGGCTGCCGCTGAGGCTCTGGAACCCCGGGCACCCCTGCTGACTGCCCCTCCCCTCATTTCTCCCCTCCCAGGACTGCCCATTCATCGTCTGCATGTCGTACGCGTTCCACACACCAGACAAGCTCAGCTTCATCCTGGACCTCATGAATGGTGAGTGCTGGCCCTGCCCCAGGGTGGGCTGGGCCCAGGCATGGGAGGCTGGGACAAGATGCTGAATGCTGCCTGTGGGGCTGCCTCCCTCAGGTGGGGACCTGCACTACCACCTGTCCCAGCATGGGGTCTTCTCAGAGGCGGACATGCGCTTCTATGCGGCCGAGATCATCCTGGGCCTGGAGCACATGCACAACCGCTTCGTGGTCTACCGGGACCTGAAGGTGAGCGCCCTGCTGTCCCTAGGCTGGGCCTCTGTAGCTGTCCTCTCCTTCTTCTCAGCATCCTGGCCACCAGGCCCAGAGGAGTGGAGCTCCTGGGACATGGCTGCCCCTTGTCTTCCCATCTCCGCCCCTGCCCTTCCCACCGAGCCACTCTCTGGGTCCAGGTTGTGGCTGGGGACAAGAGAGAGGACCCCACCTTTGCCCTTTCCTTGGGAAGCCATCGTCCTCTCCAGTGAAGCAGTGACCCAGCTGGCATCTTGCCTGGCCGGGCCCCATCCTGAGCTGCCCTGGGCAGCTCACTGGGCTTCCTCCACAGCCGGCCAACATCCTTCTGGACGAGCATGGCCACGTGCGGATCTCGGACCTGGGCCTGGCCTGCGACTTCTCCAAGAAGAAGCCCCATGCCAGCGTGTGAGTGCCCCCCACCCTCTCCCTCCCCACCCCTCACCACTCCCGCTCATGGCCCCTTGCTCCCACAGGGGCACCCACGGGTACATGGCTCCGGAGGTCCTGCAGAAGGGCGTAGCCTACGACAGCAGTGCCGACTGGTTCTCTCTGGGGTGCATGCTCTTCAAGTTGCTGCGGGGGTGAGTGGCCCGTCCCAGGTGGGCAGGTGGGTCGGGGCTAAGAGAAATTCCTCCCCAGTCCAGGTGGGATTCCAGGGGAGGGGAGCCCATAGCTGCCTTGGTGTTAGGGGTGGCACCGTCCCTGACTTTGGTCACAGCTCATTCATGCTGCCTGCCTCCCTTTCCCCATTCCTGTCCTTTGACGTTGGTTTTTGGCCTCTCTTGCCCAGGCATAGCCCCTTCCGGCAGCACAAGACCAAAGACAAGCATGAGATCGACCGCATGACGCTGACGATGGTGGGTGCGGGTCTCAGCGCAGGGCCGCGGAGGGGGTGGGTGGAGCTCCTGTGAGTGCCAGGGCATGACTCTTGCTTCCCACCAGCCAGCAGAGATCTCGGCCACTGACCCCTACTCTGGCCTCCGAGGCAGACCTCCTGCCCCATAGGCTCTTGCCCTCCCCGTGCTGTTGGAGCACCTGACAGATGGAAGCGGCGCCCCGTCTGTCCCTCTGCTGGGGGCCTGGACCCCTCGCTCCCCTGAGCTGGGATGGGGTCAAGGGCCCTTCCTAAGCCCCTGCTAATGTCCCACTCCTCTCTAAAGGCTGTGGAGCTGCCCGACTCCTTCTCCCCTGAACTCCGCTCCCTGTTGGAGGGGTTGCTGCAGAGAGATGTCAACCGGAGACTGGGCTGCCTGGGCCGAGGGTGAGTGCCCTGGCTCCTTGGGCATGCTGCCGGCTGTGCCCCCATGAGGACAAGTGCTGTGTCCCGTCACCTGGAACCCCCTCCAAGGTCGCAGCCTCCTTGGAGGAGCTCACAAGTGGAGGCATGGCCAGCCCTGTCCAATGTTCTCAGGGTGGAGGGGCTGCCCTGGGGGTGGGAGCTGCTGGAACCAGCTGGTAACTGGCTTCTAGAGGGGCCCTTGTCACAGACAATGATAATAGCAGCTTTTTATGTTTATTGAACATTTATTAAGCACTGGGCATAGGGTTGCAAAATTTACCAGTGTTAAAACCCACAACCCTATGATGTAGGAACTTCTGTTCTCCCATTTGAGAGATGAGGAAACAGCTCAAGCTTAAGGAACTTGCCCAAGTTCACAGAGCCAGAAAGTGGCTCAACCAGGAGTTAAGCCCAGGGCTCAGGGTGGGGCTGAGCCCAGATGACTGGCCTCTCCCCGCAGGGCTCAGGAGGTGAAAGAGAGCCCCTTTTTCCGCTCCCTGGACTGGCAGATGGTCTTCTTGCAGAAGGTAACAGTCTGCGGCAGGGACTGGGGGTGCTCTGCAGTCCCACCCCCGAGCTAATGCCCTGTTCTGCTGCAGTACCCTCCCCCGCTGATCCCCCCACGAGGGGAGGTGAACGCGGCTGACGCCTTCGACATTGGCTCCTTTGATGAGGAGGACACAAAAGGAATCAAGGTACTGAGCCTTGCCTGGCCTCTTGTACCTGGGCTCCGATCCTGGCCTGGGGGAGGATCCCTGTCCCTTCCTATCACCTGTGAGACCCTTTGCCAGCCCTGCCAGCTTGGAGGCCTCAGCTCCTCCTCAGCCAGCTTCCCTGGTGGTGGCAGTTGCACTGACCATCCCTACCCAGGGCCCTGGGTCTGGGCAGCCTGTGGCTGATGGTATTCCGGCATCTCTGTCCATTCATGTGCCCCTGCCCCATCCACCTGGTAAAGTTACTGGACAGTGATCAGGAGCTCTACCGCAACTTTCCCCTCACCATCTCGGAGCGGTGGCAGCAGGAGGTGGCCGAGACTGTCTTCGACACCATCAACGCTGAGACAGACCGGCTGGAGGCTCGCAAGAAAGCCAAGAACAAGCAGCTGGGCCATGAGGAAGGTGAGGGTCGCCGGCTGCTGCGGCACCAGGCCCCTGCCTGCTTAGAAGTGAGCAGCTGGCTCGGGTTTAAGGAACTTGCCCTGGATCACAGCCAGAAAGTGGCGGCTCTGGGATTGAAACTCAGGCTGGGGCCGGGTGTGGTGGCTCACGCCTGTAATCCCAGCACTTTGGGAGGCCAAGGAGCGCAGATCACTTGAGGTCAGGAGTTTGAGACCAGCCTGGCCAAGATGGTGAAACCCTGTCTCTACCAAAAAATACCAAAAAAATTAGCCGGGCATGGTGGCAGGCGCCTGTACTCCCAGCTACCCGGGAGGCTGAGGCGGGAGGATCGCTTGAACCTGGGAGGTGGAGGTTGCAGTGAGCCAAGATTGTGCCACAGCCCTTCAGCCTGGGCAACAGAGTGGAGACCCTGTCTGAAAACAACAAAAAAGAAACCCAGGCGGGGCCGGCTGAGTCTCCTCTGTCTCTCACCTCAGACTACGCCCTGGGCAAGGACTGCATCATGCACGGCTACATGTCCAAGATGGGCAACCCCTTCCTGACCCAGTGGCAGCGGCGGTACTTCTACCTGTTCCCCAACCGCCTGGAGTGGCGGGGTGAGGGCGAGGCCCCGGTAAGGAGCCCGTGCGGGGGTCCGGGAGCTGGGCTTCCAGGTGGCTGGCTGGCCCGGCTCTTACCTGCACCACCCATCCCTGGCCCTGCAGCAGAGCCTGCTGACCATGGAGGAGATCCAGTCCGTGGAGGAGACGCAGATCAAGGAGCGCAAGTGTCTGCTCCTCAAGATCCGCGGTGGGAAACAGTTCGTTTTGCAGTGCGATGTGAGTGGGGGCTGGGCTGGGGGTGGGAGGGCCGAGGGGCCAGGCCAGGCAGGCTGGGGAGAGCCCCAGCTAACAGAGCTGGGCTTGGCATGTGTAGAGCGACCCTGAACTGGTGCAGTGGAAGAAGGAGCTGCGTGACGCCTACCGTGAGGCCCAGCAGCTGGTGCAGCGGGTGCCCAAGATGAAGAACAAGCCGCGCTCGCCTGTGGTGGAGCTGAGCAAGGTGCCGCTGGTCCAGCGCGGCAGTGCCAACGGCCTCTGACCCGCCCGCCCGCCTTTTATAAACCTCTAATTTATTTTGTCGAATTTTTATTATTTGTTTTCCCGCCAAGCGGAAAAGGTTTTATTTTGTAATTATTGTGATTTCCTGTGGCCCCAGCCTGGCCCAGCTCCCCCGGGAGGGGCCTGCTTGCCTCAGCTCCTGCTGCACCAACCCAGCCGCTGCCCGGCGCCCACCGTCCTGACCCCAGGGGCTGCCCACTCCCAGTGTCTTCCTGTGGGGGAAGAGCACAGCCCTCCCGCCCCTTCCCCGAGGGATGATGCCACACCAAGCTGTGCCACCCTGGACTCTGGGCTGCACTCTGTGCCCACGGGCACTGCTGAGTGGCCCAGCCTCCCTCACTGGGGCGGGCGCAGCACAGGGATCCGACTTGAATTTTCCCACTGCACCCCCTCCTGCTGCATAGGGGCAGGCCCTGCACTGTCCTGCCCCACAGCGTTGGTGAGAGGAGGGGCCTGTTGTCTCCCTGGCCCCCAAGGCCTCCCACAGTGACTTGGGCTCCTGTGCCCTTATTCAGGAAAAGCCTCGGTGTCACTGGCTGCCTCCACTCCCACTTCCCTGACACTGCAGGGCTCGGCTGAGAGGGTGGCATTGGTGGCAGGTGCTGCTACCCTCCCTTCTGTCCCCTCTTGCCCCAACTCCCAGCACCTGGGCTCAGGGACCACAGCAAGGCTACTATGGGTTGGGCCATACTGGCCTCGCCTGGCCTGAGGTCTCCCCGATGCTGGGGCGGGTGCGACCCCTTCTGCCCAGGACGGGGCCGGCCAGGTGGGCGGGCAGCACATCAAGGAGGCTGGCTGGGGCCTGTCAGTGTGCCCCCCACCCCGGCCCGTCAGTGTACCCTTGCCCAGGCTGGCCAACCCCACAGCCCACATCCTGTCAGTGCCGCCACCTTGGGGCGCCGCCTTGCCCACCGCATGCCCCCTCGTGCCAGTCACGCTGCCTGTGTGGTGTCGCGCCTTCTCCCCCCCCGGGGCTGGGTTGGCGCACCCTCCCCTCCCGTCTACTCATTCCCCGGGGCGTTTCTTTGCCGATTTTTGAATGTGATTTTAAAGAGTGAAAAATGAGACTATGCGTTTTTATAAAAAATGGTGCCTGATTCGGCTGTCTCAGACTCTTTGTACCTGGTGACTGCTTTTCAGCCTCTGCTGGGCTGGGGCCCGAGGGGGAGGGTCTCGGTGGTACCAGGTCTCCTCCACCACCATGGCTTCCAAGGTGGCCTGCTGGGGCCCAGGCCATCTTCCAGGTGGGGTGAGGCAGTGAGTCCCACTCCCCCTCCTGCCCTTCCCAGCTGACAGTCCTCCCGCCTAGTCGCTGTCCAGTGCCCATTCCTCACCTTTGCTCAGGGAGGAGAGAGCAGCTTCTGCCACTTACCAGGTAAGCAGGAGGAGGTGCCAGCAGTGTTAGATCTGGTGCAGTGTCTGGGCTGACTGCGACCTTCTCAGGCCCACAGAACACCCCTGCACAGCAGGCTCCAAGCTGACGCCCTCCCCAGAAACAGTCACAAGGCACATCTGCTCTCTAGATCGCGCCGCAGCCTCTGGGCCCTTGGCCATCTCTGGCTTCAGCCTCCTCTCTGGTCTCACTGCACAGCCCTAGTAGGGGTCCCCGAGGCCTGAGGGGAACCCCAGCACTAGGCCTCTACCCAGAGGCTTCTGGTCAACTTCCCTTTCCCCACGTCCCTGCCCTGCGGGCCCCCGGGGTGACTAAACAGATGGGTGGTGTTGCCCACTCCACACAGGGCTTTGCTGGGCATGGCTGGGGCCCATGGCCAAAGCACAGCATGCCAGGCAAAGAAGGGAGGCAGGCAGCTGGGCAGGATACTCTGGGCTGAATACAAAAGAGTCGGGGCAATGGCTTTTGAGCCAGGCCTCCACCATTGGTGTGGGAAGGAAGGAGGACATTTCGGAGGCAGGGAAGAGCCAGGCACTCATGAGTGGCCCAGGCTGGTGGAGGACTATGGGAAGGAGCCATACCTGGAGGCCCTGAATGCCTGGCTTAACCTATTCCAGAGCCAGGTGTGTGCTAGGGGACTGTAGAATGAAGATACAAACGACATGGAGTCCAGACCCACCGTGCTCAGGGAGCCCTTGAAGGCGCTGAACAGGGCTGAGGGTGGTGAGAGCTGGCTCTAAAGTGATTGCTTGGTTACTGAGTGCAGGATGTGGGGAGGGAGGCGAAGGACAGGAGGCAGGGAGACAAACTGCTGCAGTGGGAGAGGAGGAGATGAAAAGAGAGCAAATGGGAAGAATGTGGTCTGGCAGAAACAGGCTGGACTTGGGGCTGAGCGAGGCAGGAGTCTGGGAAAGGGTAGGTGTGCTTGGGTTGGCTTCAGACACACTGATGGGATAGCATGGGACCCCTGGGCACAGAGATGTCCTGGAGTAAGCTGAAATGCGGACCTGGGGGTGGCATCAGGGTGACAATGGGAATGGACAGGCTCTCTTCCAGGGACGTGGGGGTCAGGGAGAGAGAAAAGGCCGTGGAAGAGGGTTGAGAAGGCACTGTCATGGAATTAAGGGCCAGTGGAAAGCTGTGTTCAAGATGGCAGAAATCAGGAGAGGCTGGAACCAAGAAAGTCCTGTCAGGTTGAGTTTGGGGAGGGCTCAGGGAAGGGACGGCCTCTTTGAGAAAAGTGGTGGCCAGGGAGGGCTGCAGCAGTGGTGAGCAGGTGAGCTGATGTGACAGCTCTCGGCATTCAGAAGCCTTCGGGCTGCTATCAACCCCAGGACCTCACGGATGACACTATAGCGTGGGGTGGCAAAGTGATCCCAGATGGCACAGGTGCCGTGTGAGTGCCCTGTGATTACAAGGAGAAGGCGGGGTAAAAATGGCAATCAGGCCTTCCAGCCCAGAGTCTCAGAACTGAGGACGCCCTACAGCAGGAGGTGACGCTGAAGCTAGCTGGCCCTCCTCAATCAAGCTATCCAGCCATGTTCCACGTAGGGAAACGGAGAGCAGAGGGTCAGCCTTGGCCACCTAACAAAACCAGGGCCCAAGACCCCAGGCTGGGCCTCCAGTAATCAAGGGCCGGAACTGAGCTGACGAAGGCCTGCACCCTAGTTCCGGTGTGGGTGGAGGGGCCGGCCCTGATTTCGAAACTCGTCTTCCTCTCCTGACGCTGGCAGCCAAGTGCAGCCTCTGCAAAAGGGACTCGTGCGGCAGGCGAAGGCAGCCGTTCGCCGCGGGCAGTCCTCCGCCGGAACGGCTCTGCCGCTGCCTGGGCCTGCGCCCCTCTCTCCCCGAACTCCTATCTCTGACTTCAGGGCCCCGGGGGCCGCCTCCCCACATCGCTGGGCCTGCAGACACCGGCCAGGTGCCAGGGGAAGGTGCTTCCCGCTCAGCCGGCGAGCACTTAGTGGCGTCTCCTAGTTGCTCGTCGCCAGGACGGGTGCTCGATGATGCGAGGGGAGCCGGGGCGCCCCACTTCACCCGCACCCCCCGGCAGAGTCGGTGACCGCGGGACCTAGGGTAGGAAGACCGGGGCGAGCGAGGGATCCACGGGGGAAACGCAGGTATCACGGCTGTAGCAGGACCGCGGCCCGCCGCGCACGCGCGCGCAAGACCCAGGGGACCAGTGCCCGCCCCACCCGGGCCCCGCCTTCCCCTTCCGGACCCGCCACCGGGGGTCTGCGCAGGGTTCGGGGCGCCTCCTTCAGGCTGCGGGAGGAGCTGTAACCAGGTCTCGCCCTCCAGGCCGCCCCAGCGGACCCGGGCTCGACCGAGATCGGGGTGCAGACCTAAGGTCGGGCATCTCCTCGGGCGCGCGCGGTGGCTCCAGCTCGCGCTGGCCTGGCCGCGGTTGCCATGGTTGCGGGGGGACAGGGCGCGCGCGAAGCCCCGCCCCGGCCCGGCGCAGCCCCGCCCGCCCCGCCGCCCGCTCCGCCCTCCCTGCCGTCCGCGCTGCTGCTGCCGCCGCCGCCGCCGCCGCCGCCGCCGCCGCCACCGCCACCGCCACCGCCACCACCGCTACTGCTGCGGGGGCCGCGGGGGGCGCAGCTGGGGCGCGGCTCGGAGGGGAGGCTAGGGGCCGTGCCAGGCTCGAAGCCGAGGCGGGGCCGGGATGCGGCGCTGAGGCCCAGCATGGCCAGCCCGTGCCCCACCTTCCTGCTGCACCGGCTCGTCTGGGCGAACCGGCATCGCGAACTGGAGGCCGCACTGCACAGCCACCAGGTGAGGCCCCGCTGAGGCACCCGGCCCGTCCCCCGGGTCCCCCACCCAAGGCTGTGGCCTCCGTCCTGGAGGCCGCCCGCCCCTGCTCAGCTCCGCAGCGACATCCTGGGCCTTCCTCCCCTGCACAATCCCAAGCCCAGATCACCGGCCCCTCGCGCTGGAGCCTCTGGCCTCGTCTGCTCTGCGCTGGGCCTTGCCCTGCTCGCCCGAACTCGCTTCCGCATCCCCTCTAAGCCAGGCTGAGAACAAGAATCCTGGTCCTGGTCCCCAGGCTCTGACAAACTCCTGACATCCTACACCTTTGCCTGACCAGGCCCCGCCGCCAGACCCCCGGCTCTGCCCCTGCCCTCCCTCCTTCCCCCTCCTCTCCCCTGCCAGGCCACCCTCTGCCATCTCCCTGGTCAGTCTGCCGTCCTTGTTTCTCACAGCGATTCCCAACCCTGCTCGCCCTGGCAGCTTCCCTGCCTTGCCCTCTTCTCTCCTGCCCTTTGTGAGTGTCCCGTCTCCCCCAGCACGACATTGAACAGGAGGACCCCCGCGGGCGGACCCCGCTGGAGCTGGCCGTGTCTCTGGGAAACCTGGAGTCTGTGAGAGTGCTCCTTCGACACAATGCCAACGTGGGCAAAGAGAACCGCCAGGGCTGGGCAGGTACTGCAGAGGACAAGGGGGCTCCCCCTCAGGCTGGCAGGCGGGGGGCAGTGAGCAGTCAGGCCTGGGGTCATCCGGAGGGCTCCCCTCAGCAGCCTGGTGCCCGCAGTCCTGCAGGAGGCAGTCAGCACTGGAGACCCTGAGATGGTGCAGCTGGTGCTCCAGTATCGGGACTACCAGAGGGCTACACAGAGGCTGGCAGGCATTCCGGAACTGCTCAACAAACTTCGCCAGGTACAGCAGGGCACAATTATGGAGGTAGGGTACCATGGCAGGGCATCACCTGGTTACTGTGCCAGGCCTGGCCTTGGAAAGGCACCCAGTTTGTGCAGTGTGCCTCCTGCCACCAGCGAGGAGGCCTATCTTGACCCTAGCTCAGGGTCACATAGGAAAGACAGCCAGCCAGGCTCATGTGGGAGACACTGGGCCCTTTGGAAAAGAAGCCTTGCCAGCTTTGGGCCTCTTGAAGAACGCACATTATCTGGAGCAGGGACTTCAGATTGACTCTGTGGATTATGGCCTGAGCCCCTGGAATACCTGCTACTATGCACCCTTCTGGAAGCACGCCGAGGGGGCTGGCTGGCAGAGCATACTACCTCATACCCGCTACCCGAGGAGCAGGCTCAGAGGGAGCCACTGTGCCCCATTTACAGAGTAGGACTCTGAGACCCAGTGGAAGCAAAGGCTCCCCAGTGCCCTGCACAGGCTCATGGCCAGGTTGGGGCTGGCCCTCCACCTCCAGGTGCTTACAGCCTCATTGCTCGAAGACCACTGTAGGGCCCCACTTGGCCCACCCTCTCTTGGGCAGAGTGATTGGGCATAGCGGAGCCATAGCAGTGCATCAAGACTTGATGAAGGGCCAAGTGTTGTGGCTCACGCCTGTAATCCCAGCACTTTGGGAGGCCAAAGTGCGAGGATCACTTGAGCCTAGGAGTTCAAGACCAGCCTGGGCAACGTGGCGAAACCCCGTCTCTACAAAAAATACAAAAATTAGCTGGGAGTGGTGGCACACACCTGTGGTCCCAGCTACTCAGGAGTTTGAGGTGGGAGAATCACCTGAGCCCAGGGAGGCAGAGGTTGCAGTGAGCTGAAATTGTACTACTGCACTCCAGCCTGGGTGACAGAGCAAGTCTCAAAAAAAAAAAAAAAGACTTGAAGGGCTGGGCTGGCTGTGGACAAGGGGCTCCTGGGCCTGCTGGAGACAGCAGCAGGCAGGACCCTGACGAGCAGCTCTGGTTTCTCTTAGGCCCCCGATTTCTACGTGGAGATGAAGTGGGAGTTCACCAGCTGGGGTGAGTGGGGACCTCTGGGCTCCCAGGGATTTGGGGTGGGGCCTTTGGGAAGACTCCCAGTGACCCCTGCACACCCTGCAGTGCCCCTTGTGTCCAAGATGTGCCCGAGCGATGTGTACCGCGTGTGGAAGCGGGGTGAGAGCCTGCGAGTAGACACCAGTCTCCTGGGCTTCGAGCACATGACCTGGCAGCGGGGCCGGAGGAGCTTCATCTTCAAGGGCCAGGGTGAGCTCTGCACACACTGCAGCATCTTGGCCCTCAGGTTCTCCCGCGGCTTGGGAGGGCGGTGCTGCCCTTTCTCTCCACTTTCCAGATGTGGAAGCTGAGGTTGGGGAAGGAGGGGGATCCAGGGGCCAAGGCTGACCCACTTGGCAGCAGGCAGCTGAGAGTACGATTGCCCTCTCTGCGCTGCTGGCGCCCAGCTCTGATTTGCACCCACTCTGTCCACCCCCGCCGGCCGGCAGAGGCAGGAGCCCTGGTGATGGAGGTGGACCATGACCGGCAGGTGGTGCACGCGGAGACGCTGGGGCTCGCTCTGCAGGAGCCCGAAGCACTGCTGGCCGCCATGCGGCCCAGCGAGGAGCATGTGGCCAGCCGCCTCACCTCTCCTATCGTCTCCACCCACCTGGACACTCGTAATGTGGCCTTTGAGAGGTCGGTCGGGGCCTGGCACACCGTGGGTGGGATGGGGACAGACAGCAAGAGCCACCCTTAATGAGGGCAGGGCGATCTTTGAAGATCCTGGTTCAGGCCTCTGGGCTCACTCACTAGGGGCTGCTCAGGGGCAGGCGGGTTGCTGCAGCCCGTGTCTCACTCACACTGCCGGGGTGGTAGGGCTCCTGTGGCCACCTTTGTAGGGAGAGGTCAGGTCAAGATGTCCCCAGTTTCTTGACTTCTGACCTCATGTGCTTTCCTATTAAGACAAAGATTTAGGCTGTGGTTCACGGCAGCTGTTTGCACCAATGTTGGCTTGTCATTGGTGTGGCTATGTTGGGGGCAGAATCCTTTGTGGGTAGCCTAGGAACCTGACCCTTCCAGCAAGAGCTTCTCTGACAACATATGCCCCCTCTTGCCTTAACAGTCAATGGAAACATTAAAAAAAAAAAAAAAAAAAAAAAAAGCTTTATTGAGACATAAACTCATATACCATATACATTACCCATTTAAAGCATACAGTTCAATGACTTTTAGTATATTTATTCACAGATTTGTACATCACCACAGTGAATTTTAGAACATTTTTATCACCTCACAAAGAAACCCCCCACCCTTGAGCTAACTCTTCGCCAAACTCCTCATCCCCTCTCCCAGTCCTGAGCAACCACTAATGTACTTTCTGTTTCTGTAGAATTCTCTATTCTGAGTTCTCATACGAATGGAATTTTATAGTATGTTGCCTTTTGTGTCTGGCTTCTTTCACTTAGTGTAATATATTCAAGGTTCATCCAAGTTGTAGCATGTAACTACTTCATTGCTTTTTGTGATCATTGTATGAATATACCATATCTTGTTTATTGATTAGCCCATCAATAGACATTTGGGTTATTTGCATTATTTGGCGATTATGAATAATGCTACTCTAAGTATTCATGTGCAAGTTTTTGTGTAGACGTATGTTTTAATTTCTTTTTCATATGTTTTCATTTCTCTTGGGTATATACCTAAGAGTAGAATTGCCAGGTTATTGATAACTCATTAACTGAGAAACTATCAGACTGTTTACCAAAGAAGCTGTACTGGTTTACATTCCTACCAGCAGTGTGTGAGGGTTCCAGTTTCTCCACATCCTCATCAGCACTTATTATTATTCACTCATTTGTTTTTGGAATCCAGCCAGCCTAGTGGGTGAGAAGTGATAGCTCACTGTGATTTTGATTTTCCTTTCCTTGATCACTAATGATGTTGAGCATCTTTTCATGTGCTTGTGTTTATTGGTCAGTTGTATATCTTCTTTGCAGAAATGTCTATTCAGATCCTTTACCCATTTTTTATTTAATTTAATTAACTTATTTTGAAATGGGGTCTGGCCTTTCACCCAGGATGGAGTGCAGTGACATGATCATGGCTCATTGCAACCTCGACCTCCCAGGCTCAAGTGATCTAAGTAGCTGGAACTACAGGTTCATGCCGCCGTGCCCAGCTAATTTTTAAATTATTTGTAATTATTTTATTATATCATTTAATTATTTTGTTTAGTTATTTGTAGAGACAGGGTCTACAGACTGATCTTGAACTCTTAGGCTCAAGCGATCTGCCTACCTTGCCTTCCCAAAGTGCTGGGATTACAGGCATGAGCCACCACACCTGTCCCTTTACCCATTTTAAAAATTGGGTTGTTTTTTTGTTATTGAGTTGTAAGAGTTTTATAATTTTAGCTGTTACACTTAGGTCTTTGAGCCATTTTAAGTTGATGTTTGTGTATAGTGGAAGGTTCTCTTGCATGTGACTATCCAGTTGTCCTAGCCCCCTTTATTGAAAAGACTATGCTTTTCCCACTGAATGGTCTTGTCACCCTTGTTGAAAGTCAGTTGACCATAGATAAATGGGTTACTTTCTGGCTCCCAAGTTAGTTCCATTGGTCTACATGTCTGTCTTTATGCCAGTATTACACTGTCTTAATCACTGTTGCTTTGCAGTAAGTTTTGAAATTGGAAAGTGTGTCTTCCTACGTTGTTTTGCTTTTTCAGGGTTATGTCAGTATTTTGGGACCCTTGCATTTTATATGAATTCTATTTTCTTTTTTCTCACAACCCAGTGTAGGCAGAATATATGAATTCTAGATTCAGCTTGTCAATTTCTACAGTCAGATGGGCTTCTGATAGGGATTGCACTGAATCTATAAAGCAGTTTGGGGAATAGTACCATGTAAACAATGTTAAGTCTTCTAATCCATGAACATGGGATGTTTTTCCATTTATTTGGATCTTCTTTAATTTATTTCAACATTATTTTACAGTTTTCAGAGTGTAAGCTTTGCACTTCTTTTGTTACATTTATTCCCAAGTGTTTTATTCTTTTATTCTTTTTTTTTTTTGAGATGGAGTCTCACTCTGTTGCCCAGGCTGGAGTGCAATGGCATGATCTCGGCTCACTGCAACCTCCACCTCTTGAGTTCAAGAGATTCTCCTGCCTCAGTCTCCCAAGTAGCTGGGATTACAGGTGCCCACCACCACGCCTGGCTAATTTTTACATTTTTAGTAGAGACAGGGTTTCCCCATGTCGGACCAGGGTGATCTTGAACTCCTGACCTCAGGTGATCTGCCTGCCTCAGCCTCCCAAAGTGCTGGGATTACAGGTGTGAGCCACCGCACCCGGCCACGAAGTGTTTTATTCTTTTTGATACAATTATGAATCAAATATTTTTCTTGGCCGGGCATGGTGGCTCACGCCTGTAATCCCAGCACTTTGGGAGGCCAAGGTGGGTGGATCACGAGCTCAGGAGATCAAGACCATCCTGGGTAACATGGTGAAACCCTGTCTCTACTAAAAATACAAAAAATTAGCCAGGCATGGTGATGGGTACCTGTAGTCCCAGCTACTCAGGAGGCTGAGGCAGGAGAATAGCATGAACCTGGGAGGCGGAGCTTGCAGTGAGCTGAGATTGCACCACTGCACTCCAACCTGGGTTACAGAGCAAGACTCTGTCTCAAAAAAAAAAAAAAGAAAAAGGTGGTTAGAGCAGGCTGGGCATAGTGGCTCATGCCTGTAATCCCAGAACTTTAGGAGGTTGAGGCGGCCAGATCACTTGAGGTCAGGAGTTTGAGACCAGGCTGGCTAACATGGTGAAACACCATCTCTACTAAAAATACAAAAACAAAAAAAAATTAGCCAGGCGTGGTGGTGAGCACCTGTAGTCCCAGCTGTTTGGGAGACTGAGGCACAAGAATTGCTTAAACCCGGGAGGCAGGAGGCAGGGGTTGCAGTGACCCCAGATTGCACCACTGCACTCCAGCCTGGGTGACAGAGCAAGACTCCATCTAAATCAATCAATCAATAAGAAAAGAAAAGAAAAGTGGTTAGAGCAGACATCTTTTATTCTTGTCTTGTTCCTGATCTTAGGGGAAAAGCATTCAGTCTTACCATTAAGTATGATATTAGTTGTGAGTTTTTGATAGATACCCTTCATCAGGTTAAGGTAATTGCCTTCCATTCCTCGTTTTTAGAGTATTTTTTTCATGAAAGGCTGTTGGATTTTGTGAAATGCTTTTTCTGTGTTTATTGATATGACCTGTGATTTTTAAAAAAATTCTATTGATACATTACATCAATTGACCTATGAATATTGAACCAACCTTGCATTCCTGTGATAAGTTCCACTTGGTTGTGGTGTATAATTCTTTTCATATGTTGCTAGATTTGGTTGGCTCGTATTTTGTTGAGGATTTTGTGTATGAATTCACAAGCAATATTGGTCTGTAGTTTTCTTGTTATATATGTCTGCTTTTGGTATCTGGGTGATGCCTCATAAACTGAAGTGGGAAATGTCACGTCTTTGTCTATTTTTTCAAATAGTTTGTGAATAATTGGTATTAATTCGTCTTCAAAAGATTGGTAGGATTCAGTGGTGAAGCCATTTGGGCCTGAGTGTGTGTGTGTGTGTGTGTGTGTGTGTGTGTATAGTTTTTTGTTGTTGTGTTTACCAGTCTCTTGACTTGTTATTTGTCTATTCAGATTATCTATTTATTCTCAAATTAGTTTTGGTGGCTTGTGCCTCACTAGGAATTTGTCCATTTCATCTAAATTATAAAATTTGTTGGTGTATAGCTATTCATTATATCCTTTTATAATGCTTTTTATTTCTCTTGCTCCTCTCTTTCATTTCTGATTCTGGTATGTAATTTTAGTCTTTTTTTTTTTTTGAGACAGAGTCTTGCTCTGTCACCTAGGCTGAAGTGCAGTGGCATGATAAGAGCTTACTACAGCCTTGAACTCCTGGGCTTAGGTGATCCTTCAGCCTCAGCTTCCCAAGTAGCTGGGACTACAGGCATGCACCACCAAGCCCAGCTAATTTTCTTTTTTTGTAGAGATGTGGTCTCACTATGTCATCCAGGCTGCTTTTGAACTCCTGGCCTCAAACAATCCTCCTGCCTTGGCCTCCGAAAGCACTGGGATTACAGGTGTGAACCACCACCCCCAGCCAAGTCTTCTCTCTCTTTTTTTCCCCACCGTGGTCAACCTAGCTAAAGGTTTGTCAATTTTGTTGATGTTTTCAAAGAGCCAGCTTTTGGTTTCATTAATTTTCTCTATTTTTTTTTATTCTCTATTTCGTTAACCTTTACTGTAATATTTATTATTTCTTTCTGCTCTTTCTGGTTTAGTTTGCTCTTTTTCCATTGTCTTTTTTTTTTTTTTTTTTTTTTTTGAGACGGAGTCTTGCTCTGTCGCCTGGGCTGGAGTGCAGTGGCCGGATCTCAGCTCACTGCAAGCTCTGCCCGCGAGTTTACGCCATTCTCCTGCCTCAGCCTCCGGAGTAGCTGGGACTACAGGCGCCCGCCACCTCGCCCGGCTAGTTTTTTTTTTATTTTTAGTAGAGACGGGGTTTCACCGTGTTAGCCAGGATGGTCTCGATCTCCTGACCTCGTGATCCACCCGTCTCGGCCTCCCAAAGTGCTGGGATTACAGGCTTGAGCCACCGCGCCCGGCCTCCATTGTCTTAACATGGAAGGTTAGGTTAAGGTTATTGATTTGAGATCCTCTTTCTTAATATAGGCATTCACACATATTATATTACATTTACACTTCTAGGCATGTCTGTCTTTTCTTTTTTTGACATGGGGTCTCACTCCATCGCCCAGGCTGGAGTGCAGTGTCGTGATCTCAGCTCACTGCAACCTCTGCCTCCCAGGCTCAAGTGATCCTCCCACCTCAGCCTCCTGAGTAGCTGGGAACACAGGCACCAGCTAATTTTTTCTGTTTTTAGTAGAGACGGGGTTTCACCATGTTGCACAGGCTGGTCTCAAACTCCTGTGCTCAAGCAATCTGCTGCCTCAGCCTCCCAAAGTGCTGGGATTACAGGCGTGAGCTAGTGGGCCTGGCCTTTACCTGTGTCTCATAAGTTTTGATATGTTGTGTCTTTATTCCTGTTTATCTCAGAGTATTATTTATTCCTGTTTATCTCAGAGTATTTTCTGATTTCTGTTTTGATTTATTATTTGAGACATTGGCTATTTGGGAGTGTGTTGTTTACTTTCCACATATTTGTGAGTTTCCAAAGTTTTTTTCCTGCTATTGATTTCTAATTTCATTCCATTGTGGTTGGAAAACATACCTTGTATGACTTCTGTCCTTTCAATTTTATTGAGGTTTTCTTTCTTTCTTTTCTTTTTTTTTTTTTGAGACGGAGTCTCACTCTGTCACCCAGGCTGGAGTGCAGTGGCACTATCTCTGCTTACTGCAAGCTCCACCTCCTGGGTTCATGCTATTCTCCTGCCTCAGCCTCCCAAGCAGCTGGGACTACAGGCACCTGCCACCACGCCCGGCTAATTTTTTGTATTTTTTAGTAGAGACAGGGTTTCATCATGTTTGCCAGGATGGTCTCGATCTCCTGACCTCATGATCCACCCACCTCAGCCTCCCAAACTGCTGGGATTACAGGCATGAGCCACCGCGCCCAGCCTTATTGAGGTTTTCTTTTTTTTTTTTTGAGACGGAGTTTCGCTGTGTCTCCCATACTGGAGTGCAGTGGCGCGATCTTGGCTCACTGCAAGCTCCACCTTCCGGGTTCACGCCATTCTCCTGCCTCAGCCTCCCGAGTAGCTGGGACTACAGTCGCCCGCCACCACGCCCAGCTAATTTTTTGTATTTTTAGTAGAGACAGGGTTTCACCGTGTTAGCCAGGATGGTCTCGATCTCCTGACCTCGTGATCTACCCACCTCAGCCTCCCAAAGTGCTGGGATTACAGGCGTGAGCCACCACGCCTGGCCTCTGAGGTTTTCTTAATATGGTCTTGAAGAGTGTTCCGTGTGCACGGAAGAAGCGTGTGTGTGGCTGTTATTGGGTAGAGTGTCCTGACCTGTTTATAAAGTCTAGCTGTAGTATTGTTCTTATCTTCTGGTTCTTTGTTGATCTTCTAGTTGTTCTATCCATTATTGAAAGTGGAGTACTGGAGTCTCCAAGTGACATACTTTTATTTTAGCTTTTTATTATGGAAAATTTTAAGCATATATGAAAGAAGAGATAATGTACTTACTCATCATCCAGCTTCAACATTTATCAACATCTTGCCAATCTTACTGAATCTGTCCTTCCTTACCTTTTTTAAAAATTTTTCCTAGAGTATGTCAAAGCTCATCCCAGATGTCCTAATGTTTCTAGTAAATGCTTCTGCACAATTCTAAAAGATAAGAATGTTTTTAAACCCAGCCCCGACACTATCATACCTCACAAGATTCATGCTAATTCCTCAGTTTCTTCTAGTCCCAAGCCCATGCTCAAGTGTCCCCCGCTGTCCAGGCACCCTCTTCAGGGGTCCTCCATGTTTCACAGTGAGAAGGGACCCTCAGAGTTGGGCACCCCAGGCAGGCTGATTGGAGGGGGCTTTGGAAAGGAAGGCTTTGGCCAGGGTGTGAGGGTGCAGGTCCTCACCAGCTCCTGTTTGGTCTGTTTCAGGAACAAATGTGGTATCTGGGGCTGGCGGTCTGAGAAGATGGAAACTGTTAGCGGCTACGAGGCCAAGGCAGGAGAGGCTAGTGGTGGGGGGCTGGGGGTAGGAGATGAGGTCCAGGAACTCAGCTCCTCTCCACATCCATCCCAGAGTAGCCCTTGGGCTCTGGAAACCCTGAGCATTTGTGGGAATTCAGCGGGCCTGAGTGCCCATCCCCTGTGGAGTACATAGGGCTCACCCACATCACGGGCCCCTACCCAGGGTACCGAGATGAAATGAGGAGCGTGTTCCTCTTGACCCTGGGGCTGCATCTCCTCGTTGGTGACTTCCCAGGGTTCAGACCCTGCCACCTCCTCTATTTTGGGGAGCAAGATCTCTTCTGTCTCTGGGACAGGAGGACTTGGGTTCTGCACTGGTGAGGCTGAGTGTGGGGAGCAGGCTCTGAGCCCCCAGCTCCCCGTGTCCCCTGCTCCCCAGGTGTACAGTGCCACCAACGTGGAGCTGGTGACACGCACACGCACGGAGCACCTCTCTGATCAGGACAAGTCGAGGAGCAAAGGTAAACCCAGGTGCGCCTGCCTGCTGCCCAGTCACACCGTGTGGTGGGGCCACCCTGGCCTGGGGTCAGGGGCCAGAGTTTCCCGGGATGAGCTGGGAGGCCTCCCCATTCCCGTCTGGGCCCTCTTCCCCCAGACAGGAGGCTCCCAGGGTGGAGGGGGGTGGGGACAGTGCGGGCATAGTGGCCCCCTCACCGGCTCCCACCCCTTCTCCGTAGGGGGGAAGACTCCGTTCCAGTCCTTCCTGGGGATGGCCCAGCAGCACTCCTCCCACACCGGGGTGAGCCAGGGCTGGGCTGAGACAGGGCCGGCGGGGGCTGAGCCTGGGCGGGAGGGCACCCTTCATCGCCCTGATCACTGAGTCTGCCCTGGAACCCACGCAGGCCCCTGTGCAGCAGGCAGCTAGCCCCACCAACCCCACAGCCATCTCTCCTGAGGAGTACTTCGACCCCAACTTCAGCCTGGAGTCACGGAACATTGGCCGCCCCATCGAAATGTCCAGCAAAGTACAGAGGTGAGGTCTGAGAGCGGCCTGGGAACTTGCTTCGGGACGGGGGCTCTTGCAGACCCCTCTCTGGGCCTGTTGTAGTGAGGGGCCCACTCCCTCAGCTGGCTTCTCTCTGGGCTCCACTCCTGGAGGCAGGAGTCATGTCTTATCCATGGTCCTCAGCCCTTAGAAAGGGCTTGGCACAGAGGACCAGTAGCTTGTCTTTGATGGATGGTGCCATCCATGTATGGTTTTTTTATTTAATTTCATGAGTACTTGCCGGGGCCAGCGTGGCACGGTGGGAAGGGCCCCCAGCGACATGGCCTGGGAGTGGAGCGTCCACCTTGGTGGAACAGAACAGTTAACGCTTTTGCCCCGGGAGGAGCCCTGAGCAGGTGTAGGTGGTAACAGCAGGCACAGTGCCTGCACAAGCCTAGCACTCTCACCACCATCTCAGGAGGATTCTTTTAGCCACCACACAGTTGCTGGGATTCAAACCCTGACAGTCTTGTCCTGGGGTGTGCTGGACATAAAAGTTTGGCAACACGTGAGGCCAGCTCTGGGCTGAGGGGGAGAACCGGGCGATGGGCCAGGCCCAGAGAGAAGCCCACAGCCTGGCACCTGGCCTCCTTGTCCAGAGCAGATGAGCTGGTGCGAAATCCTCAGGAGCCCCAGCCTGGGCCCAGGGAGGAGGGCAGCTTGGGCCACATGGCCAGGACACCAGCTCCCAGGGGAGGCGGGCAGCGGCATCTGAGCAGAGCAGGGCACCCCAGGCCAGGCAGAAGGTGGGTAAAGGCAGCTGCCCACAAACCAGAGGGCAGTCCTCAGTGGAAGGGCCACCAGCGGTGCCTTACCCATGTCCTGTGGTCGGCTGGGCAGGTTCAAGGCCACACTGTGGCTGAGCGAAGAGCACCCGCTCTCCCTGGGCGACCAGGTGACACCCATCATTGACCTAATGGCCATCAGCAATGCTCACTTTGCCAAGCTGCGCGACTTCATCACCCTGCGCCTTCCACCTGGCTTCCCCGTCAAGATTGGTGAGAGGCTGGGCCCAGGCAGCGGGAGGATCTCAGGCATGGCACCCTCCCCTCAGCGCAGTCCCTGGAAGGCTGCAGGGGCCGGAGGCGCAGGTGGCTCTCCGCCAGGGCTCAGGTGTGGCTGTCTCCTCATAGAGATTCCCCTTTTCCACGTGCTCAACGCTCGCATCACCTTCAGCAACCTGTGTGGCTGTGACGAACCCCTGAGCTCCGTGTGGGTGCCGGCCCCCAGCTCTGCTGTCGCCGCGTCAGGTACCCCCACGGGAGGAAGAGGTGGCCTGCACAGCTCTCTGGTCACCAAGCCCCGCGGGTTGAGCGTGGCCCCTCTGCCGCCTGCCTAGGGAACCCTTTCCCGTGTGAGGTGGACCCCACTGTGTTTGAGGTGCCCGAGGGGTACAGTGTGCTGGGCACGGAGCGCAGCGAGCCCCTCAGAGATGAGGACGATGACCTCCTGCAGTTCGCCATCCAGCAGAGCCTGCTTGAAGCGGGCACCGAGGCGGAGCAGGTGGGACTTGCGCAGGGGGTGGGCTCTGGCCTCTGCAGCCACAGGGCAGAAGTGACAGCTGTGGGCTCTGGTGATTGCAGGTGACCGTCTGGGAAGCCCTGACCAACACCCGGCCTGGTGCCCGCCCTCCTCCCCAAGCCACAGTTTACGAGGAACAGCTTCAGCTGGAGCGGTGAGCCCCTCATGCAGCTGGCTGGGTCCCTGTCCCCCGAGCCCTGGCTTGGCGGGAAGGAGGATAGCAGGAAGGTGCTAGGACCCCAGGCCCTCTGCAAGGCCACCGTCCGTCAGCAGCACTATCTGCCACCAAAGGTGGTGTGAGGGGTGGGGAAGCAGGACCCTGCCCTGTCTCCTCTGTCTGCCACCCTGTCTTTGCCCTTGTCCTCCAAAGTCAGTCCCCAGCCCCTCAGCTTCTGCCCCAGCCTTGGCGCTCACTCTCCTGCTCTTCCCTCCCCTGCCCTGCCTGGAAGGGCCCTCCAGGAAAGCCTGCGGCTGTCCACAGAGCCCAGGGGCCCAGGATCCCCTCCCAGGACACCCCCAGCCCCCAGCCCACCCAGCTTTGAAGAGCAACTTCGCCTGGCCCTGGAGTTGTCTTCACGGGAGCAGGAGGAGCGGGAGCGGCGCGGGCAGCAGGAGGAGGAGGACTTACAGCGGATCCTGCGGCTGTCACTCACCGAGCACTGAGCCACAGCCCCGGGAGGGCTGGCCAGGCCACTCCCTGCCTGCTTTTGTAATTTATTTATTTATAAACTCTGCTGCTGGGCTTGGGGCCTGGAGCCCCAGGGATGGGCGGGCAGGGGAGACAGATGGAAATAAAGAGACTGTCGCAGCAGGGCTGCTCTGCTCACTGGGCTGGAGTGGTGGGGACCCTGAAGGTGGGGCGCTGTGGAGAGACACTGTGGGTGGCAGCCTCAGACCTGGGCTTGAATCCTGGCCATGGTCCCCTTAGCCTATCTGAGCCTCAGTTTCTTCAGTTGTAAAATGAGGAGACCACCCCCCACTCTCTGCCCCTCAGGGCTGAACGGAGCTGGCGAGAGTCACATGTCCTTACCAAGCAGGCGTCCTATGACAGATCCCCTGTGCCCTGTCCTACCTGCTGGGGACCCAGTTCGTCCTGCCACCCAGCCTGGTCTTCTGGAAACCGGCCCACGTGCCTGTTGGGGAGGGAAAGGCAGGGTCCCCAGGCCCCATTCACCTCCAGCTGGGAAGACCCCCCACACCAGCCCCTGCAGCCAACCCCAGGCCAGGGCCGTGACTGCCACTTGTTGTCTACCGGTGGGTTTGCGAAAGCCACTTCCCCCGCATAGCTGGAAGTCCTGCCCTGCTTACCTCGGAGGTGGACCTGAGAGCCCCTCTTGAGCTTCTGGGTTATTTGTAAACCCCAGGCCATTTTCCCCGGAAGCCTGTCTCCCAGTGGTTCCTGTGGGAGTGGGAACTAGCAGGCCGACCAGCAGGGAGAGATGTTTGGGGTGGGGGCCCTTGGCCGAGGGCGCGCCGTGCCTGATCCTCTCTAGACCTGTCCCCCACCCCCCCGCCTCCACTCTGCCTCCCTAGGACCCGCCCCTGCAGGGCACAGGACGCTGGAGGCCCAGAACAGCTCAGGTGCTCCCGCTGGGCCGGGCCGGGCGCTTCCTGGGAGGGGGACCAAACTCCTGGCCTCCAGCTTCTGCCCTCAGGGTCTCGGGGCTCCGCACCTGCGCCCGTCCCCGGCCTCGCCCCTGACCTGTGCCTAGGGGCTGGGCGGGCCAAACCGCGGAGACCGGAGGGACGGGGCCAGCCGCCCTGAGAAGCTCCGCGGGTCCGGCTTGGCGAGTGTCTGTCCCTTTAAGGGCCGCCCCCGAGGAGGTGCCAGGCCCGGGTGGCGCCGTCTCTCCTTCCTGGTCCTGCAGGGCCAGGACTGTCCGCGGGGTTGAGGGAGGGGGCCGTGCCCGGTGCCAGCCCAGGTGTCCCCGGCCTGGCCCCATGGCCCTGGTCACAGTGAGCCGTTCGCCCCCGGGCAGCGGCGCCTCCACGCCCGTGGGGCCCCGGGTGAGTGTGGCCCGGCCGTGGTGCCGCCCACGCAGTTGCTGCCCGGACTCGGGAGCGCGTCCTGCCAGCCAGTGGGCTCCTCTCGAACGGCGGCATGAGGAGGGGGCCGCGGGGCTCGGGCTGGAGGGCGCTGGGAGCCTCGAGGGTCTCTGGTACTGGCGCCCGGACACAATCCAGAGCCCTGCGTGCCTCCCAGGCTGCGGAGGCCCCGATCTGAGCGCTCCGCCGGCCACCCTCGGCGCCCACCCAGCCGACCTGGCCTTGGGCCGGGGCTCCACGGGGCCTCCCGGTGGGGCGTGGACTGGGGTGGGAAGACGATTGGCATTTGGCGCCTTTTCTGGCCTCCCCCCACCCCAGAATTCCTGAGAGAGGGGAGAGGACAGCCCTCCCCGCCCTCACCCTCCCCTGGGGCTGATCTCTCGGCAGGACCGGGCGGTCCAGCGAAGGAGTCGACTCCAGCGAAGGTGAGCGCCGCCTCCCCCACGCAGATACTTCCGTCTGCCCCGGGCCTGGCCACGGCCGTCCTGGACTCTGGGTGCAGGGACAGAAAGCTCCCCGGAGGACGCACAGCCGAAGCCCACTGCCAAATTTGTGGGGCAGCGTTTCCGGTGGGGCTGGCTGGTGGGCTCGCGGTAGGGCGGCCTTTGCCTTCACCCTCCCCCTGGTCAGCTGGGGCTCCCTCACCCACTGCCCTGGGCTTTGGCTCAGGTGGTGGCCACGGGCTGAACGGCAGGAGGGCATGACGGGCCTGAGGACTCCTGGGTCCCCGACCAAGTTCCCAGCAGCCCCTGAGTTAAACAGGTGGGAGGGGAAAGGGAGCAGCCCCGTCCCCTGGCAGGTGAGTAAGAGTAGAGGGGCTGAGAGCTTGGAAGCCCCCAAGACTGGTTCTCAGCGTGGTGGCAGCATTGCCAAGGGGCCAAGGGGTTAGAAATGCAGATGCTCAGGCCTCCACTCCAGACCTATCGCCCGCGTGGGAGCCCATGAATCCGTGCAGATAAGGGCTGCAGGTGAATGTGAGGCATGCGAGACTTTGAGAGCCTCTATCCTAAGGGGGATAAGGGGCCATGACAGTTGCCCACTGCCCTGCCAGGCAGAGCTTTGCGGTGCTCCGAGGGGCTGTCCTGGGGCTGCAGGATGGAGGGGATAATGATGATGCAGCAGAGGCCAGTCCTGAGCCAGCAGAGGAGCCCCCGAATGAGGAGGAGCCCAGCGGGGACCAGACAGACTTCGGGCAAGGATCCCAGAGTCCCCAGAAACAGGAGGAGCAGAGGCGGCACCTGCACCTCATGGTGCAGCTGTTGAGGCCGCAGGATGACATCCGCCTGGTGAGGGCCCATCTGGAGCTCCGGGGGGCGGGGTGAAGAGACACGCCTGAGGGCAGAATGGAGCCCTGTGTGTGTGTGCTTGGGGAGCAATGGTGTGAGGGCAGGGAGCAGCCTGGGAAGTGTTGGGTTTACCCGTACCCCAGTGACCCTGCTGTTTCAGGCAGAGATGTCTTGACAGGGTAAGGTCATGGCTGCAGGTCTCTGGAAGGGAAAGAACAGGGGAGGTTTGTCCTGTGGGAGCCAATAGGGCCAAATTAGGTCCAAGAGGTGGGAATTCCAGAGGTATGTTTCTCCTCAACTAGTAGAAGACTTTCCTGATGACATGAGCTGTCCCTAAACGGACCAGTGCACAAGGCAGGCGTGCTGGAGGGACTGGGGCAGAGGGGAGGAGGATTCCAGCCCCATGGAGGAAGGGAGTCCAGGTGGAGCCGGAGCACTGGTGCTCAAATGCTTGTGGAGACAGCTCGCCATCCTCCACAAGACATGGCAAACAAGATGCAGTCAATCTTCTGTAAAACTGAATTTATGACAGAAATATCCCCTATTGTGAGATTCTGTCCTTAGTATTTCTTTGGTGATAAACATTTCTCAAATGAAATGATAGCAATGGCAAGTGACAGGGTTTAAAAAACAAAAACCAAAACCAAAAACCTCCTTCTTGCTGGGCACGGTGGCTCATGCCTGTAATCCCAGCACTTTGGGAGGCTGAGAAGGGAGGACTGCCTGAGCCCAGGAGTTCAAGACCAGCCCAAGAAACATAGGGCGACCTCATCTCAATAAAAAACTTAAAAATGAGCCAGGCATGGTGGCATAGGCCTGAGGTCCCAGCAACTTGGGAAGCTGAGGCGAGAGGATCACGTGAGCCTGGAGTTTGGGGCTGCAGTGAGCTGTGCTGGTGCCACTGTACTCCAGCCTGGGCAACAGAGTGAGACCCTGTCTCAAAACAAAACAAAAACAACCTCCTTCCTCAGCAGAAACTAAAAATGTGCTACCTGTGTCAGTACCATTCCCCACTTTTTTCCACACAGTCCCTCTTTACCCACTGATTTTACATCTGGGAAGAAGGGGGATGGGAGAGGAAGGAGCAGTGTCAGTGCTGTTCTGGGCCTGGGGTGTCTAGGTGGGGAGCAGGGTCCTTGGGGCCACTGTGACCCTGGGCTCCTCATCTCTCCCAGGCAGCCCAGCTGGAGGCAGCCCGGCCTCCCCGGCTCCGCTACCTGCTGGTAGTTTCTACACAAGAAGGAGAAGGTCTGAGCCAGGATGAGACAGTCCTCCTGGGTGTGGATTTCCCTGACAGCAGGTTCGAGCAGGGAGAGGAAAGGAGGGGCAAAGAGGTGAGGGACAGGGGGGACAATGGCTTTCCCTCTGTCCCCTGCCAGCTCCCCCAGCTGCACCCTGGGCCTGGTCTTGCCCCTCTGGAGTGACACCCAGGTGTACTTAGATGGAGACGGGTAAGCAGTGGCAACTGGAGGTCGGGGGGCAAGAGGGTGGAATAACTGAGTGTGACAGATGTGACGGGGGACTGCTCCCAGCTCCACGTCAGATTCACTGTGATCCTGAGCAAGGCACCTGACTCCTGGGCCTTGGCTGTATCCAGCAAAAGGACAGGTTCTCTGTCGCAGAGCCTGGAGTCTGGCCTCACCTGCACCTGGTCTCCCGCAGGGGCTTCAGCGTGACGTCTGGTGGGCAGAGCCGGATCTTCAAGCCCATCTCCATCCAGACCATGTGGTAAGGACAGAGGCTGCCTGGACTCAGGCCAGCCTCTCCTTCGAAGGAGGCTGCAGGGCCTGGGGAAGGGCAGCAAGGGAACAGTGTGACCCAGCCTCTCCTCCTGTCTTAGGGCCACACTCCAGGTATTGCACCAAGCATGTGAGGCAGCTCTAGGCAGTGGCCTTGTACCAGGTGGCAGTGCCCTCGCCTGGGCCAGCCACTACCAGGAGAGACTGAACTCCGACCAGAGCTGCCTCAATGAGTGGACAGCTATGGCCGACTTGGAGTCTCTGCGGCCTCCCAGTGCCGAGCCTGGCCGGTCAGTGTGGGGAGGCGAGGGCCTGGGTGGACGGGGAAGGAAGGAGAAGGCAGTGGGAGGCATGGTGGAGAGGGGAAGGGGCCCCTTGACTGAAGGGCTTTGCTCCCAGGCCCTTAGAACAGGAGCAGATGGAGCAGGCGATCCGTGCTGAGCTGTGGAAAGTGTTGGATGCCAGTGACCTGGAAAGCGTCACTTCCAAGGAGGTAGGCAGGGGGCCCGGGGACCGAGTCCCCTCCAGCAGGGGCTGTGAGCTTGCCTTTCCTGGGAGCCCTCCCCACCTTGCCTGTCTCCAGTCCTGAGCCATTCCTGGATGCCTTGGCCTTGGCCCTAATGCATCTAGATGGGACACGATGCTGTCCTCAGAGGCCCCAGAGGGAAGGTGGCGGGTCAGACACTAGGAGAGCCCCAGCCTCTCTTGCCCTGGGCTCTGCCTGCAGATCCGCCAGGCCCTGGAGCTGCGCTTAGGGCTCCCCCTCCAGCAGTACCGTGACTTCATCGACAACCAGATGCTGCTGCTGGTGGCACAGCGGGACCGAGCCTCCCGCATCTTCCCCCACCTCTACCTGGTAGGCTGCAGCCGGGCCTGGGCCTTGCGGACCGCTGGCAGCTGCGAGGGTGGGGGCCAGGAGCAGAGGCTGGAGGAAAGGGGGAATGTGCTGTTCCCTGTCTCCCAGGGCTCAGAGTGGAACGCAGCAAACCTGGAGGAGCTGCAGAGGAACAGGTAGGGCTATGAGCCCCTCGGGCCACCCACCCCATCTTCCGTTCTTCTGGCCTCCCCGCATTGGGTGGCAGCCAGCTTCAAAAACCCCTGGACCACCTTCAGCAGCTGCCAGCTCTGCTTCTAACTCTGTTCTGGGGCTGTTGCCCTGGTGTGGACTCCCAGGTGGGGACAGGAGACCCGCTGGCCAGCCCCCACCCACTCTCCTCCCCTCCCCGCACTGTGAAACAAGGACAGAAACAGAGGGCCTCAGCCAGGCCAAGACGAGAAGCAGCAGAGCCTACTGCTGTAACTGCCTTGGACAAGCAGAAAAAGGTTCCTCTTGCGTGTGCCTGTGGTCCCAGCTACTCGGGAGGCTGCGGCAGGAGGATTGCTTGAGCCCTGGAGATTGAGGCCGCAGTGAGCCATGATCATGCCACTGCACTCCAGCCTGGGCAACAGAGAGAGACCCTGTCTCTAAAAAATAAGAAAAAAGAAAGAAAGAAAAAGCCTCTTTTCCACCTTGCCCTGTCTCAGGGAAGAAAGAACTGCCCTTCTCCCCATAGGGACCTGGCTGCCTGCTCTGACAGGTACCTGTCATCTGCCCACCAGGGGCTTCTGGGAGACCTGCCGTAGCCCCTGTCACCCCCTGCTGCAGACCCATCCACTCTCAGCTTAGGTCAAACGCTGTTGTCTAACTCATTTCCGAGAATAACGGAAGGGCTGGAGTTGCAGTTGAGCCAGCTGTCTGAACCAGATGAGGAAACAAGCCCAGCAGGGTAAAATGATTGGTCCAAGGTTGCAGCCATCTGACAGCTGGGTCACTTCTCCTCCCGCTATAACTGCTGCCTCCATGTGACTTGAAACTTAAGAGCTAAAGAGAGGCCCAGGGGCTGCCAGGTCTGATGGCCAATGGGCCTGGTGCCTCTGCCCATGTCAGCCTGGCCTTGGGCTTCTGGGACAGGGTCACCCACATCTTGAACATGGCCCGGGAGATTGACAACTTCTACCCTGAGCGCTTCACCTACCACAATGTGCGCCTCTGGGATGAGGAGTCGGCCCAGTTGCTGCCGCACTGGAAGGAGACCCACCGCTTCATTGAGGCTGCAAGGTCGGTCTCCAGGCTTTGCTGCCTGCCCCACTGTGGCTTCAAGTGGCCCCCAGTGCCCTCCTCCTGCCCACTCTGCCATCAGCTGTGCCATTCCTTCTAGCCCTCAGCATCCTTCCCTCCTTCTCCTCTACTCTCGGTTGGTTGTGAGCCCTTTACTGGCCCTCCCCTGCAGGAGGTGGGGTCCTTCATGGTGAGGGGAGGGTGCTGAACCTGGCCCGCTTCCACAGAGCACAGGGCACCCGTGTGCTAGTCCACTGCAAGATGGGCGTCAGCCGCTCGGCGGCCACAGTGCTGGCCTATGCCATGAAGCAGTATGAATGCAGCCTGGAGCAGGCCCTGCACCATGTGCAGGAGCTCCGGCCCATTGCCCGCCCCAACCCTGGCTTCCTGCGCCAGCTGCAGATCTACCAGGGCATCCTGACTGCCAGGTATGGGATGGGAGTGAGTGGCAGGGGGTATGTAGGTGGGTTTGCTGGGGGTGGCTGCTGGGTCACTCAGAGCTGACTCAGGGCCACCTCCTCACAGCCGCCAGAGCCATGTCTGGGAGCAGAAAGTGGGTGGGGTCTCGCCAGAGGAGCGCCCAGCCCCTGAAGTCTCTACACCATTCCCACCTCTTCCGCCAGAGCCTGGGGGTGGTGGGGAGGAGAATGTTGTGGGCACGGAGGAGAGCCAGGCAGCCCCAAAACAAGAACCTAGGCCACGGCCACGTATCAACCTCCGAGGGGTCATGAGGTCCATCAGTCTTCTGGAACCCTCCTTGGAGCTGGAGAGCACCTCAGAAGCCAGTGACATGCCAGAGGTGAGGCTAGGGCGGGGGAGCTCAGCTTGCAGGGGTGGGGGCCATAAGGAGGGAGATGGGGAAAGACCAGGATGGGCGTTTGACTGTAGACCTGAGCAGGGCGTACCCCGGCTAAGTCTGGCCCACCCATGCAGGGTGTCCTGGTAGGACCCAGGGGGCCTGGTCCCAGCCTCCTTCACAGTCAGTCCAGTACCTCTTAGTACCCAGTGTCTCCAGCCTGTCCCATGAGTACCCCTGAAGACGGGGACCAGCCACGTCCTGGGCCCGAGAACAGCTGAGACCCAGTGAGGGCACGTGGGGGCGCTGTAGGCACAGGCTGGAGAGGGGTCACGGGGGCAGGGCAGAAGCAGCACCTGTGTCTAGGGCTCCTGGGTGAGCCAGCCCCGGCCGGGGTCGCCAGCAGGTTCCAGCCAGACCACAGGACTAACTGTCGAAGGGGCAGAGCTGCCTCCCCAGGCCATGCCGGCCCTGGGAGCGATCTCTAACCCCATGGTGGGGAGGCTAAGTTAATCTCTGAAGCCCCTCCTGGGTCTGAGGAGCAGGACCTCAAAAAATGGGGTGGGGAGGAGTCTGCACGCTCACACCGCCCAAGTCCTGCCTAAGTGAGCACCCTCAACGCTAAGTGCTGCAGGCACAAGCCTAAAACTGGGAGCCAGGCCCTGTATGGGACTCAAGGTCAAATGGCTGACTTGGAGGAAGGAGTGTCCACTGAGGGCAGGAACATTTGGAAGAGGCTTCCTGAAGGAGGTGTGGATGGGGAAGGATAGGGAGGTGTGGCGGGTTGATGGGCGGGTGTGGGCGTTGCGAAAGGCAGGAGGTCCTCACCCAGCACTGGACACACGCATCCACCCAGCTCAGGTCAGGGGCTAGTGCTGGCACGGGTTTCACCTGCCGGCGGCCGGTGCAAAGGCAGAGGAAGGATAGGAGGGGCGGAGGGCAGGGAGGCCTGGGTCTCCAGGGAGCTGAGGAGGGCTTCTGGGGGCCAGAAGGAAGCTACAAGCAGGTAGGGTTCAAGCAGCAGG